>NC_089717.1:946317-1244791 GCF_031753505.1 Anomalospiza imberbis | reverse complement strand
TCAATTTAGTGTTTATGAGTGAAAGGGTCACCTGTAAATCTCTTCTCGTTTTGCAAAATGCAGCCTAAAGGTGAACGTCGAAAAACCCAGACCAAAATTTTGGTATCTCTCACACAAACATACACAAAACAATCCCAAGGCAATTAAGTTTTTTCTACTTCTCCTCGGAGTAAAAACTCGTTCTCACATCCCTGACCCAAACCTAACCGGCAATATAGAAGAAGGATTATTACAAAAAATACTCTTCTGCTGTAAATTTTCCAGTGAAAGTGCAAGAAAAAAAAAAAAAAAACTCCACCAATATGTTTAGTGTTAGAGTCAAGGCATTCCTTGATTCTGGCCAGGATCTGCTACAGAAATCATTCCATCCCCACATAGCCCGGGTGTACAGAGGAAATCGTTCCATGGCACGTGGGTTTAACTGGATTTTTCCCAAACTTGGTACAGTCTGAACCAATCTAAATCCATTGGTTTAATGTTCTGTAGTTTCAAGTTGTGCAGTTTTTAGTATTTGGGTTCCTGTTGGACCCGGATTTCTTGGCTTCTGCTGTTCATCAGGTCGGAACTGCTGGATTTCCTTCTCAGCCTTTTCCAGAGCAGGTGTCTCCAGCTCTGCCGGGGGCAGTGTCTGGGGTAGGTGTTGGTTGCTGTTTGCTGCTGGGCGTTATCTTTGTGGGAATCTTTTGGGCCATTCCCAGTGTGTTGAGATGTTAAACTCATCTCCACTGAGTGGTGGAACATCCCTTAAAAAAACCTTTACCATTTCCTTCCCCGAGGCCAAGGCAAACCAAGGCTGAGTAGAGAAATAAAATGTTAGAAATGTTCAAGTCTATGACCTGGTGTATTTTCCATCAGTGCAATCCCAGGCAGCGCAGTGTGTGAGTGTGGCTGAGACCCAGAGTGGAATTGTGCCGTTGTCTTCGGCAGCAGCTGTGGCAGTGCAGGCCCAGAAAGCACTGAAGCTGCAGCAGTGGCAGCAAGGATTGGCCCCGGTGGCTGGAGATGCCAAAGGAGGGTGCCCAGGCAGAGGATTTGAGCAGAGGATGTGTGGGCAGGCCCAGGGGCTTGCCCCGCTGTGGAGCCCTGGCTGCTGCTGCGCTGCCTTCAGTGCAGGCTCCGTGGGGGCCTCCCATGCTCCTGCTGCAGGCGGGAAGTGCAAATCTCCGGGGCTTCAGAGCCCTGGAGCCCAGGCTGAGGGGTCCCCCCGTGCTCAGCTGTGCTGGGGGCTGTTTCTGGCCTCAGGGACACTTGGCATGGGCCACGCCACTTGGCCACCAGTGGTGCTGCTTTGGCCTCCTTAGGCAGGGCCCGATGTCCTGCTTGGATGTTGGGAACAGCAAAGTGCCAAGGCAGGCTCTGTGCCAGCCCAGCTTCCTGTGGGAGAGATTTCACAAGAGACAGGACTCTGGCCACAGACTGCTTTAAATGTACATCCCTTATCCCCACCCTGCACTGGGTGGAGAATTACCAGGGTAAGGAATTCCCAAGATCAATTGCAAGGGAGAGAATTGAATATCTGCCCTGGGTCTGGCTCTTCTTCTTGCCAAAGCCAACGGCAAAAGCCGTACCCATGGCATCTTGGTTTACAGCCCTGACTCCTTCCCAGGGGCTGTTTGGGTGGGCTCTCCCCTGGCCAGGAGGGCAATGCCTCTGCCAGGTGCTTGTGGCCGACCCCGTCCCCTGGGTGCCGGGGCCCCCTTGGGCCCTGGGGTTGATCCCTGAGGGGCTGTAGGAGCTGTGCCATGGCCTTTGCCTTCAGCTTGGCCTTTTGCTCATCCCTTCTTGCATTCAGCTGCTGTGCCTTTGTGCCCAAGTGCTCCAGGGCCTTCTTCTGCCACTCCTGCAGCCGCGCTCACTGCCTGTGGGTGCTCATCCTCTGAGAGCTGCTGAGCTTTCTGCAAAGTCTTTCCTTTCTCCAGCGACCCAAAGCAAATGCTTAATAGAAAATCCTGATCCTTCCATGTACAATCTGTGTTTCCCAGATGTGTCTTTGTTTTCCTCCCTGTGCTCAGGGTCCCCTCCCCAGCCCGTATCCCAGAGCCGGTCCCTGTCCTGCCGCAGTGTCCAAAGGCGGCCCCCCCGGCGGGCAGGGCTGGCAGCTCCACGGGGCCGGGCAGCGGCCGGGGCGTTCCGCAGGCTCCTGGGGGCCGGGGGCCACTGCCGGCCCTGCCCGGGGCTGGTGGGGTCAGGCAGCGCCCGGCGCTGAGCCCCCGGCTGCCCCACAGCCCCGGCCCGGCCCCGCAGCTCCCCACAGGCCCCCAGCCCGTGCTCCCGGTCCCGCACCTCTGCGCCCGGTGCTTCCACTGCCCACCACAGAGAAACCCCCTGACATCCTGACCTCCTTCTTTTCCTGTCCTGGAAACCCAGGATGGAAAGGATCTGGATCAGCTGGCAAATTCTGAGCATAGAACAGTGCTGAAATACATCCCAGTCCTCTGTATTTTTTTCTTCTTCCTCTTTTCCATCATCCTTTTTCTTACCACATAGATTCCTCCTGCTGCTTCTTGCTTTCACCATATTGCTGCACACTGCCCTTCACCCGATCCCTTCCCAGCACACCAACACCATCCATCCCCTGTTGTCCAAATCCCTTCTCCACTTCCCTTATTGCCCCCCTGGGTGTCCATGTCCTTAATTACCTCTGGAGGAATGTGCAAACTACCTCAACATTCTCCCAAGGGACCCTTCAGAGACATTTTGGGATCATCATCCCTTTGGCCAGGACCCCTCCCTGGCTTTCCCTTTTCTCTCCTCCCTGGGTGCGCTGCCATGTTCACTCCCCGAAGATCCCAGTGCAGTCACTGCTGAGATTTTCAGTGCTCTCTCCTTGCTGACTCTTCACAGACCCCCCTGATGTGTCCCTCGTCTGTCTCCTGGTCACTCCCGGGTCCCCAGTCGATCCCCGGTGCCGCCGCCAGCCAAGGGAGCCGATCACCCAAAGTGGGTGAGGCACCTTCAGCTGCACTCCCTGCCCGCCGCCCCGGACGGTGGAAGGAATTCCGGATGAGCCCCAGGGTGTGCAGGAAAATTGACATCAGCAGAGGTTTCTGTCCACAAAGCAGACAGTGGAGTCCTGTAAAAGTAATTTCATTCCTAGAAATGGGAGAGGCCATGGGACATTCCCCATGGGATCTCTGCAGTTGTTGGAGGACACAGCCTCCTTTTCATCCCAATTCTCCTGGCCACATCTCCCTCTCCCTTTCCCCACTGGCTGAAGTACTTGAGAGGTGCAGACTTCCCAATCCACCTGCTACATACTCCCTTCATGTGCACCCCACTATTGTATAGCAGACGATATTCCTGGCTCTGTTAAGTCTTTGTTGTTCTTCGGGAAGTTCATGAATTGAGCAGGACCTTGGCTGAGCAGCAGTCTGTGTCATTAATTGATAACATTTCCTGAAACCGATGGCTTCTCCTGTCACTTCCTTATGCACAGGTGCCTGGCCCTATCTCGGAGCAGATTCACAGCATCTGTTTGTAAAGACACTTTCCTCTTGTTCCTTTCATGGGGGTCCCCCGTTTTCGGGACATCCCCCCTGGAGCAGGGTGTCCCCTCTTTGCTGCAGCCCCAGCCCTCAGGCAGAGCTCAGCCAATCAGAGCGCAGGGCGCTGATGACTCACCAGTTGCCAGGCAGACTCGCAGCTCCCAGCGTTCCCCACCTGGAGCCCACCTGCGCCCCCCCCTCGGCCCCATCGCCCCCGCGAGGGGAATTTGGGGAGGTGGGAGTGGGGCAGCGCCAAGGCCGGGCCCCCCCGCGCTGTCCTGGCGGGAGCGACTGCAGTGGGGACCGAGTGCGGGCGGAAGCGGCCGAGAGCCCAGCGCTGCCCCAGCCCGACCTGCCCCAGCTCCATCCCTGCCCCTGCGCTGGGATGCTGTGGGTTTGGGGGGAAGAGGGAGCCGGCAGTGGGTGCTGGGCCTGGGGGCAGGAGGAGAAGGGAAGGAGAAGCAGGATTGAGGAACAAAATGGTCAAAGGATGGACGTGGCAGGAGAAGGTGCGATTGTGCAGGAGAAGGAGGAATAGCAGGAGGAAGAGGAGTGTGAGGAAGAGCAGAGACACAGGAGGAGGAGGAGGAGGAGCAGAAACAGGAAGCAGCACAAGGTTCCACCCCTCCCTGTGTCTGCAGCCTCCCCCCAGCCCCAGGAGCGCTGCTCCCCCCACATGCAGCAGGTGACTGTGGAGGGGGATCCAGGATTTTCACGGGGTTAATCTTGGTGTTTCTGAGCTTGCTTGGGCCAAATGTTGTTGCTTTGGTTTTATATGTCAGCTGGATCTTTATTTTTTGGAGGAGGTTTTTTGCTGACTTGAGAGGTTTGGGGAGTTTTTGCTCTGTGTCTTGAAGTTTACAGGATCTTTGAGCTGAATCTTGGTGTTTTGGAGGTTCTCACAGACACAAGATTCCCAATGACTTCCTGAGATGAAGTGTGGCTAGGAGGAACCTCCAGTCCAAGTTGCTCTCCTCTTGTTTTTTCCCCAAACCAGGATTTTTCATTCCCAGGGCGTTTCTGGATGAAGGAGGAGGAGGAAAAGCCCCGGAGATCCTGCAGGAGGAGGGGCTGCAAACCCAGCCCAGGGATCTGTGGGGAGGAAAGAGCCCCCCTGAGCCAGGAAGGCGGCCAGAGATCCAGCCGGAGCATGGAGCTTCTGGAGAAGGCTCATGGCAGGGAGAAGCCCCACAAGTGCTTGGAATGTGGGCAGGGATTCAGCCAGAGCTCTAACCTGATCCAGCACCAGAGGATCCACACTGGGGAACGGCCCTACGAGTGCTTGGAATGTGGGCAGGGATTCAGCCAGAGGTCTAACCTGATCCGGCACCAGAGGATCCACACTGGGGAACGGCCTTACGAGTGTGGGGAGTGTGGGAAGGGATTCAGCCAGAGCTCCACCCTGATCCAGCACCAGAGGGTTCACACTGGGGAACGGCCCTACGAGTGTGTGGAGTGTGGGAAGGGTTTCAGAGACAGCTCTGGCCTGATCCGTCACAAGGGGACTCACACCGGAGAGAGGCCCTACGAGTGTCCCCAGTGTGGGAAGAGGTTTCACACCACCTCCACTCTCCTCCTCCATGAGCGGATTCACACAGAGGAGAGGCCCTTCCGCTGCCCCGACTGTGGGAAGGGCTTCAAGCAAAACTCCCACCTCACCGTGCACCGGCGCATCCACACCGGGGAGAGGCCCTACGAGTGTGGGGAGTGTGCGAAGAGCTTCTCCAGGAGCTCCCACCTGATCCGCCACCAGGGGAGTCACACTGGGGAACGGCCCTACAAGTGTGGGGAGTGTGGGCAGGGTTTCAGCCGGAGCTCCACCCTGATCCAGCACCAGGTCATCCACACGGGGGAACGGCCCTACGAGTGCTTGGAATGTGGGCAGGGTTTCAACCACTGCTCCAACTTGATCGGACACAAGAGAATCCACACTGGGCAACGGCCCTACGAGTGTGGGGAGTGTGGGAAGAGCTTCAGAGAGAGCTCTGACCTGATCCGGCACCAGGTGATCCACACTGGGGAACGGCCCTACACCTGCTTGGAATGTGGAAAGGGCTTTGGGTGGAGCTCTGAACTGAGAAGACACCAGCGCATCCACAGCGGGGAGAGGCCCTACGAGTGTGGGGAGTGTGGGAAGAGCTTCTCCAGGAGCTCTCACTTGACCAGACACCAAGGGAGGCACCAGTAAGGGAAGCCCTGTTAGTGCCCCGAGTGAGGGAAGAGCTTGGAGTGAGGGAAGCGCTTCATGCGCTGCTCCAGCTCCATCCCCCATGGGCAGTTTCCCCCTGGATGATCCCCAGTGACCCCTGTTGTTCAGAGCCCTGGTGATCCGTGGTCCTGGTGATCCCCGTTGGCTGAGGGGATGGTGTTGGCTTCTTCTCCTTGTGCTGCTGTGATTTGGGAGGGTTCCCATGGATGGGGGAGGGGCGGTGAGTGGGGGGTCCTGTTGCACTGGGGGGGGCTCATGGATCAGGAGGGGTCCCAGCATTTTAAGGGGGGTCATCTAACGGGGTGAGGTAGTGCACGGGGGGTCCCGGTGCTCGGTGACTGGAAGTGTCGGAATCCAGGACATCCCTCTGGCTGCCCTGGATGGCTTGAGCTCCTGACAGGGGGCTCGGAGACCTTGGCACGGTGTCAAGAACACCTGTGGCTTTGGTTTTAGCCCCTGGAGAAAATTGCCAACGTTGTATGAGGAATTACAAGCCACGAGGGTTTGAGTAGGGTGGTAGGTGAATTAACACAGGGTGAAAAAGTAGAATTTTAGGGTTTTAAAATAAGGGGTTCAAGGGGACAAGCTGGAGGGATTTGGGCGTGTCCTGACCTTCTCCTTCTTCTTGCCCTCCATGTCTTGCTGTGGTGGTGACACTTTTCTCTTGGTTGAAGGTAGAGTCACAGTGTGCAACATGAATGATAGGTGTTGGCACGTTATTGTAAACATAGTACAGGTACTTTTTAGTGTAAAAGGCAAACACCGCCCTGAGAGCAGGGAGGCTGCCACAGACCGACCTGACCTGCCAGACAGAGCTCAGCAGAGCGGACAAAGCATGTTATGGATAAGAGAAAATAAACGACCTTGAGAAGCAAAGCTACGCATCCCGACTCCTCCTTTGGCTGCATGGGCTGGGAGAAAAGGACTTTTCACAATCTCAGGGTCATCTCGACCAGCAGAAAACCGAGAGGGGGGGTCTCCACTCGTCCCAGTGCCCGGTGAGGGGGGGCGGAGGCACTGAAGGGGGTGCAGGTGCGGTTTTTGGGGGGTCCCAGTGCCCCCCGGGGCAGGGTCAGTGCTCAACAGTGGGGGCTGCCTGGGGACCCCTTTGGCCCCCAAATCACAGCTGGGTCTCCTGCAAGGCACTGAGGGGAGGCTCGTTCACCCCCCCGCCCCCACCAGCGTCGCCACACACCTTCCCAAAGTGTCCCCAAGTGCTCCCAAAGTGTCCTCAGAATGTCCCTGAGTCTCTGCATAGACTCATCATGTGCTCCGTCAGGTGATGTTTCATCTTGAAGCGTTTGCGGCACTGCGCGCAGGTGAAGGGCCGCAGGTCCAGGTGCATGTTCAGGCGCCGCTTGCGCATGCTGCGGTGCGGGAACGCCTTCCCGCAGTGGCACACGAACACCTTGGCCGAGCTGCATGAGCTCACCTGGGCGGCAGGTGAGGGCTGCGAGGGGCCGGGACACGCCCCGGCTGCGCGGGGCGCTCTGCGGGCAGCTCCGGGATTCATGATTCGGGTGGGTCTGGGCGAAATTCCCGAATTTTCGTGTGAAATTCTGCCGGTCCTTTTCCAAATCCCCTCAGTTCAGTCCAGAATCCTGCTGGTTCTGGTTGAAATCCGCGGCTGCGCGTTACTTTTCTCGGCCCCGGTCATCTCTCGAACACCCGGCTTGGGCGTCTCAGCTTTTCTTCGGGGCCGGGGCTCACCGCAGGTCCCGGGCGCTTTTGCCTCCGCGCTCCGGGGTGGGCTGTTGGCCGCGCTTCGCCGTCGGCGCGAGGGAAGAAACAAAGAGGCAGGGAATTCACCCAAATCAGTCTGCATGGCAGCTGGATGCTTTATTGGTTGCGAGAACTGCGGTGGAAAAGCTGCAGCTCCTCCCAGCTTCGCACGGATGCAAATGGCCTTGAGCATGCCGAGGAGTGGGATGAAATAGGGAAGGGACAGGGCGGACGGGGAGCCCTCCCGCCCAGTGGGTACAGACATCGCGGTGATGACGTGTACTACTGCGACCAATGGGAACACGGCAGGGGCGGACACGGGACTTTGGGGTGAGTGGCACCGCGAGAACAGGGAGACGGGCACGGAAACCACACTAGGGGAAAACCCGGGGGATGCACGAGGGTACAGAGAACTGGAAAACTAACAAAGAAAAAACCCATAATTTGAACCCAAACCCAGGATGCAACAATTCCCCGCTTTAAATAATATAAAAAAGACAGTTGTTTCTCTTTGGATTCTTGCGCAGTGGTCTCTTCTCCTAGCTTCTTCTGCTGCTGTGACTGCTTTGTAGATGGAGAGGGCCTCGGGATGGTACTGGAGCTGCTTTTTTCCTGGGTGTTTGGGGATAGGGGAACTGGGACAACAACTTTATTATAAACACGGCCTGGAGACATATACGGTCTGAGGTAGATGTGGGAAAAGTGCTTTTTAGGGAGATGCTGAGTCTCTCCCTTTTCTGCGGTGTCTGCGATTGGATGCAACCCCTTGGTTGGTGGGATCATCGGTTGCATCCACTGGCACTGTATCGCTCTGACTCACTGACTGTCCTGGTGTGTAAGGTTTGACATGCCTCCTGGGGATCCACTTGACTCCTGAGGGCGTGGATACGCAGGCATATCCCCATCCCCAAGTCAAAAGTGGTAATGGAGCCTGGATTTCTTTAGAATCTGGATCCCTCACTAATACTGGAGGCCTCTCCTCTGGCTGGAGCTCCTGATGTTGTTTGAAATATCTCAGGGCTGGCGGATCTTGCCTGTCAAAAGAGCAATTTAGGAAATTGATGGTAAACAAGGCCTTGCAGAGCCTCTCGTGCGGTGACAGCACTCGCACATCTCCCCGCTGCTTCCGGAGGACCTGTTTCAGCGTCTGGTGAGTCCTCTCTATTATGGCCTGGCCGGTGGGGGAGTGAGGAATCCCGGTTTTATATTGGACCCCCCATTCCTGCAGGAAGTTACTGAGCACCCTGGAAGTATATGCTGGACCATTATCAGTTTTTATTGTGGCTGGGACCCCCAAAGTAGCAAAGGCGTGTATGAGGTGTTTTCTCACGTCTGTGGCCCTTTCCCCTATGTGGGCTGAGGCAAAAACCGCTCCCGAGAAGGTGTCCAGGGTTACATGGACATACCTGAGCTTCCTCAGTTCAGGGACTTTGGTGACATCCATCTGCCATACCTCACACCTGCGGAGGCCTCTGGGATTCACACCTGCTCCCAGTGTTGGTAGAGCTGCCTCCTGACAGTTGGGGCATGAGGCCACAATTTCCCTGGCTTGGTCACGCCACAGATGGAACTGGCGTACCAGACCTGGGGCATTTTGATGGAACTGCTGATGGCTGAGCCTGGCCTGCTCGACTATGTTCGGCTGGCCTCCCAGCTGTACTGGGGCTGCCAAGGCGTCTGCTCTGCGGTTCCCTTCGGCCATAAAGCCTGGGAGATCCGTGTGTGACCTCACATGTACCACATAAAAGGGATGCTCACGGTTAGAAACCAGGTGAACTAATTCTGTGAGCAACCTGAAGATGACCTGATTTGGGACCTCTTTTACAACTGCATGTTCAGCTCTAGACACTGCTCCTGCCACATATGCCGAATCTGTTACCAGATTAAAAGGTTGATCGAATTTTTTAAAAGCCCTCACGACAGCATCCAACTCAGCTACTTGTGGGGAACCTTCCACCACCTTAATGTCTGATTCTCACAACGGAGTCTCTGGGTCCTTCCAAGTCACTACTGACTTGTGGGACTTCCCTGACCCATCTGTGAACACTGTCAGTGCTTTGAGTGGCTTTTTACTTTGCAATTCTTTTGGCAATATTTTGAACTCTGTGTTGAACAGATGATGGCCAGGATGCCCAATTTGAATTTGGCCTGAGAAGCTGTCTAGAGCAAACTGCAAATTTTCATTTTGTCTGAGAAGGTGTTCAAAGGTCTCCTTGGTCATTTTCCCCGTGGATGTTTTGATGGGGAGGTGGATACATGTGAAGTCACAACCCGCTAGTACTTGCAGACGAGCCCTGGCCCGTATTATGAGCTGCGCCATCAGCTCTTGTGGCCTGGCGATACTCTTGGACTGTCTGTGGCCAAGGAACACCCACTCTATTATCAAGAGGGGGTCCTGTTGGCCCTTGTCCCACTGGAATATTATACCATATAAATGGGATAACTCACCTAAGATGATGAAGCGGAAAGGCAGCCCTGGTTGACAGCGATGGGCTTGCCTACTCGCGATGGTGGTTTGGACCTTCTCGAGTGCAGCTCTGGCCTCCCGGGTCAGGACTCTTGGGGAACTTAAACCCTCATGCCCCTCCCTTTCTGCTAACAAGTCAAAAAGAGGGGATAGTTCTCTCGTGGTGAGTCCCAGCCATGGCCTGATCCAATTTAGTGATCCACACAAGCGCTGGATGTCATTCAGCGTCTTGGGGTTGTTACTTATCTGAATTTGTTGAGGCCTAATTGTTTGGTTATTAATTTCTAGGCCCAGGTACTTCCAGGGTGGCAGTAACTCTACCTTCTCTTTTTGTAGTTTGAATCCGGCCACCAACAAGGCCCTAACAGTGTCCTCCAGAGCTGCTTGTAGGACCTCGCTGTCAGGGGCACAAATCAGCACGTCATCCATGTAATGATAGAAAATACAGGATGTCCACTTGGCACGCATTGGGGACAGAACCCTGGCGACATACCACTGGCATATAGTGGGGGAACATTTTAGCCCCTGAGGTAGTACTGTGTCTTGGTTTGAAAAGACAGGAGTCTGTGAAGGAAGGCAAAAGCCTCCTGTGAAATGGAAAAGGTAAACCCCCTCCTTCCGAATTATCACAATTTCAGAATTAAAAGGGCTCTCAGGCAAAGATATGAGAATGGGAATAACAGTTTTTTTACTAGGATGGAAAAAAACTAAATAACAATGCAATTTAGCACAAGCAAAAAAAACCACTGGCAGAGTGAGAAAAACCTGACACCCTGAGAAGTCAGGGTGTTGATAGTAGTCCAGCCAGATGGTGGCTGCTCCTCCTGGAGCGGCAATCTGCAGAAGGGTGTAGGTCCTTTCTGAAGATGCGGCGAAGGAGCAGCTGGGCCTGGTTCCTGATTCCTCTGGGAAATCCGGCGAAGAAGGCTGTCTGTTGTCTCAGAAATGCTTGTTTTATGGTGGCAGGGATGCTTGGCTCCTCCCTCTGGGTGGAGCATCTCACAATGGGATGATGTAACTAGTCTTACCAGCCACAGTGAGTAATTCAATAGCCCATTAACAGGAGATTATCTTCCTGGCAGTGTCATTGTTCTTGAAAGAGATAAGAAAAACTGCCTAACTCCCAACAGATGGCAAAAATAGAATACATGCTTATTTTACAAGCCAGGACATTATCCACCCCTTATTCTATTTCCATCTGTGTCACAATGAAATCTTATACTCAGTTCTCACTTAAGACCAGGTTTCCCTGTGGTACACAATGGGTTTCCCCATCTTTCTGCATTACCCACCAAGTGTAACCAGGTCCTTGAGCAAAAACAATCCCACGGATGGGTTTGTCTCTGCCTGAGGTGGGATTAATCCAAACAGTTTTCCCTAAAATACCCTTCATATGTACCACAGGGACTTTATCTCCATCCACTGTGTGCAAGGGTTCAGATTGGGCAGGGCCAGCTCGATTGATGGATCCTCGGGTGTTGACCATCCAGGTTGCTTTTGCCAGGTTATTTTCCCAGTTTCTAAATGTTCCCCCACCAAGTGCCTTCAGGGTAGTCTTAAGGAGTCCGTTGCACTGTTCAACTTTGCTGGCAGCTGGAGCATGATAGGGGATATGATATATCCATTCGATACCATGTTCTCTGGCCCAGGTGTTGATAAGGCCGTTCTTGAAATGGGTGCCGTTGTCAGATTCAATTCTCTCAGGTGTGCCATGTCTCCACAGGACTTGCTTTTCCAGGCCTAAGATGGTGTTCCGGGCAGTGGCATGAGGTACAGGGTAGGTCTCTAGCCATCCAGTGGTGGCTTCCACCATGGTCAGCACGTAGCGCTTGCCTTGGCGTGTCTGGGGCAGTGTGATGTAGTCAATCTGCCAGGCCTCCCCATACCTGTACTTGGACCACCGCCCCCCATACCACAGGGGCTTTACCCGCTTGGCCTGTTTGATGGCAGCACATGTCTCACAGTCGTGGATAACCTGAGAAATACTGTCCATAGTTAGATCCACCCCTCAGTCTCGTGCCCACTTGTAGGTGGCATCTCTGCCCTGATGACCCGAGGCATCGTGAGCCCATCGAGCCAGGAACAACTCCCCCTTATGGTGCCAATCTAAGTCTATCTTTGACACTTTTATTCTCGCTGCCTGATCTACCTGCTCGTTGTTTCGGTGTTCCTCATTAGCCCGACTTTTGGGGACATGGGCATCTACATGACGGACTTTCACTGTTAGTTTCTCTACCCGAGAGGCAATGTCTTTCCATATATCAGCAGCCCAGATTGGTTTTCCTTTACGTTGCCAGTTGGCTTTCCTCCACCTTCCCAGCCAGCCCCATAGAGCATTGGCTACCATCCATGAATCAGTATAAAGGTAGAGCTTTGGCCACCTCTCCCTTTCAGCAATGTCCAGGGCCAGCTGAACGGCCTTGAGTTCAGCAAGTTGGCTCGATCCACCTTCTCCTTCGGTAGCTTGTGCAACTTGTCGTGTGGGGCTCCATACGGCTGCTTTCCACTTCCGGTTCATCCCTACGATGCGACAAGAACCGTCAGTGAAAAGAGCGTAACGTGTTTCCTCTGCTGGTAGTTGGTTATAGGGTGGAGCTTCTTCAGCTCTTGTCGCTTGTACCTGCTCCTCATCGTCAGTGAGACTAAAGTTTTCACCTTCTGGCCAGTTCGTAATTATCTCTAAAATCCCAGGGCGATTCGGGTTTCCAATACAGGCGCGCTGTGTGATGAGAGCAATCCATTTGCTCCACGTGGCGTCGGTGGCGTGGTGGGTAGTAGGAACCTTTCCTTTGAACATCCACCCCAGCACTGGTAGTCGGGGTGCCAGGAGGAGTTGTGCTTCCGTGCCAATCACCTCCGAGGCGGCTTGAACTCCTTCATAGGCAGCCAAGATTTCCTTCTCTGTTGGGGTGTAGTTGGCTTCGGACCCTTTGAAACTTCGGCTCCAGAATCCCAATGGTCGACCTCGAGTCTCACTAGGCACCTTCTGCCAAACGTTCCAGGACAGGCCATTGTTCCCGGCTGCAGAGTAGAGCACATTCTTGACCTCTGGTCCCGTTCTGACTGGGCCAAGGGCTACAGCATGAGCGATCTCCTGCTTGATCTGGGTGAAGGCTTGTTGCTGCTCAGGGCCCCAGTGGAAATCGTTCTTTTTGCGGGTAACCAGGTAAAGAGGGCTCACAATCTGGCTATACTTGGGAATGTGCATCCTCCAAAAACCTATGGCACCTAGGAAAGCTTGTGTTTCCTTCTTGCTGGTTGGTGGGGACATAGCGGTGATCTTGTTGATGACCTCAGTGGGAATCTGGCGCCGTCCGTCTTGCCATTTCACTCCCAGGAACTGGATTTCTCGGGCAGGTCCCTTGACTTTGCTTTTCTTGATGGCGAAGCCAGCTTCTAGCAGTATCTGGGTGATCCTCTTACCTCTCTCAAACACTTCTGCCGCTGTGCTCCCCCACACAATGATATCATCAATGTACTGTAAATGTTCTGGAGCCTCACCCTTTTCTAGTGCAGTCTGGATCAGTCCATGGCAGATAGTGGGACTGTGTTTCCACCCCTGGGGCAGTCGGTTCCAGGAGTACTGCACGCCCCTCCAGGTGAAAGCAAACTGAGGCCTGCATTCTGCTGCCAGAGGAATGGAAAAAAACGCATTAGCAATATCAATAGTGGCATACCACTTCGCTGCCTTGGACTCCAGCTCGTACTGGAGTTCCAACATATCCGGTACAGCGGCGCTCAGCGGTGGAGTCACTTCATTTAAGCCACGATAGTCCACAGTCAATCTCCATTCTCCGTCAGATTTGCGCACAGGCCAGATGGGGCTGTTGAAGGGTGAGTGGGTTTTGCTAACCACCCCTTGGCTCTCCAGCTCACGAATCATCCTGTGGATGGGGATCACGGCATCTCGATCCGTCCGATACTGCCGGCGGTGCACTGTTGAGGTCGCAATTGGCACGAGTTGCTCTTCTACCCTCAGGAGTCCTACTGCAGACGGGTTTTCTGACAGTCCAGGCAAGGTGTTCAATTGCTTGATGTCCTCTGCTTTTACAGCAGCTATGCCAAAAGCCCACCTGAGTCCCTTCGGGTCTTTGTAATAGCCGTTCCGGAGGAAGTCTATGCCCAGAATACACGGGGCCTCTGGGCCAGTCACAATAGGATGTTTCTGCCACTCCTTCCCAGTCAGGCTCACCTCGGCTTCCACCAGGGTCAATTGCTGTGATCCCCCTGTCACACCAGCAATGGAAACAGGCTCTGCCCCCACATGTCCCGATGGTATCAGGGTACACTGTGCACCAGTATCAACTAAGGCATCGTATTTTTGTGGCTCTGATGTGCCAGGCCATCGGATCCACACCGTCCAGAAGATCCGGTTTTCCCGTGCCTCTCCCTGGCTAGAGGCAGGGCCCCTCTAACACTGTTTTTTATTCCTCTCCTGGGTATACATACTAGAGGTCCCTTCAAGGGGATCTGACAGATCGTACCCAAAAGCTTGGTCATGGGAGGTTGAGGCTACCTTCACCTTGGTGGAACTCTCCCGGTTAGAGTTTCCCTCCTTGAGTTAACGGACCCGTGCTGCCAGGACAGAAGTGGGTTTCCCATCCCACCTCCCCATGTCTTCCCCGTGGTCACGCAGGAAGAACCACAGATTAGCCCTTGGGGTGTACCCTCTCTCTCTAGCTGGGGAATGTTGGGGTCTGACTTTGGGGCCTGTGACTCGTATGGGTGCTGCATTAACCTTCCTCATTTCCTCCCTCATCTCTTCTTTGAACTCCTTAATCACAGCTGAGATATGAGCCTGCATTGGGCCATTAATCATACTCTCATAATTCCTAAGTTTGTTGGCAACAGAGCCCACTGTCTCTCGGTTAGTGTCAGCATCAATTGTTGCAATGAAAGTGGTGTACTGAGATGGCCCAAGATTTGCCAGACTCCACAGCATTTGCCCTGTGCACCTGACCTTGTCGGGGTCATTATTATGTTGTCCATCCCTCCCAAAGAGTACCTCTAATACTGCCACTTCCCTCAGCTGTTGGATCCCTTCCTCCAGGGTCTTCCAGCGCATTCTATGGTGGTGCTCCTGCATTCTCTCCCTGTGGACAAACCTCTCTCTGACACTCATTAAAAGCCGCTCCCAGAGAGAAAGGGATCCTGGCTCCCTTACAAAAATCTGATTCATACCTGAGTCCTGGGTTAAGGGTCCCAAGTTCCTTGCCTCACCACCGTCCAGCTGCACGCCTGTACCCATAAGGTCCCAGACCCGGAGTAACCAGGTAGTATAAGCCTCACGCCCTCGTCGCACAATGTCTTTGTGCAGATTACGGAGACTTTCGTACGTCAGGGACTCGGTGATGATTGCAACCTCTGGCTCCCCTGTGGATTGTGAGGGCCCTCCCCTATCTGGGTGCTCTGCTTTCATCTTAGACCTCCTTGTTTCTACCGGGGCAACTGCTGCTGGCTGTGACTGCCTTTGTGGTTCAGCTGGAACCTGGACAGTTGTAACATTTCTGGGTTCCACAGCTGTACTATTAGACTGTCCCTCTTCAAGGCAAAGGGCGGGTTTCTCACCAGCTGGTGAAATGCACTCCTTCAGCATCTCTTGCATCTCCTGCATCTCCTTAACCAGCACCCTCACCCAATCTGGGTGGTTCGTTTCTGAGGCAGGCTCTGGGGCAGGGTAAGGCTCTGGAGCAGCAGCATCTCCAGTCTCTGGGGTAGTGTCAGTCTCTGCAGCAGCATCTTTAGTCTCTGGTGTAGGTGTCAGGGTAGTTATCCAGGTTAATCTTCTCTTATCTCTGAGTGCTAAACATAACAGGCATATCAGCAACACCACCCATTGTATGATATCATTAGCACTTAGAGTGGATCTTAACCCTTCGAAAACTGGTGGAGCAGACCCAAAAAGATGGTTAAAAGGTTGGGAGAAAGTTTCCCCCCGTGTCATTTCCTCACAGTAGGTACCATTATTAAAGTAACTCCAAAAACATGCAGTTAGTGTGTGATAGCTCTGAATCCATGTACCTGCCATCCAGAGGAAATTAAAGATCCATGAATCCTTCACCCAGAGGACAAACTTGATAACAGACACAGTAGCCTTAGTTATAGGACCCATATTTAGATAAGGCCCTGTAAATGGGAAGTATACACTTGCGACCACATGCCACCCAAACCAGGGAAAACTAGACCACATGGTGGTACTTAAAAATTAAATTACCTAAGAACTGTTAATCCCTTTTTTTCCTCAATGCCCTCGAGCGCCACGTTGGGCGCCAAAATCTGTCTTGGTTTGAAAAGACAGGAGTCTGTGAAGGAAGGCAAAAGCCTCCTGTGAAATGGAAAAGGTAAACCCCCTCCTTCCGAATTATCACAATTTCAGAATTAAAAGGGCTCTCAGGCAAAGATATGAGAATGGGAATAACAGTTTTTTACTAGGAAGGAAAAAAACTAAATAACAATGCAATTTAGCACAAGCAAAAAAAACCACTGGCAGAGTGAGAAAAACCTGACACCCTGAGAAGTCAGGGTGTTGATAGTAGTCCAGCCAGATGGTGGCTGCTCCTCCTGGAGCGGCAATCTGCAGAAGGGTGTAGGTCCTTTCTGAAGATGCGGCGAAGGAGCAGCTGGGCCTGGTTCCTGATTCCTCTGGGAAATCCGGCGAAGAAGGCTGTCTGTTGTCTCAGAAATGCTTGTTTTATGGTGGCAGGGATGCTTGGCTCCTCCCTCTGGGTGGAGCATCTCACAATGGGATGATGTAACTAGTCTTACCAGCCACAGTGAGTAATTCAATAGCCCATTGACAGGAGATTATCTTCCTGGCAGTGTCATTGTTCTTGAAAGAGATAAAAAACTGCCTAACTCCCAACAGATGGCAAAAATAGAATACATGCTTATTTTACAAGCCAGGACATACTGTCCAGTGGTAGCGCTTCATAGGGGCTTCCCTGTTGATGGAGGGTACAGAGAAGGCAAAACGGGGAGCATCATCCAGATGGAGCGGGATTTGGAAGAAGCAATCCTTAATGTCAATTACAGCCAAATTATAATTTTGGGGTAGCATAGATGGAGATGGCATACCCGGTTGGAGAGAGCCCAGATTTTCTATGGCTTCATTAATTTTCCTTAGATCATGGAGGAATCGCCACATGTCCTTCCCTGGTTTTTTAATTACAAACACTGGAGAATTCCAGGGGCTGTTTGTTTCTACAATGTGTCCTTTGGCCAATTCCTCCTCCAGTAGTTTTGTGAGGGCCTGCAGTTTTTGTTTACTTAGCAGCCACTGCTCCACCCAGACGGCCACTGCTCCACCCAGATGGGCTTACCTGTGAGCCATGTTAATTTCTGTGTGGGGCGCTCCTCAGTGGCCGCACCTAAAAATGCTAGGGGCCAGAAATTCCAATTTGGCTCCCCACTGGGACATGGCGTCTCTCCCCCATAGTGTAAATTTACAATCGATCACGAAGGGACATACTGAGGCCAGCAGCCCGTTTGGACCATTAATCTGGATAATATTTTTGAATTCTCTTGCTGGCTGGGGCCCGCCTAGTCTTAAGACTGGCGTGGCCACGCTTTGTAGCTCCCAGTGTGACGGCCACTTGTGTGGTGGAATGACCATCACGTCTGCCCGTGTCCAGCATCCCCTGAAGGTATGCAGAACGGCCCTCACACTTGAGTTTACACCATACGAGGGTTTCTCCTCTCCCAGCTTCCCAGCATAAAAGACTGAGAGTTCCAGGTCATTGCAGAGAGCACGAGGAATAGGAATTGCCTGTGCAATGACTTGGCCCTTAGGTAGGAAGAGTGGAGGGTGGACACAGTGTGCCGCGAGATAGAAGAGCCTCGGATTAAGGGTGGAAATTACCGGATAGAATTCTATCTCCAGTGGAGTGCTCTTTGTGACCCCAACAACGAGGTACCTGCAGTTTAAAAGGTCTTCCTTCCTTCCTCCTGGTTTCACAGCAGCAGATGTGCGATAGAAGCTCTGCATCCGCTATGAAGAACTGCCAGTCCTGGGAACGGAAATGGACAGGATTAGTGAGTCGGAGCCGATAAGGCTCCCTGTTGTCAGTGGTGGAGAGGCAGCCGCTCACAGATGGAACTAGGTGGTGCATTGCGGCTCCTCTTGCGGCACCGCACCTTGCCTCATTTCTATCAGTGCGCGGGGCAAGTCTGCGCTGTCCCCCTAGTGTTTTGAAGTAGTGGGGTTCCCGTCCCCCCTCCCTCCTCCCGCAGCCCCAGGTGGTGTAGACCCTAGAAATGGGCAGTGAGCCAGAAAATGTCCCTCTTGATGACAGCGGAAGCACCGGCGTTTAGGTGGGAATTGCCTCAATGCTGAATTCCTTGAAGGAGCAGCAGCCAAGGTGACCAGCTTGTCCTTGGGTTTCTTTGGGGTTCCTGCCTTCATCAGGTGTGACTTCAGGGTGCACTCCTCGATGATCTGGTCGAGGGTCGGAGGTGGTGAGACTGGCAGTGTTAAGATGATTCTTTTGCACATGTCATTGGCGTTCGTGTACACCAGTTCCAGGACCAGTCCATCCCGGAGCTCAGGTCTCTCCACATGTCTCTTGACTGCTGCCTGGACTCGGTCTACAAAGTCTACAAAAGGCTCAGCAGCAGATTGTTTAATTGCTGCATAGGGAACCATCGGGTCCTTGGTGGGCATGCCCAGGAACGCATGCTCTGCTGCACCCCTGGACATGTCCAGCACGGCTGCTGGAATCCCCCGAGCCTGGAGCTGCCCCTCACGCCATTCTCCCTCACCCACAAGATGGTCTAATGTGGTGTTATATTTTAGTTAAATGGTATGCTCTGTCTCACCCCTCGAAAATGTATGGTCTATTCCAAGCCTGTGACCCTCCCTGCAGTGTCCTGTGTCTGTAATCCCATTGGCCCAATCTGTTCCGCGCCCACTTTGAATCTCCCTGTTCAGTGTGCCGGGGGGACGGGACTCTCTCTCTTTGCCGGCTCTCCTGGCTGGTGCCCACTCAGCCCCTCTCTCCTCCTCCCCTTTCTCCCCTCACTCCCCTTTCCCCCCCTCTCCCTCAGAAACCATGCGGCCTCCCGGAGGTAGGACCCCCAATAAACCCTCATCTAATTAGCACCCTCAGAAGCCGTGTGGAGTCTCCTTGCCTGCCTGCTGCTACCAGCGAACTCACAACTTGGGGGGCCCCCCAGGGACACCCCCGGTGGGTCCCTCCCCAAAACGCACCGCTACAGTCTAAGGTGATTGGTTCTTCCGCAAAATCCAGGCTGTAAGGCCCCTCTCGGATTTCGGGAAGCAGGTCTGCTGCCAGTTTCTTCCACCTCCTCTCCCACAGGTTGTATTCCGATGGGAGAAGCAAGCAGCTAAACAGACGCTTAAGGTCTGCCGGCACCATGGTTTTAGATGTTAAAGTTGCCTTTAAAATGCCCTTAAAGAAGGGGCTTTTTTGTCTAAAATCGCACAATGCTTTGCAGACCTCTTTTATGGATTCATAGGGAAGGGGTGTCCATGTAGGGTTTTCCCCTCCCCTGGTGTAGGAGGCTGGAGTGCGGAGCGACTGCTCGAGTTCATAAACCGCGCCCCGTCCCCCCCTCCCGCCTCCTCCCCTCCCCCCCGGGGCTCCGAAGGGAAGAGCGGGAGGACGCGGGGGCGGGGTGCGAGGGACAGGGCGGGGATAATCCTCTTCCAGGTACTGCGGGGGCGGAGGTGACAGAGCCCTCCCTGCCGGGAGAGGGTGGGGCTGATGACGCGGCAGGCGGAGCATGCGAGGAGGGAACGCCCACCCGAGGGGGAACAGGGGGAGGGGTGGCAACCCGATGCCTGGAGTGGGCGGTGCCCACGCCACAGGGAAGCAGGAGGGGGTGGGGTCAAAGAGGGGATACAGGGAGCAAAGGGGAGAAAAGGGTTGTGGGAAGGAGAAGCCCTCCCTCGTGGCCATCCTCCATCTTGGGAAGACAAAGGTCCCGGCCACGTAGCCGTGGCCTCCTCAGGGGAACAAAGGAAGGGATTTAGGGACACGGTGCTGCGCAGGGGAGCACCAAAGCTGGGATTTTTAACTGGGAAAAAGGGGTTGGAAAAAGGGTTTGGGGTCGATTCCTCAGCGAAGTAGCTAATTTCGCTAAGGCGGGGGCAGCTCTGGGGAGCCAGGAGCACGGTCCATGTCTGTGGTGCTTCCCTGTGCCTTAGAGCAGCGGAGCACTCCCCCCTGCCCACCCGGGTTAGGGGAAGAAGGGGTAGGAGAAGAAGGTAGGGAAACAGGTTCAGGAGGAATAACTGTTTTGCTCAATGGCCTTTTCCCTTCTGGTTCGCGTCCCGCACGGACTCTGCTTTTACGACCTCCAATATTAACAGATGGAGCTTGGGGAAGTAATTTTTCATGGAGGGATCCCTGCATTCAATTCCCTCCGGTAACCTTGCTCCCACGTGCTTCCAGAACTCCTTTTTGTGAGCTTCTTCCGCGCTTACGTGGGGAAAGGAAAAGCACAGCCATCTAACAAAATTCCTAACTGAACTTTTGGGGTAGGGGCCCTTCACTGATAGGATTTGTTTAACTTGGAAGTAAAAATCCTTCTGTTAGGTGGTTAGCACGGTCCCCATGCTATTCCACCCAAGCGATTCCACCCCTGGTCACAGGAAAAGCAGAAAAAAACCAAAAAGGGCGAAAGACCCCGGTGGCCGCTGCTCACGTGGTGCACCACGCGTCCCCTCATCCTGGGAGCGCAGCCAAAGCCCACCCACGTGAAGGGGAGTATTAGCTGGGCCCATCCCTACGACTAATACTCACCAAACTAGAATCTCTGCTAACAAAAGCTTCAGCCAGGGTCTTCGCTTCCTGGAAGCTTCTTCTCCTTGGCTTTCTGTGGCCATGAAAAGTTTCGCTTCCTTTCCCACGCGCGGAAAGCACCGCGTGCTTTCCGCGGGGGCGACAGAGATTTCAGTGACCTACTCTGGGGAGTCTCCGCTCCCGTTTTCAGTCCGGCACGAAGCACTGTTCTGGCGCGGACCGCGGCTCGCTCGGCCGGGCAGCAGCGCTTGCTGGTCGGCGGTGCGGCTCTGCGGCAGCGGCTCTCTGCGTGGCTTCCGGGTGCTTCGCAGTAAATCTCGGCCTGCGTTGGCGGCTGCACTGGCTGTGGCCCCACCGTTGGGCGTCACTTGCAGCGTTGCGTTGTTTTTCCCCCAGTCCCGGGCAGCTCCAGAGCCCGGCGAAAGGCACAATTTCTTGGCGGAGCCGGGGAGCCGCGTGATCCGGGCGCTATGGCGATAGCGCGCCGGCGTGGGGTGGGTGCACTGCGTTGCCGTCACTAGGCTGAGGTAAAGGGATGAAGGAATTGTCCAAACTCTCTCACGGTAGCCTGCAGAGCTTTTATTGTCTCACAGAGCTGCGGTGGTGTAGAGCAACCGCTCTGCAGCTCGCGTGGGGAGAATGGCCCTGAGTTCTGGAAGGGGTGGGATTTTATCGGGGGCAGGGCGAGGAGAGCAGAAGCCCTCCCGCCCAATGGGGACAGGCGCCATGGCGATGACGAGGACCACGGCGACCAACGGGGACGCAACAGGGGTGGACACGGGGCCCAACAGGGGTGGACACGGGGCCCCGGGGTTGCGGGCATGGGGTAACAGACACAGAAGTTTCAGGAGTGGGCAGGGGGCGGCTTACAGGACTGACAGGGTGACGCTCCAATGGTGAGCGACCCGGAGCGAACCACCGCGGGGGGGAACAGGGGTGTACAAGGGGGTACACGGAACCAGCTAACTAACATACATGAGGATCCCTAATCTGAACACAGTTCAGGATGCAACACCACAGGCCCTTCCCTCAACCGCTTCGGGAAAATTTCCTCGGAGAGAAGTGGAAAAAACCTGTTTATTTAACGAGTGAAGCACTCCCCAGCACTAAAATTTAACAACACCAAATGACAAAACTCTGAAGAGACAACAAATTCAGAAAGTCTCTTCCGTGGCTGGTCGCTCTGTTATCGGTCCCTCTGGCGCTGGGGATGGCTGCTGCACGTCACAAAGTGCAAAACTCTCGGTGTTTCCCAGTGTTCCCCAGGTCCCGGTCCAGAGCAGGTTCAGATGGTTCCAAGACAGGGGAAATAAAACCAGTCCAGAGAAAGCTTGGGCTGCCTCAGCTGGCTAAAGTAACTAAAAAGCAAAGGAGCGCTCTGTTCTGCCCTGTTGGGGAAGCTGAAACAAGAAGGCCTTATAGGTACGATTGCCTAGCAGGGATTGGGAAAGTGCAGAGAATGCCAGCCAGATTGAGGTGAGAACGAGCTTTGAGGTGACAGACCTTGGCTGCTAAGTAGCTGGTGGGCAGTGGTGTGGCTGGTGGAAGATAACTCCCTTTTTTGACCCACAGACAGAGCAAAGGGTCAGACAAAGTGTTCTGTCTCATTCCTCAGAAATGCAGAGTTTATCTCGCACTTGTAACCCTCCCCTGAAGTATGATGTGTCTGCAATCCCACTGGCCCAAAGTCCTTTACTGCACCCACCTTCAAGCCCCCTTGAGAAGGTGTACCCAAGAAGCCGGAGCCATCTTTTCTTCTTTTGTTCTTCTTCTCCATCTTTTGCCTCCCTCTCTCTCTGCTCTCTCGGAACTCTCTCGCTATCTCGCCCTGCCCCCACTCCTTGGGGCCAGCCTCGAGCTGCGCCTGGCAGCTCCGAGCAAGGCCCCCACAATAAACCAAATCTCCTGAGACCGGGCTCTAGAGGTCTCTCGTCTCCATCCGTCCTGACCGTGCTGGACCAGCGCTCGCCGCGCTGCCCCGTCCGTGCCCAGACACCACGGTCCAGCAGGATGGGGAGAAGCGTTGCTTTTAGAGGAGTGAGAGCAGTCCTGGTAACAAACTCCGAGCTTCGTCTTCTCCCCGCCTTCGCTCTCAGAACCAGCCCTGAAGGCACAGAAGAGAACATCCACCACAAACAGAACACAGGACTGGGGGTACGAGCATCATGACCTCAGCGAGGACAGTGTGGCAACAGAGGAATTTATTTTCCACGCCTCCCCGTGTAAAGGGCATTTTGAAAGAGCCCGTCTGGGCATTCTCTTTGGTCCGAACTCCTCGCCCCCTCGGGGTCTGGCCAGGGAAACGCTTGCAGCTTCATCCCAGATCTGATCGGGAGAAGCCCCTGTCAGCCAATCCCGGGGCTTGGTAGCTCCGGTGACATAAAACAAAATCTGTCTGTATATTAATGCAAAAATATATATATAGATGCAAAACATTTATATATTGGAAAAAACTTATATATTACAAAATTTATATATAAAGCAAAATATTTATATATTGGTGCAAAATATTTTAATAAAATATATATTTATTTACTCTATATAGTATTACTATATATCTCTCTATATTATGAATATGCATAAATCCTCATGAATATGAATGAACCCCAGTGATGTAACAGGATGTAAAGAACACGGTTTAATTAACGATGAGCTTTTGGTAATTGGGATTTTATCCCTTAAGAGACTTTTTGTAAAAATTTCAATTCTGACCCGTGTTTCTCACAGGGGGTCCCGGCTGATAAAGGGGGAGGGCAGGACCGAACCCCAAGGAACCCCCCCCGTGCTGGGGACCCCCCTGCGCCCCCCTCCGGTGCTGGGCCCCCCCGATCCTGGCTCTGTTCCTGGGGGTCCCGCGGCTCCAGGGGGGTCAAAGGGGAGGGGGCAGAACCCCCGTGATGAGTGGGGGCACAAAGGGGGGTCCGGGCTCAGTGCTCGGGGGGGTCGGTGTTCGAGGGGGGTCCAGTCCCTGTCCCGGTGCACGGGGCTGGTGCTGCCCGCGAGTCCCAGTGCCTGGGGGGTCCTGGGGCTCAAGGCGGGGTCCGGTCCCTGTCCCGGTGCTCGGTGGTGGGGGGGGGCTGTCAATGCACAGGGGGGTCCCTGTTCTCGGGGGTCCCAGTGGGTGCCCAAGGGTGGCGTGTGACACAGAGAGAGACCCCGGTGACACCAGGGACCCGCACACAGGGGCTGGGCTGGTCCTGGTGACACTCAAAGGGCTCTTGGTGGCAGAAGGACCCGCCCAGTTCCTCCTGCACAAGGTCCTGGTGACACAAGGAGCTGGTGGCACTCAGGGGACTCTTGGTGTCACGAGCAGCTGGTGGCACTCAAGGAGGTGGTGGCACTTGGGAAGCTCTTGGTGTCACAAGGAGCTGGTGGCACTTGGGAAGCTCTTGGTGACACGAGCAGCTGGTGGCACTTGGGGGGCTCTTGGGGGCACCCAAGGGGCTCTTGGTGACATGAGGAGCTGGAGGCACTTGAGTATCCACAAGTCTCCCCATTGATGTCACTGCCCCGATGACATCACAGCAGTGACATCACTGTCCCCGCAGCAGCCTCGGCACGTCCTCAATGGCTTTCCGCCACCGCTTGGCCACCGGGGCCACCATAGGGACTGAAGAGGAAGTTGTTGATGTCCCCAAGCACTCCCTGCAGCTGACGCGTGAACAGCCTGGTGCTGGCCTCCCACATCCGCTTGGCCTCCACCGCTTTGGCCGCCAAGGCCTTGGGGACATCGGGGGACGCCTTCTTTATCTCCTCCAGGGTGGCCTCGACAGCCCTGAGCCGGCGCTGCATGGTCCAGGTGAACATGGTGCCTTTGTCACACATCTCCACCAAGCGCTCCAGCAGCCCCAGGACCACCTCTACCTGCTCTTCTCTGCTGGTAGCCGCCCTTGCCTGGCTGGTGGCCACCACGACCTCTCCCACGGCACTGTTGGTGGCCGCCTCCTCCTCGCTGGTGGACGCCAAGACCACCTCCTCCCTGTCCAGGGCCAGCAGCAGCTGCTGGTGGCCCGTGGCCATCCCGGTGCTGCAGGCTACCACGATGCGGGCGCCCTCCTCCCGCCCGTCCGAGGCCGGGGCGGCGGCCGCGTCCTCACAGGCGTCGCGGACCTTGGCGGCCTCCTCTGCCAGCCGTTCCCAGCTCTTCCTGAGCGTGGCCGCCGACTCCCGCCAGGCCTTGGCCACGGCTCTCACGCTGGCCCAGGTGGCCCCCGGGTTGGCCTCAAGGGTGGCCAGGGCCTGGCCCAGGGAGGTGACGTTGCCGTGCTCCAGGGTCCTACGGAGGTGCCAGATGACACTCCTCATGTCGGAGCACAGGAACTTTGGGTATGCGTGCTGCTGCGCACCCTGCTGTGGCCCGGTCAGAATGGCCACCACCTTGTCCAGGGTGGCCAGAATGTCAAACATCACCTCCTGCATCTGGGGAGGGGACAAGGGAGGTGTCAGGGACCTCGTGGCACTTGTGGCCTCCTGCGGTGACCCCGTGCCCTCGAGGGGTCCCTTTGCCCCTCCATCCTTTGTCGGCCTCTTGTTCCCTCTGCCACCCCCTGCCCATCCCCTCGTAGCCCCTGTCACCCCCGTCCCCACTGCTGTCCCCTCTGCCACCCCCTGCCCATCCCCTCGTAGCCCCTGTCACCCCCGTCCCCACTGCTGTCCCCTCTGCCACCCCCCTGCCACCACACTCGTAGCCCCTGCCCCCACTGCTGTCCCCTCTGCCACCACATGTCCCCTCTATCCCCCCGTGCTCCGTCCCCCCTCCATTGTCCCCTCTGTCCCCCTCTCCCCCACCCTCGTCAAACCTTTTGGGGCTCCACGCTCCCTGGGGACGCTCTGGGGAAGCTCTGGGGACGCTCCGGGGGCCCAAGGAGCCTTGGGATGTCCTCGATGGCTGTTTGGCACCGCTCGGCCACCCCGCGGCCACCGGCGCTGATGGGGTCACCATCGAAGAAGAAGTTGATGATGTAGTCAAGTGCCCCCACCAGGTGGTCCTTGGCCAGGCGGGTGTTGGCTTCCCACAGCCGCTCAGCCACGGCCACCTTGGCAACCAAGTCCTCGGGGACATTGGGGGTTGCCTCCTTTGTCCCCTGCAGGGCGGCCTTGATGTCCCCAACCCTGCGCCGCAGCTCCCGGGGAAAGGCGGTGGCTTCGTCACACGTGGCCACCAAGTGCTCCAGCAGCCCCAGGGCTGCCTCCACCTGCTGTCTCACCATGGTGGCCCTCGTTGCCTGGCTGGTGGCCACCCTGGAATGTCCCCTCAGCTGGGCTTCGTGCCCAGCCACCACCTCGGCCACCTCCTCCCTGTCCAGGGCCAGACCCAGCTGCTGGGCCGCGGCCACCAGGATGTTCCGAGCTGTCCCACAGCCGGCAACCTCGTCCTGTAGCTCCCTGGCCCAGGCGCTGGTGGTGGCCACCATATCAGCTGCTGCAGTGGCCACCTCCCTGCAGGCATCACGGAGCTTGGTGGCCCTCCTGGCCAGCCAGGCCCAGGTGTCCTCGAGCACGGCCACCGAGGCGTGCCACTCGATGGCCACCATTGTCACATCGTCCCACGTTGTCCAGGGGGTGCCCGCGTAGGCGGCCAGGGCCCGGCTCAGGGAGGTGGGGGGGTCATTGTGGCAACCATCATCATCCTCGTCATCCTCGCAGGTGCCACCGCGGCGCCACCAGGTGCCACCGATGCACTCCAGGCTGGCCCAGAATTCCTTGGTGAACTCATCCAGGTCCCAGGTCAGGCGCCACAGGGACACAGGCAGCCACAAGTCCTCGTCCAGACTGGGCAGGGTGGCCAGCAGCTCATCCAGGATGGCCACCGCGGTGACCTGCGGCTGCAGCAGCGCCGGGGACAGCTGGAAAGGGGACAGGGACCTGGTGGCACTTGTGGCCCCCTGCCCCCGAGGGTCCCCTTCGCCCCTCCCTGGAGGGCTCTGCTGTCCCCTCTGCCACCCCCTCCCCCGCCCGTGTCCCCTCCCCCTTTGTCACCTGCCCCCTCCCCGCCACTCCCCGTGTCCCCCATCCCCCACTGCCCCTCCCCCGTGTCCCCTCCCCCCGCAGTGTCCCCTCTGTCCCCCTCTGTCCCCCGCCGCACCTCCTGGGGCTCCATGCTCACTGGGGCCGCTCTGGGGACGCTCCGGGGCTCCAACGAGCCGGCCCCGGCCCCAACCCCGGCCCCGGCCCAGCCCCGGCCCCGGGCGCGGAGCCGCGCGGCACCGGCGGAGCCGCCTCACGACGAGCGCCCGAAATGGCGGGGCGGGGGTGACGTCACGGGAAACGGAAGCGCGGCGGCGCGGTGCATTGTGGTCCCGGTGGGGCCCAGCCCGGCCGAGCGGGGCCGGGGCCGGGGCCGCGGGGCGGGAATTTGGGGGCGCCGAGGGACCCCCGGGACCCCCCCGGCAGCGCGGGATGGGCGACAGCGACCGCGGTCAGCCCCGGGAGCGGGGAGCGGGGGGGATTGGGGGGTCCTGAGGGGATCTGAGGGGATTGGGGGGTCCTGAGGGGGAACTGGGGGAGCTGAGAGGAGCTGGGGAGGTCCTGAGGGGGTTTGGGGTGGATTTTGGGGATTCTGAGGGGGAATTGGGGGTCCTGAAGGGGGCTGGGGGCCCCTGAGGGGATTTGGGGGGATCTGAAGGCATTTAGGGGGATTTTGGGGGGTCGTGAGGGGGAATTGGGGGTCCTGGGGGGATCAGGGGGGCGCTTGAGGGGGATTTTGGGGGGTCTTGAAGGAGAATTGAGGTGGGGAGGGGATTTGGGGGCGTTCTGAGGGGGTTTTGGGGGGGATTTTGGGGCTCCCGAGGGGGTTCGTGAGGATCTTGGGGGTTCCCGACTGGGTTTGGGGCATCCCGAGGGAATTTTGTGGCTCCCCGAGTGGATTTTGTGGGTCCCCGATTGGATTTGGAGGTATCTGGGGGGATTTGGGGATTCCTGACTGGATTTTGGGGGATTTTCAGGCCATTTTGGGGCCCCTGACAGGATTCTGGGGGGATTTGGGGTAATTTCGGGGTCCCTGACCGGAGTTTGAATTATTTTGGAGTTATGTTTTGGAGTATGTTGGGGTAGTTTCGGGGTCCCTGACCGGAGTTTTGGGGGTTTTGGGGTCCCTGCTGCTGCGGTGTGTTGCAGCTGGGTTCATCGTGTCCAGGGAGGGCGCAGCTGCCGGCGCCGGGCAGGGAACAAACGAGCCGGGTCCTGGTTTCAGAGAGCTCCAGAACCCATTTCTTACCCCCGGGGAGGAGGGCGGGATGGAGAGGAAAGCCCGGGCAAAGGCAGGGCCTGGGGTTTTTATTGGGGAGCGCAGGGCCAGGGTCAGGGTTCGGGGCAAGGGAGGAGTTATCCGCCACACAAGGAGGGTGAGATCAAATTCCTGTCTCTTAGGAACAGGGGCACTCCACAACTCCCCCGTTTTTAAACTGATCAGTGCATGCTGAATAACTTATAATAAGGGGATTCTCGGGAATGTGACTTACCAGTTTACAAAACCAAAATGAATATTACTCAGCTAAATTAACAAGGAATAGAAAAGCATGTGAGACTTAATCTCAAAGGATAAAGTAACAGAAATGATGGTACTTGATTAAATGAATGTTATTACTTAATGAGTTCACAGCTCCATCTCCTCTGGCTTTCGATCTCCTCACCAGGAGGGGTGCAGTTCTTTGAGCTCCTCTTCACGAGGGGCGCAGTCCGTAGTGTTGGGTCTGGGCTTTGGTGCCGGCGCTGTGGCTGTTGTTATCTGGAGTGACGGTGACTGCGAAGCGAGGGGAGCGGCGAGGGCCCCGGCGTAGGGCTCGGAGCGGGGCCAGCGCCGGGGGCCGGTGGCAAGGCCGGCTGACTCCTGCACGGGCGAGCAGCCCCGCCAGGCGGGCCCGGGGCAGGGCCAGCTGCAGCCGCGGCAGGAAGGGGCGAGGGAGGTAGGAGGGAAGGGGAGGTTCAGGAGCAGAAGAGAAGGAATTGGTGGGAAAAAGGGGAATCCTAAACAGCGTGGTAAGCGCCATTTTTAGAAGGAGGGCCCGGGACGGCGCAGCCGTCACCATTCCGGGTAGGGAACAGGGGATATGGAAAGAGACAGGGGAGAAGGAGGACACAGGACGGCGAGAGGACGGCAGCACTCCCGCGTCACTTCTGGAGGGATTCCGTCCCTTGTTCTGCCTTCGGGGAAAGAGGGATAGGGTGGCAGAGAGGGACACAGAGAGACAGCAGCAACTCCGTGCTGTCCTGGCAGTTTTCACTCCTTAGGAACAAAGGGTAAGGAAAGATATGGGCAGCTTCACAGAAGCTGGAAACGTGGGGGTTCACAGGAGGGGGCAGCACAGACCCAGGGCATCGACGCGCTGCATGCAGTCGCCCATAACTGTCCATAAGTACCCTCCAGGGCGTTACCGTCCATAAGCTGCAGCAGACGTGTCGGGAAAGTTGACAAGAGTCCCTGGAATGCTCCTTTTTGCAGGCAGGCTGGCCGCTTGTAGCTCTTAAAAACCGCCTCCCATGAGAAAAAGAAACTTAAACCGTTCATAAGCGTTTCGCTGAGGGATGTGTCGCCGCAGGCCCCCAGCCGGGGAATAATTAGCATTGACCCCATGATTGCAGAAGGCTGATCCATTGCTTTATGCTGTATTATACTATGTCATATCATACTATACTATACCTCTTAAGAAGCTCGTAACCCTTACAGCCACTCTGATACAGCTTTGACCTAACTGGTCAATCAATCCAAACACCATCCAGTGTCAAGTTAAGATATCACCCTTTGGTAAACAAATCTCCATAACACATTCCACATGTGCACAACAGCAGGTGCAGCAAGTGGAGATAAGAGTTGTTTCCCATTCTTTTCTCTGAGCTTCTCACAGCCTTCCCCAGGAAAATGCCTGGGAAAGTTGTGCCTGTTGTTCTCTGTGGCCAGAGAGCTGCTGCCACAGTTTCCCCTTTTGTGTTGAAAGAAAAAAGGCGGTGTTTGTAATCCTCTGCAGGGCCCTTTGCAGGAAGGAGAACAAACACAGCTCAAGGGTTCCCTTAGCAATTTGCTGGGTGTCAATCAGAACCTCAATCAGATGCTGATGTAGAATGGTCAGGGAGATTCTTTACCTGTAGAATATCTACTTCTATCATATCATTGATACAAGGTTTACAATATTAGAAAACCAAACAAGAATGCAAGGAGTGATCATTGTTTCAAAGTCCAAGCAGCTGATTCCCAGGAGAAGGCCCATTAGCTGGAGATGTTGATCTTTGACATCCCTGAATGTCCTTCTTGGTCCTGAAACAGAGAACTGCTGAATCCTGAAACAGAACAGCTGAATCCTGACAGAGAGAACAGCTGAAGAAGGTTACTAACAACAATTAGAAATCAATCAGATGATGCACATAATCAATAACACCTGTGACATTATATAATTATCAGGCACTATAGCACTGACCGTCCTCCCAGAGTCTGCAACAGCTGATAGACCTCAGCTCAGCAGAGTTGGAAATCACTCCTGGATCATGATTTCCAAACTCCCTTTGAGAGCAGGCTCAGCTGTCATATGTATGTGTGGCCAAATTGCCAAGCCAAAATGACTTGAATCCTTTGGATGCAGAAAACATCTGGGCTGATTGTCAGTCATCCCTATCCGGGTAGGGTAAGGACATGGCCACAGCCCAAGCTCTAACTGGAGGGTTTTCAGGATTACCTTTTCCCTGTAAAACTGTGATCAAATTCAGAGGCACTGAGAAAATCTCTGGAATGCCATGGCCACAGCCTTTAATTCAACCACTTGGGCCGAGGCTGGCTCGTGGCCTTCCAGCAAGTTGAGCTGTCAGTGAAGACGGTAGCTCTTTCCCCCTCTGTTCTTTCTTTTCCTTCAGAAGGCCAGCAGCGCCGGCGGGCCGTAGGACCCAGCCCCGGTGGGTGGGGTGGGGGACCCGGCCCCGGCGGGCAGGCCAAGATTCATCCCGCCGCTGCTAAGCCCAGATTCATCCGGCTCCTTCCCTTCCCCCAGCTTTGCACTGGTGTCATTTGGGGCCCCTGGATCTGGGGTTCCCGGGCCAGCCCATGCCTGTCCCCAGACGGGCGATTCACTCCAGCCTTCTCCTTCACTGCCCGCCCCCACCAAGCGGCCAACGTCTCAGCAATTCCCCCGGCGATTCTCCCTTGCTCCGCTCCTCCCGGGCATGGCCCTTGCCACGGCCTCTCGGGACCCCGCTCCTCCCGCCCCGCGAATGACGGCGGAACACACGCGGTGCCCCAAGGCCCGGCAGGGAAGGTGCTGCTTCCAGGGGAACGTTGATCTTCAGATCTCGCAGCACGGCCAGGCCGGCGCCCAGCTGCGAGGGCGCGCCCTGCTGAGGGACAGGCTGCCGGTGCTCGCTGCTGTCGCTGTCTGTGTGTCCTGGCGACCCGAGGGAAACAGCGAGGATCGGACCAGCTGGGAGCAGCGAGGAGGGCTGGGGATCTTCTCCAGCGCCACAGCTCGTGTTCCGGATGGGAGCCGGGCCGGCTGGAGGCGGCGGAGCCGGCGAGGGGGCGTCCCCGGCCGGCGCTGCGGGCACCGCTGCCGATGAACCGGCTGCCAGCTGCGGTGCAGGGGCTGGGTGTGCTCTCCGTGGCGGGGCTGCCGGCTGCGGTGCAGGGGCTGGATGTGCTCTCCGTGGCGGGGCTGCCGGCTGCGGTGCAGGGGCTGGATGTGCTCTCCGTGGCGGGGCTGCCGGCTGCGGTGCAGGGGCTGGGTGTGCTCTCCGTGGCGGGGCTGCCGGCTGCGGTGCAGGGGCTGGGTGTGCTCTCCGTGGCGGGGCTGCCGGCTGCGGTGCAGGGGCTGGATGTGCTCTCCGTGGCGGGGCTGCCGGCTGCGGTGCAGGGGCTGGGTGTGCTCTCCGTGGCGGGGCTGCCGGCCCCTGTCATGGAACCGGCCGCCTCCCTTGTCGGTGGCGGAGGCGGCTCCGCTCCCTCCTGCGGCGCAGGGGGCAGAACCCAGCGGCGGGGCCGATCCACACGCCGCTCGGGGGGGAGGAGGAGGACGAGGAGGGGCGATGCTCCTTCGTGCGCTGGCGAAGGCGAAGGGGCAGGAGCGACCGCGGCTCCGGTCGGAGCAATTGCTGACCGTGGAAGCGCAGCCGCTGAAGGCTTCGGTCCCTCCTGCGCACGCCCCGGGAAGCCCGGAGAGAGCTGCTCTGGGTGCGCTGTGGGCAATGCCCGCTCCCCCCACAGTGCGGGGGAAGGAACCAGCGGCGGCTGTCCGGGAAAGGATCGGTCCCCGGCTGGCCGCGGCGGAGAGGCCGATGGCCGCCCTCCCAGGGGGAGGCGCTCCTCCAAGTTCAATTGGGACGTGCCCACCGAGGAGGATTCACTGTCCCATGGGGTCCAGCCCCTTAGTGCTCTGGAAAGCAGTGACCAGACCCGAGTAATCGAGGTACAATCGCATCTCCCCTCGCGAGTCCCTCCCAGAGACAGAGACCCGGTGAGTCCCAGGCCCACGGATCCTGTGAGATTTCCACATCCACGGGGAAACCATGAATTTCTGTTTTGGTTGCCCAGATTTTCTTCGGGTTTTTTTGTTGCTTATTTTCCCTTGTTGTGCCTCAGCTGTCCTGCAGGCAGTAGAGTGAACCTTGCCAACAAAGTTGTTGTGTTTTGTTGCTTAATATTGTTATAGATAAGTAATGTAATAGTTGGCTCTCACAGTTAAGAGATAGATATTCTATAGCTGTATAATAATGTCATTGTAATATGTCATTCCATAGTCCCCGTTCCCTCCCCCCTTGTAATAGCCTTTGTAGCCAGGACATTTAGAGGAGGCTGGCTTGGTACCAGGAGGTGCGGCATAACAACACCTGGCCTCCAGTCGAGATGTAAGAAGTCATCTCCCCCAATGGACGGCAGAGAAAGAGTTGACTGACAAAACTTCAGGAGGGGCTAAGGATATAAAATGCAGAGCATCCATTTTGCACATGAGCCACGTGGCTGGTGGTCACAGGGTGGGGCTCCGAGCACTGTAATTTTTCTTATTTAGTCCTTTGTTGTAGTTTCTGTTAAAGTTTGATAATTTTTTTAAGAAGCGAGCAGTCGTTTCTCACAATATTAAATCTGACTTTGGCTCATGCCCCTTGCCACTGATTTTTAAGCAATCTCAAACCCTCTCATTCATGACAACACCACAATGTCCCGCATCACCGAGGGCCCTGACACGTGCCCGTGTCACAAAGGGCCACACCCGGCACCCAACAACAGAGGGACAGACTGGAACGGGCACCGGGCAGCCCCGGACTTGTGGCCTTGTAGCCCCTGCGGTGGCCAGAGGCCTGGGAGGCTTTGGCCACGGTGCCAGGGGACAGCCCCAGCCCCGCCCTGCAGAGCCCTGGGGCTGCAGCCCGGGCTGTTCGGGGCAGGAGGAATTGGCCGGCCGGACGTGCCGGGGCCTTGTGGGCAGTGGCTCCGTGTCCCGCGGGAGGCCGGGGCCGAGGGGCGTCCCTCAGGGCTCTGCCCGGGCCCCGGGGCTCGTCACTGCCTCAGTCAGTGACACCCAGGGGCACCGAGCGCAGCCTCGGCGCCTTTGCAGGGCACGGGGAGCTGAGCGGGGCAGGGGCACCACGGAAACACCGAGCGCCTGCCCGGGGCACAGCCGGGGGAAAGCCGGCCTGGAAAGCCCGGAGAGGCTGCTCAGAGCTGGCCCAGGGACTTGGGCACCTGGGAGACAGAGCCCGGCTCTGAGCTGGCACTGAGCCTGAGAATACCTGAGAAATGACAGCGTGTTCTTCTAGACACCTTCATTATTCTGTATTTATTCTGTAACGTGACTTTTATGAGGGAACATTGTCAATGTTCATTTTACTTTATTTGTTAATCCTTTAGAAAGAATTCCATTGCTTTTTGCTATGTGCGAGGAGGGATGGGCTGGGGAACAGTGGCTAATGGAGTTTTTTATTCAATATATTTTCAAATCTGAGATGTGCCAAGTCCAGACTTTGACTCCAATGGCAGTGTCTGGTTCTGACTGCTCTGCTTTTCACTGTGACATCTCAGTTCTTTCCAATCCAGCAGTCAAAAACAGTCTTGAAACACTGAAAAGCTGAGAGTCAGGTTAAAGCACTGGAGGGTTTGCTCTGTCCGTACATTCCACATCTCCCCTGGTGTCCGTTCAGCCTCTGCACTCCTGGCCTGGTGCACATTGCTGTATCCAGAGTTCAGCACATGCTTTTATAGATCGATAGATACCTGTGATTATTGTGTGTACAATTGTCTCGGAGTGAGTTACCGTGACGGTACATTCCATGATCCTCTGCTTTGTGCCCAAAGAATGGTGATTGTGTCTTTAAACCCCGGGAGCCGGGACGGCACGGGAGAGGCTCCTTGTTCGCTGCGCGGGCGCTTTGAAGCCTCGCTGCTCGGGTTTTCCACGGCTCTCTCTGTGCGCTGTGGTTTTCTGTCTGTCTGAAAAGCTTTGTTGGGCCGGGCGAACGAAGGATTCTTTCCCTTCCCTTGGCTCGGAGGGGCTGCAGCGGCGAGCCTCGGAGTGCCTGGAGGCGAACCGAGCAGCTGCTTTGTCGGAGCCCGGGGACCCCGCGCGGGTAGGATCTGTGCCCATCTGTGCAGGCAGGCAGAGCTTGGGGTGAGGGGCAGAGGGAATCAGCCCAATTCCTGCCCCAGGCAAGAAGAGCCAGGTCCATTGTCCCCACTTTGCCCCAGCAGTGTTAATTTGCATTTCTAAAGCTCCTCTGCTGGCTGCCTGGAATGCAGCTTCTCTTCCAGAGCAGCCTTCAGCAGCCTCACATGTGCCCCCCCACAACCTGCTGCTTTTTTTATTTTTTCCTTCAAATCATCTATTTACTGTTTATGAGTGAAAGGGTCACCTGTAAATCTTTCCTTGTTTTGCAAAATGCAGCCTTAAGGTGAACGTCGAAAAATCCAGAACAAAATTTTGGTATCTCTCACACAAACATACACAAGAAAATTCCGTGGCAATTAATATTTTCTACTTCTCTTCGGAGTAAAAACTCATTCTCACATCCCTGACCCAAACCTAACCGGCAATATTGAAGTGGGATTGCTGCAACAAATACTCTACTGCTATAAATTTTGCACTGAAAGTGCAGGAAAAAGAAAAACTCCACCAATATGTTTAGTGTTAGGGTCAAGGCATTCCTTGATTCTGGCCAGGATGTGCAGCAGAAATCATTCCATCCCCACATAGCCCAGGTGTGCAGAGAAAATCGTTCCATGACACGTGGGTTTAACTGGATTTTTCCCATACTTGATACAGTCTGAACCAATCTAAATCCATTGGTTTAATGTTCTGTAGTTTCAAGTTGTGCAGTTTTTAGTATTTGGGTTCCTGTTGGACCCGGATTTCTTGGCTTCTGCTGTTCATCAGGTCGGAACTGCTGGATTTCCTTCTCAGCCTTTTCCAGAGCAGGTGTCTCCAGCTCTGCCGGGGGCAGTGTCTGGGGTAGGTGTTGGTTGCTGTTTGCTGCTGGGCGTTATCTTTGTGGGAATCTTTTGGGCCATTCCCAGAGTGTTGAGATGTTAAACTCATCTCCACTGAGTGGTGGAACATCCCTTAGAAAAACCTTTACCATTTCTTTCCCCGAGGCCAAGGCAAACCAAGGCTGAGTAGAGAAATAAAATGTTAAAAATGTTCAAGTCTATGACCTGGTGTATTTTCCATCAGTGCAATCCCAGGCAGCGCAGTGTGTGAGTGTGGCTGAGACCCAGAGTGGAATTGTGCCGTTGTCTTCGCCAGCAGCTGTGGCAGTGCAGGCCCAGAAAGCACTGAAGCTGCAGCAGTGGCAGCAAGGATTGGCCCCGGTGGCTGGAGATGCCAAAGGAGGGTGCCCAGGCAGAGGATTTGAGCAGAGGATGTGTGGGCAGGCCCAGGGGCTTGCCCCGCTGTGGAGCCCTGGCTGCTGCTGCGCTGCCTTCAGTGCAGGCTCCGTGGGGGCCTCCCATGCTCCTGCTGCAGGCGGGAAGTGCAAATCTCCGGGGCTTCAGAGCCCTGGAGCCCAGGCTGAGGGGTCCCCCCGTGCTCAGCTGTGCTGGGGGCTGTTTCTGGCCTCAGGGACACTTGGCATGGGCCACGCCACTTGGCCACCAGTGGTGCTGCTTTGGCCTCCTTAGGCAGGGCCCGATGTCCTGCTTGGATGTTGGGAACAGCAAAGTGCCAAGGCAGGCTCTGTGCCAGCCCAGCTTCCTGTGGGAGAGATTTCACAAGAGACAGGACTCTGGCCACAGACTGCTTTAAATGTGCATCCCTTATCCCCACCCTGCACTGGGTGGAGAATTACCAGGGTAAGGATTTCCCAAGATCAATTGAGAGGGAGAGAATTGAATATCTGCCCTGGGTCTGGCTCTTCTTCTTGCCAAAGCCAACGGCAAAAGCCGTACCCATGGCATCTTGGTTTACAGCCCTGACTCCTTCCCAGGGGCTGTTTGGGTGGGCTCTCCCCTGCCCAGGAGGGCAATGCCTCTGCCAGGTGCTTGTGGCCGACCCCGTCCCCTGGGTGCCGGGGCCCCTTGGGCCCTGGGGTTGATCCCAGAGGGGCTGTAGGAACTGTGCCATGGCCTTTGCCTTCAGCTTGGCCTTCTGCTCATCCCTTCTTGCATTCAGCTGCTGTGCCTTTGTGCCCAAGTGCTCCAGGGCCTTCTTCTGCCACTCCTGCAGCCGCGCTCACTGCCTGTGGGTGCTCATCCTCTGAGAGCTGCTGAGCTTTGTGCAAAGTCTTTCCTTTCTCCAGCGACCCAAAGCAAATGCTTAATAGAAAACCCTGATCCTTCCATGTACAATCTGCATTTCCCAGACGTTGCTTTGTTTTCCTCCCTGTGCTCAGGGTCCCCTCCCCAGCCCGTATCCCAGAGCCGGTCCCTGTCCTGCCGCAGTGTCCAAAGGCGGCCCCCCCGGTGGGCAGGGCCGGCAGCTCCACGGGGCCGGGCAGCGGCCGGGGCGTCCCGCAGGCTCCTGGGGGCCGGGGGCCACTGCCGGCCCTGCCCGGGGCTGGTGGGGTCAGGCAGCGCCCGGCGCTGAGCCCCGGCTGCCCCACAGCCCCGGCCCGGCCCCGCAGCTCCCCACTGGCCCCCAGCCCGTGCTCCCGGTCCCGCACCTCTGCGCCCGGTGCTGCCGCTGCCCACCACAGAGAAACCCCTTGACATCCTGACCTCCTTCTTTTCCTCTCCTGGAAACCCGGGATGGAAAGGATCTGGATCAGCTGGCAAATTCTGAGCATAGAACAGTGCTGAAATACATCCCTGTCCTCTGTATTTTTCTCTTCATTCTTTTTTCGATCATCCTTTTTCTTAACACATAGATTCCTCCTGCTGCTTCTTGCCTTCACCACATTGCTGCACACTGCCCTTCACCCGATCCCTTCCCAGCACACCAACACCATCCATCCCCTGTTGTCCAAATCCCTTCTCCACTTCCCTTATTGCCCCCCTGGGTGTCCATGTCCTTAATTACCTCTGGGGGAATGTGCAAACTACCTCAACATTCTCCCAAGGGACCCTTCAGAGACATTTTGGGATCATCATCTCTTTGGCCAGGACCCCTCCCTGGCTTTCCCTTTTCTCCCCTCCCTGGCTGCCCTGCCATGTTCACTCCCCGAAGATCCCAGTGCACTCACTGCTGAGATTTTCAGTGCTCTCTCCCTGCTGACTCTTCACAGACCCCCCTGATGTGTCCCTCGTCTGTCTCCTGGTCACTCCCGGGTCCCCAGTCGATCCCCGGTGCCGCCGCCAGCCAAGGGAGCCGATCACCCAAAGTGGGTGAGGCACCTTCAGCTGCACTCCCTGCCCGCCGCCCCGGACCGCTGGAAGGAATTCCGGATGAGCCCCAGGGTGTGTGGGAAAATTGACATCAGCAGAGGTTTCTGTCCACAAAGCAGACAGAGGAGTCCTGTAAAAGTAATTTCATTCCTAGAAATGGGAGAGGCCATGGGACATTCCCCATGGGATCTCTGCAGTTGTTGGAGGACACAGCCTCCTTTTCATCCCAATTCTCCTGGCCACATCTCCCTCTCCCTTTCCCCACTGGCTGAAGTACTTCAGAGGTGCAGACTTCCCAATCCACCTAGTACATACTCCCTTCATATGCACCCCAGTATTGTATAGCAGACGATATTCCTGGCTCTGTCAAGTCTTTGTTGTTCTTCGGGAAGTTCATGAATTGAGCAGGACCTTGGCTGAGCAGCAGTCTGTGTCATCAGTTGATAACATTTCCTGAAACCGATGGCTTCTCCTGTCACTTCCTTATGTACAGGTGCCTGGCCATATCTCGGAGCAGATTCACAGCATCTGTTTGTAAAGACACTTTCCTCTTGTTCCTTTCATGGGGGTCCCCCGTTTTTGGGACATCCCCCCTGGAGCAGGGTGTCCCCTCTTTGCTGCAGCCCCAGCCCTCAGGCAGAGCTCAGCCAATCAGAGCGCACGGCGCTGATGACTCACCAGTTGCCAGGCAGACTCGCAGCTCCCAGCGTTCCCCACCTGGAGCCCACCTGCGCCCCCCCCTCGGCCCCATCGCCCCCGCGAGGGGAATTTGGGGAGGTGGGAGTGGGGCAGCGCCAAGGCCGGGCCCCCCCGCGCTGTCCTGGCGGGAGCGGCTGCAGTGGGGACCGAGTGCGGGTGGAAGTGGCCGAGAGCCCAGCGCTGCCCCAGCCCGACCTGCCCCAGCTCCATCCCTGCCCCTGCGCTGGGATGCTGTGGGTTTGGGGGGAAGAGGGAGCCGGCAGTGGGTGCTGGGCCTGGGGGCAGGAGGAGAAGGGAAGGAGAAGCAGGGTTGAGGAACAAAATGGTCAAAGGATGGACGTGGCAGGAGAAGGTGGGATTGTGCAGGAGAAGGAGGAATAGCAGGAGGAAGAGGAGTGTGAGGAAGAGCAGAGTCACAGGAGGAGGAGCAGAAACAAGAAGCAGCACAAGGTTCCACCCCTCCCTGTGTCTGCAGCCTCCCCCCAGCCCCAGGAGCGCTGCTCCCCTCACATGCAGCAGGTGACTGTGCAGGGGGATCCAGGATTTTCACGGGGTGAATCTTGGTGTTTCTGAGCTTGCTTGGGCTAAATGTTGGTGCTTTGGTTTTATGTGGCAGCTGAATCTTTATCTTTTGGAGGAGGTTTTTGCTGAATTGTGGGGTTTGGGATGTTTTTGATGTGTGTATTGAGGTTTGCAGGATTTGTGGGCTGAATCTTGGTGTTTTGGAGGTTCTTACGTACAAAAACTTACCAATGACTTCTTAAGATAAACTTGGGCAGGGAGCAACCTCCAGTCCAAGTTGCGCTCCTCTTGTTTTTTCCCCAAACCAGGATTTTTCATTCCTGGGCGTGGCTGGATGGAGGAGGAGGAAAAGCCCCGGAGATCCTGCAGGAGGAGGGGCTGCAACCCCAGCCCAAGGAGCTGCTGGGAGGAAAGAGCCCCCCTGAGCCAGGAAGGCAGCCAGAGATCCAGCCGGGGCTCGGAGTTGGTGGAGATGGCTCATGGCAGGGAGAAACCTCACAAGTGCTTGGAATGTGGGCAGGGTTTCAGCTTCAGCTCCACCCTGCTCCGGCACCAGAGGATCCACACTGGGGAACGGCCCTACGAGTGTGGGGAGTGTGGGAAGGGTTTCAGCCAGAGCTCCCACCTGATCCATCACCAGAGGATCCACACTGGGGAATGGCCGTATGAGTGCTTGGAATGTGGGCAGGGATTCAGCCACAGCTCCAAACTGATCGAGCACCAGAGGATCCACACTGGGGAACGGCCCTACGAGTGTGGGGAGTGTGGGAAGGGTTTCAGCCGGAGCTCCAACCTGATCCAGCACCAGGTGATCCACACTGGGAAACGGCCCTACGAGTGTGGGGAGTGTGGGAAGAGCTTTGGCCATAGCCATATGCTGAGAAGACACCAGCACATCCACACTGGGGAGAGGCCCTACGAGTGTCCCCAGTGTGGGAAGAGGTTTCACACCAGCTCCACTCTCCTCAAACATGAGCGGATTCACACAGATGAGAGGCCCTTCCGCTGCCCTGACTGCGGCAAGGGCTTTAACCGCAACTCCAGTCTCACCTTGCACCGGCGCATCCACACCGGGGAGAGGCCCTACGAGTGTGGGGAGTGTGGGAAGAGCTTCTCACAGAGCTCAAACTTGACCAGACACCAACGGTGGCACCAGTAAGGGAAGCCCTGAGATAGTGTAAAAATTTAACAGGCTAGAAATCCCTTTGGATTTAGGTAAAATGTTCCTCTTTGTGCTTGCAAACATAAGTAAAATATGCTGTTTAGTCTAGTAACTGGAGCACAAGCAAAACTGCCCCAGCTAAAGAGAAAGAATGCAAATTTGTATGCTAAAGAGATAAGAAAGACTCCTCCAACCTTGAAACAGACATCGCAGAGTGACCCAGGAGTTCTCTCTGTACTTTCTGACAAAAAGTGAGTACAAGTGTAACTAGCTGTAAGTGTAAGGCAAAATCAGAAGAATGAATATGCATGAACCTATTGTGAAATTCTATGAATATGTAAATTAGCTAGAGTAATAAAAAAGAATCCGGAGTTTTCAGGTACACGCATGGCCAGTGAAGGGAAAAGCCTGGCGTGCGCGCGGCGCTGAAATACGTACCAAATCTTACAAATCTATCGGAATTGTAAGGTTTTCATTTTCCACCTCAATTCACCCAGCGAGTGCCCCAAGTGAAAGAAGAGCTTCGAGTGAGGGAAGAGAGTGAGGGAAGAGCTTGCAGTGAGGGAAGAGAGTGAGGGAAGAGCTTGGAGTGAGGGAAGAGCTTGGAGTGAGGGAAGAGAGTGAGGGAAGAGCTTTGTGGGCTGCTCCAGCTCCATCCCCCATGGGAGGATCCGGGCTGGATGATCCCCAGTGACCCCCGTTGGGCAGAGCCCTGGTGCCCCCGAATGGGGAATAAAACAGAGAGGAAAACAATGGAGCTGATAAAGGGGCCGATATCTGAGGCCTGACTGAGCAGCAACTGTGGGAGACACAGACACAGTTTAAGTCTCCCTGGGCAAGAAGTGACCAAGCAACCTGTTGTGAGACTTTGTGATAAGATAATGTTCCCAGGTGCCGTGATGTCATGAAGAATGTGTAACCAATGGGAAATTGTTAGCAAACATCGAGCCCTATCTGAGCACCACACAAGTAAAACCCTGTATAAACACCTGGTACCCTCAATGAAATTGGCTTCTGGTCTAAACTCAGCTGTCCCCGTCTCTCCATCGTGGATAAGCCCTGTTGTGGGTGATCCCCGTTGGGTGGGGGGAAGGTGTTGGAGGGATTTCTTTCCCTTCTGCTTGTGCTGCTGTGTTTGGTTGGTAATAAATTCCCTCCGTGTGCCCAGGCTGGGTCTGTTGTCCCCGTGCCGGTGCTCGGGGCGGGATCTCTGCCGTTGCTTCTCTCCAGTCCCGGGCCTCTCCTCAGCCAATGAGAGAACGCGATGGACAAGAGTCAGCCAATCAGAGCGAGCGGGGCTGATGACTCACCAGTTGCCGGGCAGACCCGCAGCACCCAGTGTTCCCCACCTGGACCCCACCCTCCCTGCCCAGTCCCGGCCCCTGCGTGGGGTCCCCCCAAGTCCCTCCCCACTGCCCCCCATAACCTGGGCTGGGTTTAACTGGGAAGCTTTACAGGGAACACTGGGAGCAGGCGGGCAGGGGCAGAGAGACAGCAGGGTTGGGGGGACACACGACCCCCCCAAAATCAGCGTGGGGATGGAGCGGGGGGTCCGGGGACGGGATGCGGCTGGCGGCGGCTCAGGAGCTCTGTGTGCAGAGAAAAGGGGGTGACACCGGGCTGGTGGCCCCAGGGAAGGAGCACACAAGCTCCTAGAAGCTGAGGCCCAGTGCCAGGAAGACGAAGCCAAACTCAGAGCTCCTGATCCCTGCCAGCATCTTGCTGCGGGTGGCATCCAGTGGCATCTCTGGGGGGCCTGCAGGAGTAAGGACCCCCCAAAACCTCTCAGAGACACCCCAAGCCCCTCCAAGTACCCTCCCGGTCACTCCCATCCCACCCAGGACCCCCTGAAATCTCCCCCCAAACCCTTCCCGGTCTCCCCTAGACACACCAAAGCCTCTCCCATTCCTGTCAGGATCCCACAGCCCCCTTCCAGTTTTCCCCTACAGCCCCAGGACCCCCAAACCCTCTCCCAGTCCCTTCCCAGCCCCACCAGGACTCACACAGACCCCTCTCAGTCTCTTCCCAGCACAACCAACCTCATCCCAAGCTCTGCTTTTCCATCCCCAATCTCCTTCCAGCTCCTCCAGGCTCACTCCAATCCCTCCCAGTCACACCCAGCACCCCCAAACTCCCTCCCAGTGTCCACCAGGACCCCCAGAACCCCATCCCACCCTCCCCAGCATCCTTCAAACCCCTTCTCAGCCTTTCCACTCCCCTGAGCCCCTATCCCAGCTCAAACCAGGCTGTCTCCAACTCCCCCCCAGTTGCTCCCAGCACATCCCAGTGGCTCTCCCAGCGCCCCCAATTCCTCCCCTGTGCCCCAGTGCCAGCTCAGGGGGTGCTCCAGGCTGACGTGCTCCACTTGGCAGCTGCAGGTGAGCCCGCGCCAGGGGGGTGTTTCCAACAGCACCAGGAGCTGGTAGGTCCAGTCCTTGTTGGGGACCATGTCGGTGGCCACCACAGAGAGCTCCTGCTGGCCCTGGAACCACCTCAGCTGGGTGTGGGCAGGCTACAAATCCATCACGGAGCAGACCCGGGCTGGGAGCTCGAGGGCACCAGCGAGATGGGCACGCTTGGGGACACTGGGAGAGAGCGGGGACAGACTGGGATCAGCTGGGGGGAACTGGGAGAGAGAGGGGAGGGATGGGGTGGCCTTGGGAGGGACTGGGAATGGACTGGGGGGGCACTGGGAGGGAGGATGGAGGTCTAGGAGTGAACTGGGAATGAACTGGGAATGGACTGGGAGGGACTGGGGCGGCACTGGGAGGAACTGGGAATGGACTGGGAGGGACTGGGAGGCCGAGTCCAGTGCGGGGCACTCGGCGCTGCGGGTCTGCCTGGCAACTGATGAGTCATCAGAGACACGCGCTCTGATTGGCTGAGAGGCGGCAGCACCACGCTAGGCTGAGATGGACAGCCGGGAGGCACTGGGAGAGACTGGGATGGACTGGGAGAGCCACGGGGGTCAGTGGCAGGGACACAAGGTCTCGGGGATGGGCACAAGGAGGGCTGAGGGCTCTGGGCCGATCCCAGGGAGGATTTGAGGGGCTCCAGGGTCATTGGCAGGGCAGGGCCCGAGGGGACACGCTCTGCCCCGCGCTCACCTCGGCGCTCCGTGAGGAACGGGCTGAGATACTCGTGGTTGTACCGGCACAGCCAGTCCGCCGCAGCCCTTTTTTGCTGCATAACGTCTGCGTCGCTGTTCCAATACCTGGCTGCTGTCTCCCCATAGGGGGTGAACCCCAAAAAGTGCCCCACGTCGCAGTCGAACATCGCGTACTGCTCCCGATTGTAGATGAACCTGCTCAGGTACCTCACCTTCTCCGTGCCGTTCATGAAGTGACACTCGGACTTTCCCACGTACTGGAACACCCCTGTGTGTGCAGGACACAGGTCCGGGGGTGCCCCCCCAGCACGCCCAGAGCTCCGGGATCCATCCCGGATCCCCACTCCACACCGCCCGTGGCCCAGGGCACCCATGGATCCCTCCTGCCCGAGCTGCCACTTCCTCTTTTCCACCCTTCCCCCATTTGCCCTTCCACATCCTCTCCCCTTCTACCTCCAACCTCTTCCCCACTCACTTTTAGGATCCCATTCTCCTCTTTCCCACCCTTTTCCACCCTTTTCTAACAATCCCCAGCCCCCCCTCCCGCTCAGTTTTGGGGTCCTAACCTCCCATTTTCCCTACTTTCCCACCCTCTCCCGACCCTTCCTCACCTGCCCCCAATCCTCAGCCCCTCCCGCTCTTCCTTTCGGGGTCCCCTCCTCCTCCTGCCCCTGCAATTTCGGGCTCCCACCGCCCCCTTTTCCCCATTCTCCCCCCTGTCCCACCGCCTCCCGCCCCCCCCGCTCTCCCGAGAGCTCCGCGCCCGCAGCCGGGGGGGCTCCCAGCACCACCAGTGCCACCAGTACGGCCCCAGCTGCCGCCACTCGCCCCATGGCCAGCGCCGCCCAGGGAGCACCAGCCCCAGAGCGGCCGCGCTGCGCTGGCAGCACCAGTCCGGAGCAGCGCGGGCTCAGCAGCGCCGCGCGCTCTCATTGGCTCCGAGCACTTTTGGGCACCGATTGCCGAGGCTCTGCCGCACAACCGATGACTCCTCAACTCCTCGCGCTCCCATTGGCTGCAGCGCGTTTTGGCTGCGTTTGGATTGGCTGAGCGGTTCCGGGACGCTGCAGCCCCGGCTGGGGCTTTTCCAGGCACGGGGAGCCTTGGGGCGCTGCGCAGCTGGGAGCTCAGCTGTGCCCAGAAATGTGTGCCCGGCTGCGCGGGGTCTCAGGGGTGCCCGTGGCGAGGGGTGACGCTGGCCCCATGCCAGGCACCCCCCAGAGCCGCTCTGTCCCTGCCCCCCGCAGCCGCACAGGGACAGAAAATGGAACCGAGGGTTCCTGCCTGGGGACAAGGAGCGGGAGAGATCCCTCAGCAAATCCGGCACGGGCACAACAGACCCGGCCCGGACACAGGGAGGGAATTTATTACCAACCAAATCACACCAGGACAAGCAGAGGGGAAAGAAATCTCTCCAACACCTTCCCCACACCCAACCGGGATCACCCAGAGCGGGGTCAGCGGGGCTCTGCCCAACGGGGCTCACTGGGGATCATCCAACGTGGATCCTCCCATGGGGGATGGAGCTGGAGCAGCACACGAAGCTCTTCCTGCACTCGGGGCACTCACAGGGCCTCTCCCTGGTGTGGAAGTGCTGGTGAGTGACGATCTCTGAATTCCACCTGAAGCTCTTCTGACATTCCAAGCACTCATAGGGCCGTTCCCCAGTGTGGATCCTGTGGTGCTTGGTGAGGTCAGAGGTCCCACTGAAGCTCTCCTCACACTCCCCACACTCACAGGGCCTCTCCCCAGTGTGGGTGTTCTGGTGTTCCATCAGGGTGGAGCTCCAGCTGAAACCCTGCCCACATTCCAAGCACTTGTGGGGCTTCTCCCTGCCATGAGGCTTCTCCACCAGCTCCGAGCTCCAGACGGATCTCCGGGCCATGTTCCTGGCTCAGGGGAGCTCTTTCCTCCCCACAGCTCCCTGGGCTGGGTTTGCAGCCCCTCCTCCTGCAGGATCTCCGGGGCTTTTCCTCCTTCTCCATCCAGCCACACCCTGGGAATGACAAATCCTGCTTTGGTGAAAACCAAGGTGGGAGCACCTTGGAGTAGAGGCTCCTCACTGCCCAAGTCCATCCCTAGACCTCAGCAGGAGTATTGTGTCCATGGAAATCTCCACTATATCAAGGTTCAGCCCAAAACAACTCTCCCAGGACTTCCCGATCTCTGATCTCTCCACTTTTGGCGTTCCAGAGGTTTCCTTTCCTTGGGATGATGGGGGTCCAATGGCTCCAGGGGCTCCCCCTTCTCTGGCCTCCTGGTTAGGGATGATCCAGGGGCTTTTGGGGGTCCATGGGGTCCCTTCTGCCCTGATGCTCTACTTTGAGGTCCCAGGGGTCCCAGGGGTCCCTCCTCTCCAGGCTCCCCCCCTTTCCAGCCAGCCGGGGTTCCCCCAGCTCCAGGATCGCCCCTCTCTGCTCCCCCCACTCCGGGGGTCCCAGGAGTTGCCCCTTCTCTGCTCCCCCGGGGGTCCCCAGGACCAATGTCCTCCCCCTGGTGGCCCTGGGCAATGGCCACGTGGACTCCCAAAGATCCCCCCAAGGGGCTCAGCTTTGGGGTCCTGCAAGATCCAAACCTACACACACACACAGAGAAAAAATCCTCAGAGGGTTTATTTGGGCCTCCCAGACGATATTTGGGGCTCAATTCCACAATCTGCAAGCTCCAAACAAACCCCAATTAAAAAAAAAAACCCTCTCAGGGACCCCCCGATAGATTTGGGATGAGCTCCCCCTCCCCTCCCACATGCAGGATGAGCTAGGGGCGATGGTCCCGGGGCCAAGGGTGCTGCGGCCACAGGGGGCACTGGAACCTCCTGTTTCTCCTCCTTTTCCTGCTCTGCTCCTCGTCTTCCTGCTCCTCCTTTTCCCCTCTCCCTCCTCCTCCTCCTTCCTCAACCCACCTCCTGCCCAGTTCCTGCCTTCTCTATATTTAGAGTGGAGAACCTTGCTTGTTTTTAGAACGAGAACAAAGATCCCAGATGGAACACGGCTTGCTGGTTTTAGCCAGAAGTGTCAGTGACTAAAGGTCATGTTTGCTCTGCTTTGGTGCCGTCCTTGTTCCTCCTCAGTGTTCAGGCTGGGCTATGGGGTGTCCTTGTTTGCTGCATTTTCAGAGCTCCTCCTGGATCCTTTGGGCAACAGGCTGTGCCCTGGGAGGGCTCTTTGTGCTCCTTTGTGACACAGGAGAACCTTCCAGGCGGTTTCTGCGTGAGCTGCTGCTGTGATGTCACAGGAGCACTGCCACGTCCCCGAGGTGTTCCCGTTGCTGTGGCACACGGAGGCCTCAGTGTCCAGAGTGGCTCTGGGCACTGCTCGTTGCCGGAGGATCCTCCTGCCCGAGGCATTCTCAGCAGCCAGCCCAGCCCTGACGGGTGTCCTTCTGTGCTTGCAGGGCTACAGTCTGCAGACGTGTGCAGCGCAGCCAAAATGATCCAGCACGTGGCTGCTGCAGTTTGCACGCTGTACTCTGTGGCGTATGCGGGGTATTTTTTAACCCACTTGGCACGTAAGTCGAGGTTTTCCCTCGGTGCTGTGGCTTTGGGCTTGCTGTGTGCTTGCTGTTCTTCCTCTGGGCCTGAGCTGACTTTGTAACCAAATTGCCATGAAGACACCATTGCTTTGGGAGAGCTCCTGGCAGCAGCTGCAGCTGGAAAAGGGGGTGTCTGCAGCCAGCGGGGCGTGCACAGCATTTGCAATGAGCCCTGGGGGGTTCTGTTCCCTCAAGCGGGGAGTCGGTGGCAGCAGAGCCTGGAACTGCCTGTCCAGCCAAGAGCTGACCCAGCCCAGTATTTTGTGCTGTTCTCTTGCTGTGGGAAGGGACTGTGGCTCCTGGAGGGACGCTGTGAAAGCAAAATGCTCTCTCGGGGTTGCCTTGCTCCGGGGCATTTCCCACCACAGGCAGTTTTTTTCCTGACAGCATCTGGTTCATGTTCCCTCTCCCGTTGCAGGGCACCTCATGAGTGGATCCCGAGCAGCTCCTCCTTCGGTGAGTGGGAAAGGAACCTTTGGTGTTTGGAATTGTGCAGCAAGTTGTGAGCTCGGCATGTGGCAGCCGAGTGCCCGCCTGGGAGGCTGAAGGAAAGTTCCTGCCAGTGTCCTTGCAGCAGCAAAGGGATCCCTGGGAGTTTTCTCCTTTTCTGCTGAAGAGCTTTTGAAGAGCTGCAGGTCTGGTTTTGCAGGCAGAGCATTGCTTGCTGGCTTTAGCCATGGTGGAATATGGAATTCCCAAGAATAAGGGGCAATGTCGACTTTAGCCCATTGTTAGTTTGAACAGCTCCAAACCCAATTTCTGCTTAGTGCAGCTGGATGTGCAGCTGAGGGTAAATAAGGTGATAACTGAGACAGAACTTCCCGTCCCTCACGCTGCCGTCTGTCCACAGGGCACAAAAGCAGCACCAGCACCTCCTCCGGCTCCCTCTGCTTCCAAAGAGGAGGCCAAAGAGGAGGAAGGCAGCAGTGAGCTTCCCGCTGTTCCGGGGCACGATGGTGAACGTCCCTCACTGCCGGGAGATGACAGTGAACTTCCCGCTGCTCTGGGAGACGAGGGCGAACATCCCGCGCTGTGGGAACACAACAGCGAGGCTCCTGCGATGTGGGACAAGGACAGTGGACATCTCCTGGTGTGCGAGGAGGACAGAGGACATCCTGTGTCTTGGGAAGAGGAGGGTGAACTTCTCCCAGCATGGGAAGCGGACAGTGAACATCCTCGGGCTTCGAAAGATTATGGTGAACCTGCAGCGTTTTGGGAAGAGGACGGAGAAGCTCCCTGTGCTTGGGAAGAGGACACTGAACCTCCCTCGGCTGTGGGATCCTGGGCTGAACATTCTGACAGCAGCACAGCCCTGCAGCCAGAGGGGAGAGGGGAGTGGTGCCTGATGCAGCTGAGTACGTCTGCTCTGTTGCTGTGTGCCAGAGCAGGGTGCTGTGTGTGTGTCTCGGCATCAGCTGCACCCAGTGCTGCTCTGCAGCTGAATGTGCCAGGGTCATTTCTTGTCCTTCCCCAGCTGAGACCAAGGGGCTGACGGCCCCAGGGAGGGGGGCTGCATTCTGGCTCTGCTGCAAGGGGGGGTCTCACTCTGGGAGGGAGCGTCTTCCACATGGTTTCTTTCAGGGAACACCGTGAGCCTGGCGGAGCCTGCCGAGAAATACCTGGAAGTGGAGCAGATTGGCCAAGGGTAAGTGCCCGGCATTTACTTCTGCACAAGCAGGCCCAGGTGTTGTGCTGGTGCAGGATCAAGCGAGAAATCAGGAGAGCTCCAAACACCTCCAGACACGGGGGTACCATCCTGCTGTCCCTCAGTCCTGATCAGAATTGATACCTGTGCTCAGAAGGCACCGTCAAAGGCCCCTGAGGCTGGCAGTGTCCTGCCTGCAGCAAGGAGCAGGACCTGGAAGATCCTCTGTCCCTGGAATTGGATTGCCTAAAAGAGCCACTCACCATCTGGTGACTGTCAGAAAACAGTTCTCAAGGAGATTTCTTTCAAATATTTTGCTTCAAAAAATATCCTCGGGTCAGGATTAACAACCTAATGGTTTAGAAACAGAAACCAGAGCTGAACTAATAAGTGCTCTATTCTAGCACAGGTAGTAGAGCCCATACATTCAGTAACAGACACAGAGCTGATGCACTCTGGGGGAAAATGCATCACCTGCCTGATGGCAGGGCCCTTGTGGATCCTGCAGGTCTTAGGCAGGAAATGGGAAAGGATGGAATGCATTCTTTTCCAGTTCTTTAGACACCCGTTGCTCACTTCAGGTTTTGAACTAAAGCAGTGCAGCGTGGACATTTGGGATTTGCTCCAGCCCAATTCCTTGGTGTCGGGTCTCAGTTTTCTCTGGCACACCTTGCATGGCAGAGGGCTGGTGGCTGCTGCGCTGTTGTTGGAAGGGTCGATGCCCCCAGGTGTTTGTGAACGCTGCAGGCAGCAGAGATCTCCTGTCTGGGCTGGCTTTCACTGCCAGGGCCTAAAGCGCTGTTTCTTTCTTCTCTGCTGTTTTGTCTCCAGGGCTTTTGGAACCGTTTCTAAAGGACTCGACAGGGCCACTGGAGGAGAGGTCAGTGTCAACACGCCCAGCACATCTGGCAGCTCTCCAGGGCTCTCCCCTCTGCTGGGAGCTGTGGCTGCAGCTTTGGGGGCCAGCAGAGCTTTCCTGCACAGGCTGCTCCTCTGCAGGCAGAGCCGTGTCAGCCTGCAGAGCACAGCTGGGACAGACTTGGTCCTTCTGAAGTGCCCAAAGGAATGCAAGGAGGGCAATGGATGTGTGTGTTTGCTTTGTTGTGCAACCCCAACCAGAGCAGTTGCATCTGAAATCATGACCCAATCCCATAGAACTGCTAAAGGGTTCCCATCTGTTTTGCTCTGTTTGCACAGAACCAGAATTACCCCCTGCTTGCAAAATGTGTTTGAACAATAATGAGAGTGTTGAGGCCATTTGAGAAGACTGTAGGTGCAGAGAATGTGGTTAGAGCTTGGAGGCTGACAGCTGAGGGGCCATTTCTGCAGAGCCTGCAAGGCCAAATGTCTCTGGCCATGTGTCCTGTAAGCAGCCCCCAGCGAGCAGAGCAATGGGCTGTGGGAATGGCACTTGCTGAGCTCTGGTGTCCCATCCCAAGGCAGTTGGGCACAGCCCGGCTCCGTCGCTCCAAAAAGACTCGCTCAGTGTTTGCTGCGGCCTCCTGCCACAGACTCCTCCAGTGAAAGGTCTGCAATGTCCCTTCAGGTGGCCATAAAGAAAATGAGTCTGAGAGGGCAGAACAGGGAACGAGCTGTGAATGAGCTCCTGCTCCTGAAGGACAAGAAGAACCCCAACATTGTCAGCTCCTTGGACAGGTGAGTGCTCCAGGCCTTATCCCGTGCCCGGGCCCTGCCTTAACCTTTCCTGCCATCCGTAGTCTGTAGCCTGTTTTGAAAATGCCTGACCCAGCAGATTCTTCCCAAAACAGCAGCCTGGCAGTTCGCTCCCTCCATGTGCTTTTGTTGCTTTGGTTTGGTTTTTCCTTCAAGCTGACCCTGTTTTCTGTGTCTTACAACAAGTGCTGGTCAACCACAGGAGAAAGTATTTCCCTTGGCTTCTTCTTCCCAGCCCTTTCCCATTGCTGCAGATGCCAGGAAGACCAGGTTCTTGTTCCCAGAAATGCCTCGTTTGCCCATTTGTCACTGGCCTTGCCTGTTTCTGAAGGGACTTCCTGAATGGTTTTCTGACCCCTTTTGTCCCAAGTGCTGCCCGGCCTCCTCCCCTGGATAACCCTGGGAGCTGTGTTGCCTTGTTCTGCAGGGAAGGGTGGAACTGATGAGTTCAGAAGCTGAACCAGCTGGGGGCCAGTGTTGTGGTTCCACATTGATCTGGGCCTTTGCTAAACTGCATTTTTCACCTGCTTGCCATCTCAGGCTTCTCCCTTCTCACAGGGGTCTCCTCCTTTAGACTGTGCAGATCCCAAGGGCTGTGCAGCCTGGCAGGAATGTCTCTCCATCGGATTCTGTCCTCATTGACAAGTGACCTGGCAACAAAACTCCACTCCAGGCTTTTCCATGGGGGAATTGAGCACTGCACATTGGTCTCCATGCCACTGCTTTCCTCTTCCAGCTTCCTTGTGGATGGAGATCTCTGGCTGGTGATGGAATACATGGATGGAGGAACTTTGCAGGACGTTGTCAGACAGACACGCATGGCTGAAGGAGAGATGGCAGCTGTCAGTCGGGAGGTGAGGGATCCTGCCTGTGACTGCCATGCCTTGGACACGATGGTCCTTCCCAGCAGGGTGTGAGAGCAGGAGTGGCTCCATGCTCAGGGCTTTGTTTCTCTGTTGTTTTTATGAGCTGGAGAAGAAAGAGCCCCTGCAGTGAACGGCCTGCCAGCAGCACTGCACTTCTCCTCTGTTCTTGTTCTCTTTCCTGCTGTTGTGGCACTCTCTGTCTGTTTTGGATTTGATGTGCTGTTCTCAGCTTTGCCTTGAACCGTTTGCCTGGAGCTTGTCTGCACTGCACTCCTGGCCTGTCACAGCAAAGTCGCTGCTGGCAGAATTCTAAACTGTCCTTTCTTGTGTGATATATTCCGGCCATTGGTTTTTACCCTCGTATTTCTTGTTCTCTCTCAGTGTCTGCAGGGCCTGCATTTCCTCCATTCGAACCGGGTGATCCACAGAGATCTGAAGAGCTCCAACATCCTTCTGGGAATGGACGGCTCTGTCAAGCTGGGTGGGTGTTCCTGGCCAGGCACGGCGCTCCCGGGGTGCGGCTGTGGAGTCTTCCCAGTGACGGCCAGAGCCCCACAAGGGCTGCTGGGGGCACTGCCCGGCCCCTGCTGCCAGCTGAGAGCGGCTGCCCCTGCAGAGAGCTCAGGAGAGGAGCAGGCTGTCAGGGGTGCCTTTGCTCTGGGAATGGTCCTCCCAGAGGGGACAGGAGTTGGAATCTAAAGCTCCAAGTGAATCAGTAAAAGCAACTGCACGAAAGCTGAGGGTTTCTTTAAGGGTCCAGTTCAGTTCCATCTTTCCTTGGCTGCAGCCTTGACAATTTTTCCAGCTGAATTCACTGCTGCATTCTCAGACTGAGAGCGGGGAGTCTTTGTGCTTGGTTTCCTCATTCCAGCTGCCTTTGACAGTGTTTGTTTCTGTCCTCAGCTGATTTTGGCCTCAGCGCTCAGCTCAGCCCTGAGCAGGACCAGCGCAGCTCCATGGTGGGCACTGCTCACTGGATGGCCCCAGAAGTTGTCACCAGTTCTCCTTACGGCCCCAAGGTGGACATCTGGTCCTTTGGAATTGTGACCATCGAGATGGTGGAAGGAGAACCTCCTTACTTCAGGGAAACGAGGGCCATGGTAAGAGGCCAATTCTCCCGTGGTTGCAGAGGCCTGTGAGCACAGGGTGACCCTGCACTGGGAGCAGCAGCTGGAGGTTTCTGCACATGGGGAAGGAAATTCCCAGAGGACTGGAGCCTCAACACAGACACATATTCTGCAGTCTCCAGACACAATTTGCTTTGGGATTTACGTTGTTTCAGTTCTTCTGGCTGTGAGGATGACCTGAAAATGTGAAGCAAGTGCACCAGCTCTTTACAATGGCTGTGGCAGCACCAGGGTTTGGGTTTTTTGGTTGGCATAGAAAAATGAGCTGTGAGCAGCATCTCTGCCAGGGAGGAAAGTGCCCCTGGAGCTGGGGCTGGGAAGCCGGGGTCGATGTGAGCACTTGTGGGTGGGAAGGAAGCTGGCAGAGCGCTGAGTTTGCTTTTCCTGCAGGCTCGCGCTCTGATCCGGCAGAACGGGACCCCGCAGCTGCAGGAGCCCAGGCGCCTGTCGGCTCTGCTGCGGGACTTCCTCGAGTGCAGCCTGGAGCCGGACGAGGAGCGGCGCTGGTCTGCCCAGGAGCTGCTGCAGGTGAATGCCAAGCGGCTGCAGGGGAAGCAGCAGCGCCAGGGAGGGGTTTTCTTGTGGGGCCCCCTCCGATGGTCTCCGGTCTCGCTGCTTTCCACACGCAAAGCAAGCAGAATCCTCGCCTGGTTTGGCTTGGCAGGGGCCTTTCGAGGTCATCTGCACCTGGGCCCCACAGCGAGCAGGGCCATCTTCAAGCAGCTCAGGTGGCTCAGAGCCCTGCCTGACCTGAGCTTGGATGTTCCCAGGGAGGAGGCACCTCCCACATCTCTGGGCACCTTCTGTCAGTGCTTCTCCACTCTCCTGCTAAAAAAATTCTGCCTTAGATCTCATCTGAGCCTGCTTCCCCCTCCTGAGTTTCAGACCATTTCCCTTTGTCCTGTTGCAACAGAGCCTGTGAGGAAGTTGACTCTGGAAAGTAACGGTTCATTTCTTTCTTTTTTCTCCTTTGGGCAGCACCCATTTTTATCATCAGCCAAGCCTCTCTCCAGCCTGACCCCTCTGATCACCGCAGCAAAGCAACTGAGGCAGCAGCAGAGGAGCTGAAGCACTGGAGGACAGATTTTAGTTACAGTAGTTAGTTAGGACAACTAGTTAGTTATGGTAGTTAGTAGTGCTAGTTAGTTGTGGTAGTTAGCAGTGCTAGTTGGTTAAGGTAGTTATGACAGCCTGTTTGTTACGGTTCTTATGACAGCCTATTTGTTATGGCAGTTTTTTGAATAAAAACTCTCTTAAACCTCAACTCCCTTGACGTGTCCCTTCCTTCTCCCTGTGTGACTCAGCTGCCCGGAGCAATGTGAGGGGAGAGCGGGCCCAGCCTCGCCCAGAGCTGAGCCCCAGCAGAGCCCTGGCAGAGCCCAGAGCAGCCTCGGCATCTGCAGAGTCAGCCTGGAAGGAGGCGCTTGGAGCCTTCTCGGCTGCACCCGACTCTTGGTTACAAACTGTGGGTGGTGGAAAATGCCACCGGCTCTGCAAGAGGGCAGAAGGGGCCCGGGGAAGGCCCAAGTGCTCCATGCAAGGGAAAAACCTGCCCTGGGTTTGTTATAAAGAACTATGTAGTTGGTGGCTTTTGCTATTATGTCTTGACTTCTGCAACTTATTCCTTATCACAACATGAAAGATGAGCTGATTTTGATACACTACAGTTTGTAATCACTTTTAACTGCTTTTGCTGTCGTACAATTTGTCGGCTCTTTGTGGCCAGTGCCCTGGCCCCTGTGTCGCTCAAATCCTCAGAACATCATTCATGGATGATATTTTAGTTTGTGGACAGTGTGAAAAACATACATTATAGTTTTGGCTTTTGCAACGTATTGAAGTGGATGCTACGTGTTGTGCGTTGGAATGTTAACTTTTGCAGAAGTAGCTGCAGTTGTGAAATAATAACTAATGCTTTTATTTTTGTAGCTAACTGACAAGAATAACTCAGAGATATTTGTGAAACAGCTAATGTTGATTTAAAGTACTTGTGGAAGTAGCTAAAACCGTCTGCATGGCCAGATAACATTTAAGGAACGGGTGTGATGAGGACCCCTGCCGCTGACCCTTCGACTGTCAATAACTGTCGCCTGCTGATGTGGAAACCCAGGGCACTGGGAATATTTCTCTGTCTGCTCTGGGGTGTCCTGACCCCCAGGTGAGCACTGACTTTGATCCTCGCTCATCGAGAAAACTTCCAAAGCCTCAAGGTAAACTAGAAACCACAAAAGTGTGAAAGAGATTGTAGAGATTGTAGAGAGTAGTGGAGTATGTCACATGGGTGAGACATTTAGGTTTTAGGATTTTTAGTATGTTATAGATGGGTTCAAGATGGAGGATATAGGGTGTCGTCTTGAGTTCCCTTCTTCCTTCTTCTTCCTCTTTCTTCTTGCCTTTAGCTGGTATCTTGTAATTGGGTAGAAAAATCCACATGAAAAATCCGGGTCTTTAGGGCTCAGTTATTGGGTTAGAAAGGAAAATAATTTAGGTGTCCCTACTTAATTGGGTAGCGTAGTTTTTGATTAGACTCAAAATGCCTTGTAACAAGAGATTGTTGGCCATTTTTGTGCTGTTTTTCCCGCACGCAGAGTCTGGTGCAGACAGTGTGCTGAAGTTTTGATAAGGTAACAATAAACAGAAGCTGAAGACCAAAGAAGTCCAATGTGTCTCTCCTTCCTGACACAGAACTGCTCCAGGACGGTCTCCCCTGCCAGGGGAGCCCCCAGAGAGTTGCCCAACTTGGGGCCTGCAGACTCAGCTGAAACCAGGGATTAGGGGGCTGTTGTGAGGAAGTGACACACAACCCTCAGAACAACAATCCACGATTCCTGCACGTACTCTAGAAAGGCGGCTTGTGGGTCAAACCAACTTCAAGAGTTCCTGGAACAAGTAAACGAGTTCAAAGAAATCTTTCAATGTGTATAATCTTTATCAATATGTTTTTGAACAATAAAATGGAAAAAATAGATAAGAAGAGTTGCTATGGCTAACCAGTGTGCCTCTGGCCATCGCCAAGCACCAAGAGCTGTTATTGATTTGTCTCTATTTATGCCTTCTTAAAATTTTAAAAATTCTAAAGCATGAGGCTCATTCCTCACCAAACCCAAGGTACTCACCCCTTGCTTTCTTGCAAGCCATTGCCAATCCTCAATTTCATCTGGGTGGAGGAGAATGACGCTGCAGTGAAAACAAGGAAAAGGAAGATGCACTGCTGTGGAGGCCCAGGAGCCTACCATCAGAATCTCAGTCTCAGCTGCGGAGGACTGGTCCCAAACAAGAAGAGATTTCAAGGTTATGGGGAGAAGCTTGCTTCTCCCATAGATCTTTGCAGGCACATGCTGATTTCTGTAAAGTTATGTTACCCCATTGGCCCGTTGGCCTAATTACCCCAGTTCAACCCCTGTCACCTATTTTGGTTAGTCCCTAGAATGTTCTCCTCTCTCTGTCCCTCCACTGGCCCAAGTTTACTGCATTTCCCTGCCTCTGTTTCCCTATTAGCTGACCCGACCCTTAACCCCTCCTTTGCACCATTTTCCCCCATATCCATTGGACCCTGACCCTCAGCTCCACCCTCACTACCCCATATAAAAACCCCCTGTGCCCTCAGCTTGCAGCCTGTCTTTGTCCCTGGAGCCTGTTCAGCTCTGTGCCCTGTTCCTGTTCCAATAAACCAGTTTGCTGGAGATCCTACAAAGACCCATCCTGCCTACTTTGTCAGCTTTATAAAGTCGCCGTGAGCTTTGGGCTCATCAGTGCCGGACGCTCCAAGGGCCTTGGTAGTGCCAGGATGCTACAGACTGGGACAGCCAGGCAGGTGAGGAGGAAGTCACTGCCCCTTTGCCCCTCTCTCCTGCTCCATCTCCCAGCCCAGCATCGCCCCTGGCTGCAGGACAACCTCGCTGCTGACGCCGTCCTGCCAGGGATGGATTGAGGGGATCTCCTTCCCCTTCCCCCTGGCACAGAGGCAAATCCCAGCTTCTTCTCTGCCCTGCTTCCTCTCCTCATTCTCTCCTTCATCCATCTACGTCTTTTCCCATTTCCTTCCTCCCTCGTTCCTTCTTCTTCCTTCCTCTCCTGCCTTTTCCTATTCCCTTCTCCATGTCCCTAACTCTCCTTGTCCTTCCTGCCCCAGTCACTGAGCTGCGGACAGAGACCAGGGAGAACAAATCCCTGCCACAGAACCTCGTGGAAAAGACCATTTGGACCGGCTCCACGGTGCAGGAATGCAACGGGGAGGAAAAGCCCCAGAGATCCCACACGAGGAGGGGCTGCAAACCCAGCCCGGGGAGCTGTGAGGATGGAAAACCCTCCCTGTGCCGGGAAGGGTGTGGGGAATGTGAGAAGAGCTTCAGGCAGAGCTCAGCCTATTCCTGGTGCCTCCTAAAACGGCGGTGCTGGATGCAGAGATCCATAGGGCTGCAGAGATTCCCCTGCAGATCCATGGGGATGCAGAGGTCTCCCTGCATATCCATGGGTGTAATATATAATTTAAAATAAATTCGTGCTCAGGACTAAAAAAAATACAGTATCTTGTAAAAATAGAATCAAGTGACAGGAAAAACAATATATACAAGATTAATTCCTGTCTCAAAGGATGGTTACTCTGAAGGATTATTCCATCTAGAAGATAGGCATTGAACTGATAAGATGAATATTCTTAGCCAGAACAAAAAATTCGAGAGGATTGCCATCTAACGAGACTTCAGCAGAGTATTCCGGGAAAAACTCTGCACAAGAAAAGAACATGCATTAATATGTGGAAAGGGGCAAGACCAATGAGAGGGAACAGGAAGAGCCCTCAGGAATCCTACTACGTCTGAAAGCAATAAAAATAAAACCCTGTGGAATCAGTACCTTGTGAATTGCCAGAGGTACGGGGCTGTATATCCTGAAACCAGCTCCGATCGCCTGGTTCGGCGCTGTTTTACTTGTGGCTTTTCCAATTTTTATTTGACTTGATTTAATAAATTCCTCTAATTATTAAATTGACTGATTCATTGATAACAATGGGGCTGCAGGGATCCCCCTGCAGATCCATGGGGATGCAGAGATCCCCCTGCAGCCCCTGGAGGAGCCAGGCTGGAGCACGGGGATGCCTGAGAGGAGGCTGTGACCCCGTGGACAGAGGGGCCCCCGCTGGAGCAGCCTGTCCTGGAAGGACTGACCCCGTGGCACAGTGACCCACGCTGCAGCACTTGGAGGGGGGCTGTGCCCCAGGGGATGGACTCCGGTTGGAGAAGTTCCTGGAGAAGTCTCCGGTGGGAGAGACCGCAGGCTGCAGCAGGGGAACGACTCCTGTCCCTGGGCAGAGGGAGAAGCCACGGGGGATGAACTGAGCACGGCCCCATTCCCTGTCTCCTGCACTGCCGGGGGAGGAGGTGCAGCTGGAAGGAGGGAGGCGTGGAGAAAGCTGTATTCAAGGCTCTTCGTTGACTTCTCATGATCCTGTTCTTGTCAGAACACAGAATGTCCCTTGGACACTCTTGGATGTTCCGGGCCCAGGTCAGAAGCATTTGAGACCCTGGCATGCAGCTGGAAACTCCTGTGGCTTTGAATCTGACCCATGGAACAATTTACCAATCTTGCAGGAAGAACAAGAAATCACACAAATTTAGATATTATTGTAGAAGTAGTCACAAAGTGAAAGGCAGAACTTCTGAGTGCTGTACAGGGGGGGTTTAGGCCTTGTACAGAGGGGTCTGAGTTTTGTACATGGGGATCAGAAGTTCTAAGATGAAGGGACTTGGGCGTGCCCTGTCCTCCTTCTTTCTCCTTCCTAACCTCCATGATCATGGTGATGTTGGCACTCACAGATTGGTTTAGAGTAGAAAGTCACCATTCAATATAGGTGATAGGCATTGGGGTAAAACCACAAACATTCAACACGTCATGGATGATATAAAAGATGGCACCAGCCCCCTGGGAGTCAGTGTGTGCCTTTGTCTGACCTGCTGAACGGACCGCAGCAGCTCAGGAAGAAAATCTTTTAGATAACACACAAAAACTACCTTGAGACAGGAGGACTGAAGACTATTGAGTCTTTCTTTGAAGGCACAGGCTGGAGAAGAGACTTTTCCATCTTTCAGGGTCACCCCAATCTGGGGGTGAGCCCTGACACACAGTTTGTAACCAAGAGTCGGGTGCAGCCGAGAAGGCTCCAAGCGCCTTCTTCCAGGCTGACTCTGCAGATGCCGAGGCTGCTCTGGGCTCTGCCAGGGCTCTGCTGGGGCTCAGCTCTGGGCGAGGCTGGGCCCGCTCTCCCCTCATATTGCTCCGGGCAGCTGAGTCACACAGGGAGAAGGAAGGGACACGTCAAGGGAGTTGAGGTTTAAGAGAGTTTTTATTCAAAAAACTGCCATACCAAACAGGCTGTCATAAGAGCCGTAACAAACAGGCAGTCCTAACTACCTTAACCAACTAGCACCACTAACTACCATAACTAACTGGCACTGCTAACTACCATAACTAACTAGTTGTCCTAACTAACTACTGTAACTAAACGCTGTCCTCCAGTGCATCATCTCCTCCGCTGCTGCCTCAGTTGCTTTGCTGCGGTGATCAGAGGGGTCAGGCTGGAGAGAGGCTTGGCTGATGATAAAAATGGGTGCTGCCCAAAGGAGAAAAAAGAAAGAAATGAACCGTTGCTTTCCAGAGTCAACTTCCTCACAGGCTCTGTTGCAACAGGACAAAGGGAAATGGTCTGAAACTCAGGAGAGGGAAGCAGGCTCAGATGAGATCTGAGGCAGAATTTTTTTAATAGGAGAGTGGGGAAGCACTGACAGAAGGTGCCCAGAGAAGTGGGAGGTGCCTCCTCCCTGGGAACATCCAAGCTCAGGTCAGGCAGGGCTCTGAGCCACCTGAGCTGCTTGAAGATGGCCCTGCTCGCTGTGGGGCCCCAGGTGCAGATGACCTCGAAAGGCCCCTGCCAAGCCAAACCAGGTGAGGATTCTGCTTGCTTTGCGTGTGGAAAGCAGCGAGACCGGAGACCATCGGAGGGGGCCCCACAAGAAAACCCCTCCCTGGCGCTGCTGCTTCCCCTGCAGCCTCTTGGCATTCACCTGCAGCAGCTCCTGGGCAGACCAGCGCCGCTCCTCGTCCGGCTCCAGGCTGCACTCGAGGAAGTCCCGCAGCAGAGCCGACAGGCGCCTGGGCTCCTGCAGCTGCGGGGTCCCGTTCTGCCAGATCAGAGCGCGAGCCTGCAGGAAAAGCAAACTCAGCGCTCTGCCAGCTTCCTTCCCACCCACAAGTGCTCACATCGACCCCGGCTTCCCAGCCCCAGCTCCAGGGGCACTTTCCTCCCTGGCAGAGATGCTGCTCACAGCTCATTTTTCTATGCCAACCAAAAAACCCAAACCCTGGTGCTGCCACAGCCATTGTAAAGAGCTGGTGCACTTGCTTCACATTTTCAGGTCATCCTCACAGCCAGAAGAACTGAAACAACGTAAATCCCAAAGCAAATTGTGTCTGGAGACTGCAGAATATGTGTCTGTGTTGAGGCTCCAGTCCTCTGGGAATTCCCTTCCCCATGTGCAGAAACCTCCAGCTGCTGCTCCCAGTGCAGGCTCACCCTGTGCTCACAGGCCTCTGCAACCACGGGAGAATTGGCCTCTTACCATGGCCCTCGTTTCCTTGAAGTAAGGAGGTTCTCCTTCCACCATCTCGATGGTCACAATTCCAAAGGACCAGATGTCCACCTTGGGGCCGTAAGGAGAACTGGTGACAACTTCTGGGGCCATCCAGTGAGCAGTGCCCACCATGGAGCTGCGCTGGTCCTGCTCAGGGCTGAGCTGAGCACTGAGGCCAAAATCAGCTGAGGACAGAAACAAACACTGTCAAAGGCAGCTGGAATGAGGAAACCAAGCACAAAGACTCCCCGCTCTCCGTCTCAGAATGCAGCAGTGAAGTCAGCTGGAAAAGTCCTCAGGGCTGTAGCCAAGGAAAGATGGAACTGAACTGGACCCTTAAAGAAACCCTCAGCTTTCATGCAGTTGCTGTTACTGATTCCCTTGCAGCTTTAGATTCCAACTCCTGCCCCTCTGGGAGGGCCATTGCCAGAGCAAAGGCACCCCTGACAGCCTGCTCCTCTCCTGAGCTCTCTGCAGGGGCAGCCGCTCTCAGCTGGCAGCAGGGGCCGGGCAGTGCCCCCAGCAGCCCTTGTGGGGCTCTGGCCGTCACTGGGAAGCAGCCCCACAGCCGCACCCCGAGAGCGCCGTGCCTGGCCAGGAACACCCACCCAGCTTGACAGAGCCGTCCATGCCCAGAAGGATGTTGGAGCTCTTCAGATCTCTGTGGATCACCCGGTTCGAATGGAGGAAATGCAGGCCCTGCAGACACTGAGAGAGAACAAGAAATACGAGGGTAAAAACCAATGGCCGGAATATATCACACAAGAAAGGACAGTTTAGAATTCTGCCAGCAGCGACTTTGCTGTGACAGGCCAGGAGTGCAGTGCAGACAAGCTCCAGGCAAACGGTTCAAGGCGAAGCTGAGAACAGCACATCAAATCCAAAACAGACAGAGAGTGCCACAACAGCAGGAAAGAGAGCAAGAACAGAGTAGAAGTGCAGTGCTGCTGGCAGGCCGTTCACTGCAGGGGCTCTTTCTTCTCCAGCTCATAAAAACAACAGAGAAACAAAGCCCTGAGCATGGAGCCACTCCTGCTCTCACGCCCTGCTGGGAAGGACCATCGTGTCTAAGGCATGGCAGTCACAGGCAGGATCCCTCACCTCCCGACTGACAGCTGCCATCTCTCCTTCAGCCATGCGTGTCTGTCTGACAACGTCCTGCAAAGTTCCTCCATCCATGTATTCCATCACCAGCCAGAGATCTCCATCGACAAGGAAGCTGGAAGAAGAAAGCAGTGGCATGGAGACCAATGTGCAGTGCTCAATTCCCCCATGGAAAAGCCTGGAGTGGAGTTTTGTTGCCAGGTCACTTGTCAATGAGGACAGAATCCAATGGAGAGACATTCCTGCCAGGCTGCACAGCCCTTGGGATCTGCACAGTCTAAAGGAGGAGACCCCTGTGAGAAAGGAGAGGCCTGAGATGGCAAGCAGGTGAAAAATGCAGTTTAGCAAAGGCCCAGATCAATGTGGAACCACAACACTGGCCCCCAGCTGGTTCAGCTTCTGAACTCAGCAGTTCCACCCTTCCCTGCAGAACAAGGCAACACAGCTCCCAGGGTTATCCAGGGGAGGAGGCCGGGCAGCACTTGGGACAAAAGGGGTCAGAAAACCTTTCAGAAAGTCCCTTCAGAAACAGGCAAGGCCAGTGACAAATGGGCAAATGAGGCATTTCTGGGAACAAGAACCTGGTCTTCCTGGCATCTGCAGCAATGGGAAAGGGCTGGGAAGAAGAAGCCAAGGGAAATAATTTCTGCTGTGGTTTACCAGCACTTGTTGTAAGACACAGAAAACAGGGTCAACTTGAAGGGAAAACCAAACCAAAGCAACAAAAGCACACGGAGGGAGCGAACTGCCAGGCTGTTGTTTTGGGAAGATACGGCTGGGTCAGGCATTTTCAAATCAGGCTACAGACTACGGATGCCAGGAAAGGTTAAGGCAGGGCCCGGGCACGGGATAAGGCCTGAGGCACTCACCTGTCCAAAGAGCTGACAATGTTGGGGTTCTTCTTGTTCTTCAGGAGCAGGAGCTCATTCACAGCTCGTTCCCTGTTCTGCCCTCTCAGACTCATTTTCTTTATGGCCACCTGAAGGGACATTGCAGACCTTTAACTGGAGGAGTCTGTGGCAGGAGGCCGCAGCAAACACGGAGCGAGTCTTTTTGGGGCAACGGAGCCGGGCTGTGCCCAACTGCCTTGGGATGGGACACCAGAGCTCAGCAAGTGCCATTCCCACAGCCCATTGCTCTGCTCGCTGGGGGCTGCTTACAGGACACATGGCCAGAGACATTTGGCCTTGCAGGCTCTGCAGAAATGGCCCCTCAGCTGTCAGCCTCCAAGCTCTAACCACATTCTCTGCACCTACAGTCTTCTCAAATGGCCTCAACACTCTCATTATTGTTCAAACACATTTTGCAAGCAGGGGGTAATTCTGGTTCTGTGCAAACAGAGCAAAACAGCCGGGAACCCTTTAGCAGTTCTATGGGATTGGGTCATGATTTCAGATGCAACTGCTCTGGCTGGGGTTGCACAACAAAGCAAACACACACATCCATTGCCCTCCTTGCATTCCTTTGGGCACTTCAGAAGGACCAAGTCTGTCCCAGCTGTGCTCTGCAGGCTGACACGGCTCTGCCTGCAGAGGAGCAGCCTGTGCAGGAAAGCTCTGCTGGCCCCCAAAGCTGCAGCCACAGCTCCCAGCAGAGGGGAGAGCCCTGGAGAGCTGCCAGACGTGCTGGGCGTGTTGACACTGACCTCTCCTCCAGTGGCCCTGTCGAGTCCTTTAGAAACGGTTCCAAAAGCCCTGGAGACAAAACAGCAGAGAAGAAAGAAGGAGTGCTTTAGGCCCTGGCAGTGAAAGCCAGCCCAGACAGGAGATCTCTGCTGCCTGCAGCGTTCACAAGCACCTGGGGGCATCGACCCTTCCAACAACAGCGCAGCAGCCACCAGCCCTCTGCCATGCAAGGTGTGCCAGAGAAAACTGAGACCCAACACCAAGGAATTGGGCTGGAGCAAATCCCAAATGTCCACGCTGCACTGCTTTAGTTCAAAACCTGAAGTGAGCAATGGGTGTCTAAAGAACTGGAAAAGAATGCATTCCATCCTTTCCCATTTCCTGCCTAAGACCTGCAGGATCCACAAGGGCCCTGCCATCAGGCAGGTGATGCATTTTCCCCCAGAGTGCATCAGCTCTGTGTCTGTTACTGAATGTATGGGCTCTACTACCTGTGCTAGAATAGAGCACTTATTAGTTCAGCTCTGGTTTCTGTTTCTAAACCATTAGGTTGATAATCCTGACCGGAGGATATTTTTTGAAGCAAAATATTTGAAAGAAATCTCCTTGAGAACTGTTTTCTGACAGTCACCAGATGGTGAGTGGCTCTTTTAGGCAATCCAGTTCCAGGGACAGAGGATCTTCCAGGTCCTGCTCCTTGCTGCAGGCAGGACACTGCCAGCCTCAGGGGCCTTTGACGGTGCCTTCTGAGCACAGGTATCAATTCTGATCAGGACTGAGGGACAGCAGGATGGCGCCCCAGTGTCTGGAGGTGTTTGGAGCTCTCCTGACTTCTCACTTGATCCTGCACCAGCACAACACCTGGGCCTGCTTGTGCAGAAGTAACTGCCGTGCACTTACCCTTGGCCAATCTGCTCCACTTCCAGGTATTTCTCGGCAGGCTCCGCCAGGCTCACGGTGTTCCCTGAAAGAAACCACGTGGAAGACGCTCCCTCCCAGAGTGAGACCCCGCCTTGCAGCGGGGTCAGAATGCAGCCCCCCTCCCTGGGGCCGTCAGCCCCTTGGTCTCAGCTGGGGAAGGACAAGAAATGACCCTGGCACATTCAGCTGCAGAGCAGCACTGGGTGCAGCTGATGCCGAGACACACACACAGCACCCTGCTCTGGCACACAGCAACAGAGCAGACGTACTCAGCTGCATCAGGCACCACTCCCCTCTCCCCTCTGGCTGCAGGGCTGTGCTGCTGTCAGAATGTTCAGCCCAGGATCCCACAGCCGAGGGAGGTTCAGTGTCCTCTTCCCAAGCACAGGGAGCTTCTCCGTCCTCTTCCCAAAACGCTGCAGGTTCGCCATCATCTCTCCAAGCCAGGGGACGTTCACTGTCTGCTTCCCATGCTGGAAGAAGTTCAACCTCCTCTTCCCAAGCCACAGCATATCCTCTGTCTTCGTCCCCCGCCGGGAGATGTCCACTGTCCTTGTCCCACACCGCAGGAGCCTCGCCGTTGTGTTCCCACAGCGCGGGATGTTCGCCCTCGTCTCCCAGAGCAGCGGGAAGTTCACTGTCATCTCCCGGAACTGAGGGACGTTGACCATCGTCCCCCGGAACAGCGGGAAGCTCACTGCTGCCTTCCTCCTCTTTGGCCTCCTCTTTGGAAGCAGAGGGAGCCAGAGGAGGTGCTGGTGCCGCTTTTGTGCCCTGTGGACAGACGGCAGCGTGAGGGACGGGAAGTTCTGTCTCAGTTATCACCTTATTTACCCTCAGCTGCACATCCAGCTGCACTAAGCAGAAATTGGGTTCAGAGCTGTTCAAACTAACAATGGGCTAAAGTCCACATTGCCCCTTATTCTTGGGAATTCCATATTCCACCATGGCTAGAGCCAGCAAGCAATGCTCTGCCTGCAAAACCAGACCTGCAGCTCTTCAAAAGCTCTTCAGCAGAAAAGGAGAAAACTCCCAGGGATCCCTTTGCTGCTGCAAGGACACTGGCAGGAACTTTCCTTCAGCCTCCCAGGCGGGCACTCGGCTGCCACATGCCGAGCTCACAACTTGCTGCACAATTCCAAACACCAAAGGTTCCTTTCCCACTCACCGAAGGAGGAGCTGCTCGGGATCCACTCATGAGGTGCCCTGCAACGGGAGAGGGAACATGAACCAGATGCTGTCAGGAAAAAAACTGCCTGTGGTGGGAAATGCCCCAGAGCAAGGCAACCCCGAGAGAGCATTTTGCTTTCACAGCGTCCCTCCAGGAGCCACAGTCCCTTCCCACAGCAAGAGAACAGCACAAAATACTGGGCTGGGTCAGCTCTTGGCTGGACAGGCAGTTCCAGGCTCTGCTGCCACCGACTCCCCGCTTGAGGGAACAGAACCCCCCAGGGCTCATTGCAAATGCTGTGCACGCCCCGCTGGCTGCAGACACCCCCTTTTCCAGCTGCAGCTGCTGCCAGGAGCTCTCCCAAAGCAATGGTGTCTTCATGGCAATTTGGTTACAAAGTCAGCTCAGGCCCAGAGGAAGAACAGCAAGCACACAGCAAGCCCAAAGCCACAGCACCGAGGGAAAACCTCGACTTACGTGCCAAGTGGGTTAAAAAATACCCCGCATACGCCACAGAGTACAGCGTGCAAACTGCAGCAGCCACGTGCTGGATCATTTTGGCTGCGCTGCACACGTCTGCAGACTGTAGCCCTGCAAGCACAGAAGGACACCCGTCAGGGCTGGGCTGGCTGCTGAGAATGCCTCGGGCAGGAGGATCCTCCGGCAACGAGCAGTGCCCAGAGCCACTCTGGACACTGAGGCCTCCGTGTGCCACAGCAACGGGAACACCTCGGGGACATGGCAGTGCTCCTGTGACATCACAGCAGCAGCTCACGCAGAAACCGCCTGGAAGGTTCTCCTGTGTCACAAAGGAGCACAAAGAGCCCTCCCAGGGCACAGCCTGTTGCCCAAAGGATCCAGGAGGAGCTCTGAAAATGCAGCAAACAAGGACACCCCATAGCCCAGCCTGAACACTGAGGAGGAACAAGGACGGCACCAAAGCAGAGCAAACATGACCTTTAGTCACTGACACTTCTGGCTAAAACCAGCAAGCTGTGTTCCCTCTGGGATCTTTGTTCTCGTTCTAAAAACAAGCAAGGTTCTCCACTCTAAATATAGAGAAGGCAGGAACTGGGCAGGTGGTGGGATGAGGAAGGAGGAGGAGGAGGGAGAGAGGAAAAGGAGGAGCAGGAAGAGGAGGAGCAGGAGCAGGAAAAGGAGGAGAAACAGGAGGTTCCAGTGCCCCCTGTGGCCCCAGCACCCTTGGCCCCGGGACCATCGCCCCCAGCTCATCCTGCATGTGGGAGGGAAGGGAGAGCTCGTCCCAAATCTATCGGGGGGTCCCTGAGAGGGTTTTTTATTGGGGTGTGTTTGGAGCTTGCACATTGTGGAATGGAGCCCCAAATATCATCTGGGAGGCCCAAATAAACCCTGGGAGGTTTTTTCTCTGTGTGTGTGTGTAGGTTTGGATCTTGCAGGACCCCAGAGCTGAGCCCCTTGGGGGGATCTTTGGGAGTCCACATGGCCATTGCCCAGGGCCACCAGGGGGAGGACATTGTCCTGGGGACCCCCTGGGACCCCCCAGAGTGGGGAGAGCAGAGAGGGATGATCCTGGAGCTGGGGGACCCCCGGCTGGCTGGAAAGGGGGGGAGCCTGGAGAGGAGGGACCCCTGAGACCCCTGGGACCTCAAAGTAGATCGTCAGGGCAGAAGGGACTGCATGGATCCCCAAAACCCCCTGGATCATCCCTAAGCAGGAGGCCGGAGAAGGGGGAGCCCCTGGAGCCATTGGACCCCCATCATCCCAAGGAAAGGAAACCTCTGGAATGCCAAAAGTGGAGAGATCAGAGATCAGGAACTACTGGGAGAGTTGTTTTGGGCTGAACCATGATATAGTGGAGATTTCCATGAACACAAGACTCCTGCTGAGTTCTAGGGATGGATTTGGGCAGTGAGGAGCCTCTACTCCAAGGTGCTCCTACCTTGGTTTTCCCCAAAGCAGGATTTGTCATTCCCAGGGTGTGGCTGGATGGAGAAGGATGAAAAGCCCTGGAGATCCTGCAGGAGGAGGGGCTACAAACCCAGCCCAGGAAGCTGCAGGAAAGAAAGAGCTCCCCTGAGCCAGGAACGTGGCCAGAGATCCAGCTGGAGCTCGGAGCTGGTGGAGAAGCCTCATGGCAGGGAGAAGCCCCACAAGTGCTTGGAATATGGGCAGGGTTTCAGCTGGAGCTCCACCCTGATGGAACACCAGAACATCCACACTGGGGAGAGGCCCTGTGAGGGTGGGGAGTGTGGGGAGAGCTTCAGTGGGACCTCTGACCTCACCAAGCACCACAGGATCCACACTGGGGAACGGCCCTATGAGTGCTTGGAATGTCAGAAGAGCTTCAGGTGGAATTCAGAGATCGTCACTCACCAGCACTCCCACACCAGGGAGAGGCCCTGTGAGTGCCCCAAGTGCAGGAAGAGCTTCGTGCGCTGCTCCAGCTCCATCCCCCATGGGAGGATCCACGTTGGATGATCCCCAGTGAGCCCCGTTGGGCAGAGCCTCGGTGACCCCGTTCTGGGTGATCCCGGTTGGGTGGGGGAAGGTGTTGGAGAGATTTCTTTCCCCTCTGCTTGTCCTGGTGTGATTTGGTTGGTAATAAATTCCCTCCCTGTGTCCGGGCCGGGTCTGTTGTGCCCGTGCCGGATTTGCTGAGGGATCTCTCCCGCTCCTTGTCCCCAGGCAGGAACCCTCGGTTCCATTTTCTGTCCCTGTGCGGCTGCGGGGGGCAGGGACAGAGCGGCTCTGGGGGGTGCCTGGCATGGGGCCAGCGTCACCCCTCGCCACGGGCACCCCTGAGACCCCGCGCAGCCGGGCACACATTTCTGGGCACAGCTGAGCTCCCAGCTGCGCAGCGCCCCAAGGCTCCCCGTGCCTGGAAAAGCCCCAGCCGGGGCTGCAGCGTCCCGGAACCGCTCAGCCAATCCAAACGCAGCCAAAACGCGCTGCAGCCAATGGGAGCGCGAGGAGTTGAGGAGTCATCGGTTGTGCGGCAGAGCCTCGGCAATCGGTGCCCAAAAGTGCTCGGAGCCAATGAGAGCGCGCGGCGCTGCTGAGCCCGCGCTGCTCCGGACTGGTGCTGCCAGCGCAGCGCGGCCGCTCTGGGGCTGGTGCTCCCTGGGCGGCGCTGGCCATGGGGCGAGTGGCGGCAGCTGGGGCCGTACTGGTGGCACTGGTGGTGCTGGGAGCCCCCCCGGCTGCGGGCGCGGAGCTCTCGGGAGAGCGGGGGGGGCGGGAGGCGGTGGGACAGGGGGGAGAATGGGGAAAAGGGGGCGGTGGGAGCCCGAAATTGCAGGGGCAGGAGGAGGAGGGGACCCCGAAAGGAAGAGCGGGAGGGGCTCAGGATTGGGGGCAGGAGAGGAACGGTCGGGAGAGGGTGGGAAAGTGGGGAAAAGGGGAGGGTAGGATCCCAAAACTGAGCGGGAAGGAAGGCAGGGCTTTTGGGAAAATATGTTTAAAAGGTTGAAACTCTCTCTGGGGAGAGGCTGAAAGTCGGAGGGGAGAGGATGTGGAAGGGCAAATGGGGGAAGGGTGGAAAAGAGGAAGTGGCAGCTCGGGCAGGAGGGATCCATGGCGGCTCTGGGGCACAGGGGGTTCGGAGTGGGGATCCGGGATGGATCCCGGAGCTCTGGGGCTGCTGGGGGGCACCCCCGGACCTGTGTCCTGCACACACAGGGGTGTTCCAGTACGTGGGAAAGTCCGAGTGTCACTTCATGAACGGCACGGAGAAGATGAGGTACCTGAGCAGGTTCATCTACAATCGGGAGCAGTACGCGATGTTCGACTGCGACGTGGGGCACTTTTTGGGGTTCACCCCCTATGGGGAGACAGCAGCCAGGTATTGGAACAGCGACCCAGACGTTATGGAACAAAAAAGGGCTGCGGCGGACTGGCTGTGCCGGTACAACCACGAGTATCTCAGCCCGTTCCTCACGGAGCGCCGAGGTGAGCGCGGGGCAGAGCGTGTCCCCTCGGGCCCTGCCCTGCCAATGACCCTGGAGCCCCTCAAAACCTCCCTGGAATCGGCCCAGAGCCCTCAGCCCTCCTTGTGCCCATCCCCGAGACCTTGTGTCCCTGCCACTGACCCCCGTGGCTCTCCCAGTCCATCCCAGTCTCTCCCAGTGCCTCCCGGCTGTCCATCTCAGCCTAGCGTGGTGCTGCCGCCTCTCAGCCAATCAGAGCGCGTGTCTCTGATGACTCATCAGTTGCCAGGCAGACCCGCAGCGCCGAGTGCCCCGCACTGGACTCGGCCTCCCAGTGCCGCGCGCTTCGTTCCCAGTTCCTCCCAGTGCCGCCCCAGTCCCTCCCAGTCCATTCCCAGTTCATTCCCAGTTCACTCCTAGACCTCCATCCTCCCTCCCAGTGCCCCCCATCCCCTCCCATCTCTCCGAGTGCCGCCCCAGTCCTTCCCAGTCCATTCCCAATCCCTCCCAAGGCCACCCCATCCCTCCCCTCTCTCTCCCAGTGCCCCCCAGCTGATCCCAGTCTGTCCCCGCTCTCTCCCAGTGCCCCCCAGCGTATCCATCTCGCTGGTGCCCTTGAGCTCCCAGCCCGGGGCTGCTCCGTGATGGATTTCTACCCTGCCCACACCCAGCTGAGGTGGTTCCAGGGCCAGCAGGAGCTCTCTGTGGTGGCCACCGACATGGTCCCCAACAAGGACTGGACCTACCAGCTCCTGGTGCTGCTGGAACACCCCCCTGGTGCGGGCTCACCTGCAGCTGCCAGGCGGATCGTTTCAGCCTGGAGCACCCCCTGAGCCGGCACTGGGGTACAGGGGAGGAATTGGGGGCGCTGAGAGAGCCACTGGGATGTGCTGGGAGCAACTGGGAGGGAGTTGGAGACAGCCTGGTTTCAGCTGGGAGAGGGGGTCCAGGGGTTGGAAAGTCTAAAAAGGGATTAGGATGATGCTGGGGAGGGTGGGATGGGATTCTGGGGGTCCTGGTGGACACTGGGAGGGAGTTTGGGGGCGCTGGGTGTAATTGGGAGGGATTTGAGTGATCCTGTAGGGGATGGAAGGAGATTGGGGATGGCTAAACGAGGCTTGGGATGAAGTTGGTTCTGCTGGGAAGAGACTGGGAGGGGTCAGGGTGAGTCCTGGTGGGGCTGGGAAGGGACTGGGAGAGGGTTTGGGGGTCCTGTAGGGGAGCAACCGGAAGGGAGGTGTGGGATCCTGAGGGGAATGGGCGAAGCTTTGGAGGGTCCTGGGGAGGTTGGGAAAGGATAGGGGGGGGGTTTCAGGGGGTCCTGGGTGGGATGGGGGAAATTGGTAGGGTGCTTGTAGGGGCTTGGGGTGTCTCTGAGAGGTTTTGGGGGGCCCTGACCCCTGCAGACTCCCAGAGATGTCGCCGGACGCCGCCCGCAGCAAGATGCCAACGGGGATCGGGGACTCAGAGTTGGACTTCATCTTCCTGGCACTGGGGCTCGGCTTCTACCTGGGCAAGAAGGTCAGGGGGGTCCCGGGGGTCATGTCCCTCTGTCCCCCAGAGCGTGTGTGCTCCTTCCCCGGGGACACCAGCCCGGTGTCACCCCCTTTTCTCTGCACACAGAGCTCCTGAGCCGCCAGTGGCCGTAGCCGCTCCCCGTGTCCTCGGGCCCGGCCGGGACCCCCGCTTCATCCCCACACTGATTTTGAGGGGATCGTTTGTCCCCCCAGCCCTGCTGTCACTCTGCCCCCGCCTGCCTGCTCCCAGTCTTCCCAGTAAAACTTCCCAGTTAAACCCAGTCCAGGTTATGGAGGGCAGTGGGGATAGACTTGGGTGTACCCAGCCTGGGCACACGGAGGGAATTTATTACCAACCAAACACAGCAGCACAAGGAGAAGGGAAAGAAATCCCTCCAACACCTTCCCCCCACCCAACGGGGATCACCCACAACAGGGCTTATCCACGATGGAGAGACGGGGACAGCCGAGTTTAGACCAGAAGCCAATTTCATTGAGGGTACCAGGTGTTTATACAGGGTTTTACTTGTGTGGTGCTCAGATAGGGCTCAATGTTTGCTAACAATTTCCCATTGGTTACACATTCTTCATGACACCATGGCACCTGGGAACATTATCTTATCACAAAGTCTCACAACAGGTTGCTTGGTCACTTCTTGCCCAGGGAGACTTAAACTGTGTCTGTGTCTCCCACAGTTGCTGCTAAGTCAGGCCTCAGATATCGGCCCCTTTATCAGCTCCATTGTTTTCCTCTCTGTTTTATTCCCCATTCGGGGGCACCAGGGCTCTGCCCAATGGGGATCACTGGGGATCATCCAGCCCGGATCCTCCCATGGGGGATGGAGCTGCAGCAGCGCACAAAGCTCTTCCCTCACTCCAAGCTCTTCCCTCACTTGGGGCACTCCCAGGGTTTCCCTTAGTGGTGCCTCCGTTGGTGTTGGGTCAAATTTGAGTTCCTGAAGAAGCTCTTCCCACACTCCCCACACTCGTAGGGCCTCTCCCCAGTGTGGATGCGCCGGTGCCTGGTGAGGTGGGAGTTTTGCTTGAAGCCCTTCCCGCAGTCGGGGCAGCGGAAGGGCCTCTCCTCTGTGTGAATCCGCTCGTGTCTGAGGAGAGTGGAGCTGGTCTGAAACCTCTTCCCACACTGGGGACACTCGTAGGGCCTCTCCCCAGTGTGGATGCGCTGGTGTCTTCTCAGGGAAGAGCTCCACCCAAAGCTCTTCCCACATTCCAAGCACTCGTAGGGCCGTTCCCCCGTGTGGATAACCTGGTGCTGGCTCAGGCCAGAGCTGTGACTGAAGCTCTTCCCACACTTCCCACACTCATAGGGCCGTTCCCCAGTGTGGATCCTCTGGTGCTGGATCAGATGGGAGCTCCGGCTGAAGCACTGCCCACATTCCAAACACTTGTGAGGCTTCTCCACCAGTTCCGTGCTCCGGCTGGATCTCTGGTTGCCTTCCTGGCTCAGGGGGGCTCTTTCCTCCCCGCCGCTCCTTGGGCTGGGGTTGCAGCCCCTCCTCCTGCAGGATCTCCGGGGCTTTTCCTCCTCCTCCATCCAGCCACAACCTGGAATGAAAAATCCTGGTTTGGGGAAAAAACAAGAAGAGAGCAACTTGGACTGGAGGTTCCTCCTTGCCCCACATTATCGCAGGAACTCACTGGAAATCTTGTGTCTGTGAAAACCTCCAAAACACCAAGAGTCAGCCCAAAAATCCTGTAGACTTCCAGACACAGATCAAAAACTCCCCAAACATCACAAGTCAGCAAAAACCTCCTCCAAAAGATAAAGATTCAGCTGCCACATAAAACCAAAGCACCAACATTTAGCCCAAGCAAGCTCAGAAACACCAAGATTCACCCCGTGAAAATCCTGGATCCCCCTCCACAGTCACCTGCTGCATGTGAGGGGAGCAGCGCTCCTGGGGCTGGGGGGAGGCTGCAGACACAGGGAGGGGTGGAACCTTGTGCTGCTCCCGGTTTCTGCTCCTCCTCCTGTGACTCTGCTCTTCCTCACACTCCTCTTCCTCCTGCTATTCCTCCTTCTCCTGCACAATCCCACCTTCTCCTGCCACGTCCATCCTTTGACCATTTTGTTCCTCAACCCTGCTTCTCCTTCCCTTCTCCTCCTGCCCCCAGGCCCAGCACCCACTGCCGGCTCCCTCTTCCCCCCAAACCCACAGCATCCCAGCGCAGGGGCAGGGATGGAGCTGGGGCAGGTCGGGCTGGGGCAGCGCTGGGCTCTCGGCCGCTTCCGCCCGCACTCGGTCCCCACTGCAGCCGCTCCCGCCAGGACAGCGCGGGGGCCCGGCCTTGGCACTGCCCCACTCCCACCTCCCCAAATTCCCCTCGCGGGGGCGATGGGGCCGAGGGGGGGGCGCAGGTGGGGTCCAGGTGGGGAACGCTGGGAGCTGCGAGTCTGCCTGGCAACTGGTGAGTCATCAGCGCCGTGCGCTCTGATTGGCAGAGCTCTGCCTCAGGGCTGGGGCTGCAGCAAAGCGGGGACACCCTGCTCCAGGGGGGATGTCCCGAAAACGGGGGACCCCCATGAAAGGAACAAGAGGAAAGTGTCTTTACAAACAGATGCTGTGAATCTGCTCCAAGATACGGCCAGGGACCTGTACATAAGGAAGTGACAGGAGAAGCCATCGGTTTCAGGAAATGTTATCAACTGATGACACAGACTGCTGCTCAGCCAAGGTCCTGCTCAATTCATGAACTTCCCGAAGAACAACAAAGACTTAACAGAGCCATGAATATCCTCTGCTATACAATACTGGGGTGCATATGAAGGGGGTATGTAGCAGGTGGATTGGGAAGTCTGCACCTCTCAAGTACTTCAGCCAGTGGGGAAAGGGAGAGGGAGATGTGGCCAGGAGAATTGGGATGAAAAGGAGGCTGTGTCCTCCAACAACTGCAGAGATCCCATGGGGAATGTCCCATGGCCTCTCCCATTTCTAGGAATGAAATTACTTTTACAGGACTCCGCTGTCTGCTTTGTGGACAGAAACCTCTGCTGATGTCAATTTTCCCGCACACGCTGGGGCTCATCCGGAATTCCTTCCACCGTCCAGGGCAGAGGGCAGGGAGTGCAGCTGAAGGTGCCTCACCCACTTTGGGTGATCGGCTCCCTTGGCTGGCGGCGGCACCGGGGATCGATTGCGGACCCGGGAGTGACCAGGAGACAGATGAGGGACACATCAGGGGGGTCTGTGAAGAGTCAGCAGGGAGAGAGCTGTCAGGGTCTGTCCGAAAATCCCTCATGTTTGCCTCACGACTGTCTCCAAGGACTGAAACCCTAGACCCTGAAAGTAGCTCTAGCCTGGCTGAGGTGGAAAGTCTGCCACGCCTTAAGGACTGGTATGCGATGCCATGGGAACTCAGTGCGAGAACAATGGACTGGTCATGGTGGACTGAGCCCTAATCAGTTTGTCCTGTACCCTCGGTCCTGTACTCTTGGTCCTGCACTGATGCGATGGTTACAACTGGTTCCCAAAACAACGAGTCCACACCCACCGTGTAGCCAGGAGAGCTGCTGCTTTGGCCAGATGCCACCCGCTTTGAGGAACCCTATAAAAGACTCAAGGAGTTTTGAGGACTTTGTCCAGACCCCACCTGGAGAAGACAGCCTATGAGCATCTCGTCAAGCTCCGAGGGCCTCGTCTCTTCAGACTGGTAGCTATAATCCCCTTCCCCTCTTTCTCTATCTTTCACTCTATCTCTTTATTTCTCTCCCACTATCACAGTTGTTAGCACTAAATAAAAGTGCATTTTTGTTTAAGCAAAGTGTTGTGTCCCCTATTGTGTCTTTTGTGCTTTGAGATCTCAAAAAGGAACCTATCAGGGACCCTGCATGCATTTGCGGACCCTGACAGAGAGCACTGAAAATCTCAGCAGTGAGTGCACTGGGATCTTCGGGGAGTGAACATGGCAGGGCACTCAGGGAGGGGAGAAAAGGGAAAGCCAGGGAGGGGTCCTGGCCAAAGGGATGATGATCCCAAAATGTCTCTGAAGGGTCCCTTGGGAGAATGTTGAGGTAGTTTGCACATTCCCCCAGAGGTAACTAAGGACATGGACACCCAGGGGGGCAATAAGGGAAGTGAAGAAGGGATTTGGACAACAGGGGATGGATGGTGTTGGTGTGCTGGGAAGGAATCGGGTGAAGGGCAGTGTGCAGCAATATGGTGAAGGCAAGAAGCGGCAGGAGGAATCTATGTGCTAAGAGAAAGGATGGTGGAAAAGAGGAGGAAGAGAAAAATACACAAGACTGGGATGTTTTTCAGCACTGTCCTATGCTCAGAATTTGCCAGCTGATCCAGATCCTTTCCATCCCGGGTTTCCCGGAGAGGAAAAGAAGGAGGTCAGAATGTCAGGGGGTTTCTCTGTGGTGGGCAGCGGCAGCACCGGGCGCAGAGGTGCGGGACCGGGAGCACAGGCTGGGGGCCTGTGGGGAGCTGCGGGGCCGGGCCGGGGCTGTGGGGCAGCCGGGGCTCAGCGCCGGGCGCTGCCTGACCCCACCAGCCCCGGGCAGGGCCGGCAGTGGCCCCCGGCCCCCAGGAGCCTGCGGGACGCCCCGGCCGCTGCCCGGCCCCGTGGAGCTGCCGGCCCTGCCCGCCGGGGGGGCTGCCTTTGGACACTGCGGCAGGACAGGGACCGGCTCTGGGATACGGGCTGGGGAGGGGACCCTGAGCACAAGGAGGAAAACAAAGCAACGTCTGGGAAATGCAGATTGTACATGGAAGGATCAGGATTTTCTATTAAGCATTTGCTTTGGGTCGCTGGAGAAAGGAAAGACTTTGCACAAAGCTCAGCAGCTCTCAGAGGATGAGCACCCACAGGCAGTGAGCGCGGCTGCAGGAGTGGCAGAAGAAGGCCCTGGAGCACTTGGGCACAAAGGCACAGCAGCTGAATGCAAGAAGGGATGAGCAAAAGGCCAAGCTGAAGGCAAAGGCCATGGCACAGCTCCTGCAGCCCCTCAGGGATCAACCCCAGGGCCCAAGGGGGCCCCAGCACCCAGGGGACGGGGTCAGCCACAAGCACCTGGCAGAGGCATTGCCCTCCTGGGCAGGGGAGAGCCCACCCAAACCGCCCCTGGGAAGGAGTCAGGGCTCCAGCTGCAGAGCACAGGGACACTGGAAGCAGAGACAGCAGCACCCTCAGGAGGAGCAAGCCCACCCCTGCATGGACATGGATTGTCAGGGCTGTCACAGCTCCCATCCCACCGGGGACCCACCACACTGGACCCCTGGAGAACATTCAGGCTGGGTCTGCAGCGAGAGGAGGCCACTACTGATGGACACAGGGGCCTCTCCATCCACTCTGAATCTTAGACCTAACGGGGGAATATTGTAAAGGAATGTTTTATTATTAAGGGAATAAATATTTTATTATTAAGGGAATAAATAATACCAGCTGAGCTGGTATGATTTGTCCAATCACTATTAGGAGCTGTAGGTTTGAAATAAATTAATTTCTTTTTCTTCCTACTATGATTGTAATTAATCAGGAAGGAATTTGACGGTGGCATTGTCATATTGTACAAGGTGATACAGAGGCTATTTCTGCTGCACCTTTGTGTCAAATGTCTGGCAAGGCCTATGCTGAATTTAACCCAGAGGTGTGGGCAGCCCCAGGGAAAGAGGGAAAATCTGATATGGAGCCTCTCCAAATTACTTTGAAGCAACCAGGACAAGTGGTGTCTACAAGCAACACCCTGTTCCAGGGGAGGGAAGGAAGGGCTCACAGCCTGGTACAGAGTCCCTGCTAAAGGCAGGGCTTTTGGAGCCAGGGATGTCTCCCTATAGCTCTCCTATCCTGCCAGTCAAGGAATCAGATGGCTCCAATAAGGAGGACAAGAAGGAGTGGTAGACAAAGCCTCTGTGAAATGGCTGAATTTTCTGGCCAAAAATCATCTAATGAGTATTTGAAAAAAAAAAAGTGCAAATGGTGGAGGAAAAGGTTAAATATTTGGGACATATTTTGACTGAAGGTTTGTGGTGGATTGACCCAGAGAGGGTCTAGGCAATCTCAGAACTAACGTTACCCAGGACAAAAAGGAGCTGCGACAATTCTGAGCATTAACAGGGAATTACAAAACCTGGATTGAGGATTCTCTGCTCCAGACAGAACATTGTAGGACTTTTTAACCCCAGACAGCCTCAATATTCTGGTATGGACAGGAGAAACAGAGCAAACCTTGAGAAAATGAAAAACCAAAAATATTGATGCCTCAGCAGTGGCTCTTCCAGTCTCAGTAAAGAAACTGGAATTGTAGGTGAATGTTAAACAGGGCCATGCCAAAGGAATTCTTGGGCCAAAATGTTGAACCCAGTGGCCAGAGTGGCCTCATTGTCTGCAGAATTGTGCAGACACAGCTTTAAGGGGAACCCAGGCCCAAAACCTGATGACAACAGGATCTCCAACTGTTCCAGTCTGCCATCAAGTTAAAGCTTTGATAACCAAAAGAGCCTCTAAATGGATGAGCAGTGCTCAGTTATTACAGTATGAAACTTGTTCAGTGGCACAGGAGGATTTAGAACTGAGGGCAGGGGAAGGGTTTAACCCAGCCTCCTGTTTGAACAGCCCACAGAGGGGCTGGGAAGAAACCCAGGACTGCATTCAAGTGACAGAGCTCCAGACACAGCCTGGGAGAGATTGATGAGACATTCCCTGGCCTGAGGGAGAAAATGTGTTCCTGGATGGCTCTTCAAGGGCAGCAGAAGGGAAAAGAGCTACAAGACACGCTGTTATTAAGGAAGGGAATCAGACAAAGCCCAGGTTACCGCCCCATGGTCAGCTCAACCAGCACAGCTGTGTGTGCTTGTAAGAGCCTGGCACTGAAATGCCCTGAGCAGGAAGGCTTCAATATCTTCTGCTGACACCATGCCACCTAACAGGGGGGCAAAAGCAATTCTGATTGCTCAGCAACCACTAGATCACTTATACAGGTATTTCTAAAAGAAATAATTCCAGTTAAAGGGATTGTGGAAGCAACAGACTCAGACAGCAGAACTCATTTTACAGGAAAGATCCTCCAGGGGGTTATGGCAGCTTTAGGAATACAATGGGACCTCCATAACCCCTACACCCCCAGAGCTCAGGCTGGGTACAAAGAATGAATGGGGAAAGAAAGAGCCACCTTTGGAAGCTGGGGATAGAAACCAAGATGCCATGGGTACGGCTTTTGCCATTGGCTTTGGCAAGAGTAAGGGCCAGACCGAGGGCAGATATTCAATTCTCTCCCTTGCAATTGATCTTGGGAATTCCTTACCCTGGTAATTCTCCACCCAGTGCAGCGTGGGGATAAGGGATGTACATTTAAAGCAGTCTGTGGCCAGAGTCCTGTCTCTTGTGAAATCTCTCCCACAGGAAGCTGGGCTGGCACAGAGCCTGCCTTGGCACTTTGCTGTTCCCAACATCCAAGCAGGACATCGGGCCCTGCCTAAGGAGGCCAAAGCAGCACCACTGGTGGCCAAGTGGCGTGGCCCATGCCAAGTGTCCCTGAGGCCAGAAACAGCCCCCAGCACAGCTGAGCACGGGGGACCCCTCAGCCTGGGCTCCAGGGCTCTGAAGCCCCGGAGATTTGCACTTCCAGCCTGCAGCAGGAGCATGGGAGGCCCCCACGGAGCCTGCACTGAAGGCAGCGCAGCAGCAGCCAGGGCTCCACAGCGGGGCAAGCCCCTGGGCCTGCCCACACATCCTCTGCTCAAATCCTCTGCCTGGGCACCCTCCTTGGGCATCTCCAGCCACCGGGGCCAATCCTTGCTGCCACTGCTGCAGCTTCAGTGCTTTCTGGGCCTGCACTGCCACAGCTGCTGGCGAAGACAACGGCACAATTCCACTCTGGGTCTCAGTCACACTCACACACTGCGCTGCCTGGGATTGCACTGATGGAAAATACACCAGGTCATAGACTTGAACATTTCTAACATTTTATTTCTCTACTCAGCCTTGGTTTGCCTTGGCCTCGGGGAAAGAAATGGTAAAGGTTTTTCTAAGGGATGTTCCACCACTCAGTGGAGATGAGTTTAACATCTCAACACACTGGGAATGGCCCAAAAGATTCCCACAAAGATAACGCCCAGCAGCAAACAGCAACCAACACCTACCCCAGACACTGCCCCCGGCAGAGCTGGAGACACCTGCTCTGGAAAAGGCTGAGAAGGAAATCCAGCAGTTCCGACCTGATGAACAGCAGAAGCCAAGAAATCCGGGTCCAACAGGAACCCAAATACTAAAAACTGCACAACTTGAAACTACAGAACATTAAACCAATGGATTTAGATTGGTTCAGACTGTATCAAGTTTGGGGAAAATCCAGTTAAACCCACGTGTCACGGAACGATATTCTCTGCACACCTGGGCTATGTGGGGATGGAATGATTTCTGCTGCACATCCTGGCCAGAATCAAGGAATGCCTTGACTCTAACACTAAACATATTGGTGGAGTTTTCCTTTCTCCTGCACTTTCAGTGCAAAGTTTATAGCAGAAGAGTATTTTTTGTAATAATCCTACTTCTATATTGCCGATTAGGTTTGGGCCAGGGATGTGAGAACAAGTTTTTACTCCGAGGAGAAGTAGAAAAAACTTAATTGCCTTGGAATTCTTTTGTGTATGTTTGTGTGAGAGATACCAAAATTTTGGTTTGGGTTTTTCGACGTTCACCTTTAGGCTGCATTTTGCAAAACGAGAAGAGATTTAAAGGTGACCCTTTCACTCATAAACAGTAAATAGATGATTTGAAGGAAAAAATAAATAAAGCAGCAGGTTGTGGTGGGGGTCCACACATGAGGCTGCTGGAGGCTGCTCTGGAAGAGAAGCTGCATTCCAGGCAGCCAGCAGAGGAGCTTTAGAAATGCAAATTAACACTGCTGGGGCAAAGTGGGGACAATGGACCTGCCTCTTCTTGCCTGGGGCAGGAATTGGGCTGATTCCCTCTGCCCCTCACCCCAAGCTCTGCCTGCCTGCACAGATGGAATCTGCACAGCTGAAGGCAGAGCCCATGGTGAGGATCTCTGACTCTGCAACAGAAATGGGTGAAGCTGCAAAGGGAAACAGCAAATGGAGAATGCTGTGAAAACTTCACTAAAATAAGGGGGGATCATCCCTGTGCCCACTCCAACATGTGCTGGCACTGTCTATGCTATACAGGGAGTATCAGAGCACTGGGGTTTTTGCTATAACAAGTTCAGGGAAATCAGTTGGAATTCAAGTATTTGATGATCTAATTAGACAAAAAGCGGTCAATTGATGCAGCCCCGGCTGGAGGGAGCGCCCAAAAATGGGGAAAAGATGAACTGCCACCAGAACAAATCCTACAACACCATGGACTAGACCCTGGGAACCCGAACCAATTCATATCAGGAGACACAGAACCCATTTATCATTTCAATGGCATCATTAGATTACAAGCTGTCCTCAAAATAAGAACCAACCAGACACCTCCAGCTCCTGACCTCCCAGATATTGACAAAAGTGGTGAAAAACATAACAAAGGAAATAGGAGAGCAGTTTATGTGTTGGTCCAAACATGGAAGCGATGGGATTGGGACATGGTTTCGTGGCTCCGTGGCACACAATGGGTTAAATGAATGCTGCTTCTCCTCTTCTGTGCTACAGCAACTCTCATCTTTTTACCATGCTCCACACCTTGGGAGTGCAGCTCATCCAGCAGCTGAGCCAGGGGATGGAGGTGGCAGCCAGGCCTCCTGACCCAGAAACGGCTACAAAAGGACAGGGAATGAGGGCAGCGAGAATAATCCCAAAACCAAAGAGGACCCGGGAAGAACAAAACAGAGTCAATGAGTGAATCTGCCTGGAGATAGGGCCAGCGACTTGGAGATGAGGAAGTAACGGGAGAAACCATCAGTTCCAATAAATGTTACAAATGGACCCGGACAGCTGCTCAAAGTCCCGCTAAACTCCTCAACTTCCCGAAGAACAAAGACCAAACAGAGCCATGAACATCGGCTGTCATCCACAAGGAGGGGTGCATATGAACGAGGACAGGCAGCAGGCGGATCGGGAAGTCTGAACCTTCCAAGTCCCTCAGCCAGTGGGCAAAGGCAGAGGGAGATGCGGCCGGGAAGATGAGCATCCAAAGGAGGCAGCGTGCTACAACAAGGGCAGAGAGCGCATGGCAAATGCCCCACGGCCTCTCCCTCTGCTCAGCAATCGAGTCACTTTGACAGGACTGCTCGGTCTCCTCTGGCCACAGAAACCTCCGGCGACGGGAATTTCCCCGCACGGGCCCGGCCACGGGGCAGCCACCTCTGTCCCACCCACCGCAACCGGGACGAGCCAGCGCTGCTCCGGCAGCGGCTCCTGCCCAGGCAGCGGCGGGAAGGAGACCGCGGGCAGCCGCTCCCGCAGCGCCCTCAGCCCAGGGCCGGCACGGGCCGGACACGGCACCGCCAAGCCGCCGGAGCCCCCTGCCGCCCCCTCCGCCCGCAGCGAGCCCCGAGCCCCCGCAGAACCCGGCGCGGCTCCCACCTGCGCCGGGGCCGCCTCCGAGCTCCGCCAATGCCGCCTCCCCGCGCTCCGGCCGCTGCCGCCGCTCCCGGGCCCGCACAGACGCTCCGCCAATGGCGCCGCTGCCGAGCCAGGGCCGCCCTCAGGCCGCCAGCGGGGCCGTGCTTCGCCCCGCTCTCACCAATCAGCGCGCCAGAACCGCGACTGACGGCAGCAGCGGCCAATGGCAGCGAGGGGCGGGCTCTGCACACGGCACAGCCTCGCCCCGCGCTCTCAGGGCCCCCCGGGCTGTGGGAGGGCAAAGCCGGAGATGAGGAACAGCCCTGGAACGGGCCCGGGCCCGGGCCGGCATCGATCTGCAGCACCAACAAACTGCTCCGCACCTCCCGACACGGCTTTCCCGGCCCTGCGCCTTCGCCTTCGCTGGCTCCGGCTCTGCGGGAAGCCCAGCAGCCCCACTTCTCCTGCCCCCTAATTCGGAGCATCAGCGCATCGCTTTGATTTCCCCCAAAAAGGGAAAACCGCCCCAAAGCCCTGCGGGGTGAGTGGGGGAGGGGAGAGATTTCTGGCACAAAACTCCAAAAGCTCCGAGCAGGACAATGAGAAGTCAGTGAAGAGCCTTGAATGCAGCTTTCCCCACGCCTCCCTCCTTCCAGCTGCACCTCCTCCCCCGGCAGTGCAGGAGACAGGGAATGGGGCCGTGCTCAGTTCATCCCCCGTGGCTTCTCCCTCTGCCCAGGGACAGGAGTCGTTCCCCTGCTGCAGCCTGCGCTCTCTCCCACCGGAGACTTCTCCAGGAACTTCTCCAACCGGAGTCCATCCCCTGGGGCACAGCCCCCCTCCAAGTGCTGCAGCGGGAAAAACGCCAGTCACTTGTTTTTACAACTTTTAAAAGTTTAATGATAATGAAATGGTTATAAAAATAGTAATACGATTAGAGTAATAAAAATTTAGAGTTAGGACAATTACAAGAGAATAAAAAACAAAGAATTACGGACATCTGGATGCTCTCGGGCACTTAAGCTAGGACAGGCATGTTTTGTGAACAAAGGAATAACTCTTAAGATCCATTCACTGTTGCATATTCATACATACCTCATGGTTATGCATACATTCTGTTTAAAATAAGAAACTCTCTCTGGAATAGGTCAACTCCTTCCTTTAATCCCCAGGAGGTCTTCCAGTCTGAGCAAGGCCTGAAGAAATTACCTTCTTCTGATAAGAAACCCATAAATTCCTCTTCTCTGGATGATTTGGGTGTTCTGTGACTCTTATCTCGAAGCCAGTATCTCATTATTAAAAAAAAAAAAAACCCACATACATAGTTCCTATTTTAACTACTAAAGCTTCATTTTAACTACAAAACTACATTTACCATTCTATCAAAATGTTAATACAGCACTTCTAATCAATGTATTTCATATAGTATTCAATTTAATATTTGTGAAAAGCCAATCATAAAATATGCATTTTTCACAGAGGACATCCCGAGGCTGCTGCAGGGACAGTGATGTCACTGCTGTGACGTCATCGGGGATGGTGACATCATCAGGGACATCGCTGCTGTCACTGGTCCCCTCTCCCCTCCCCACATGGGATTTGAGACAAATGTGGGGAATTTTCTGGGAAGTTTCATTGAAATTGTCCCAGATGCTGATGGGAATTCCTGGGTGACGTCACTGGGGACACTTGGGGACACTCTGAGGACGCTCTGGGGACACTCATGGAGGCGGGGGCGGGTCAGGGGGTGAATGACCCCCTCGGTGCCTTGCAGCAGAGGCAGCTTTCTGCTGTGGCTGCAGCAGAGCCGGGTTATGAATGACAATGGAATAATTGGCTTCTGCATTTCTGCATTGGCTTCTGCGCGTTGCTATTGATCACAAGGACTTTGCTCTGGTACTTGATATTGAGATTGATTATTGATGATTCCTTGTAGCTGCTCGCTGGTCCAATAAAATCGATCCGTTTATGTGTGCACCGTGTAACCAATTTAATGCTAGAGTAACAAATAGATATTCTCTCATAGGCCTTAAAATATTAAAAATAGATGAATATGAAATAGATCAATAACAAATATTGAAATAGAGACTATGCAATGTTAAAATGCTTCTGTGTGGCTGACTCGGGTGTAAAACAATTCCATTGTTTCTCCCATCTGCGGCCCAGCCTCACCCGGTGATAACAGTGACACAAACCTGAGAAGCGTTTATGAATTTTTCAGGGGCTCTGAAACAACAGGATGGAACCACGAGAAGAAATCAAATGTATTGACTTAATCTGCAGAATGTCCTGCAGACAAGTCAGAGGTGAGAACCAAACAAGAGTTCCTGGAACATCCAAAGCTCCCGGGAGTGTTTGAATAATGTCAAAACTCAGGGATGTGTTTGTAGCCCTGCAGTGGAACCGGATCCGGAGAACGAAGGGTTAAGTTAAGGGCGGGTTCTTTGGCCGAGCGCCAAAACCCTTTTTTACCCCTTATCAAACTTTTACAAATCTCCAAGAGTGAACTTTGTTTTTCACACCCGGCTGGGGTTTGGGGGGCCCGGGGGGGTCCCCAGGCAGCCCCCGCTGCTGAGCACTGACCCCCCCTCCCCGGGCACCGGGACCCCCCAAAAACCGCACCCGCACCCCCTTCAGTGCCCCCGACCCCCCCTCGAGCACCGACCCCCCCGAGCACCGGGCCCGGACCCCCCTTTGTGCCCCCCACCCATCACGGGGGTTCCGCCCCCTCCCCTTTGAGCCCCCGGAGCCGCGGGACCCCCGGGAGCAGCGCCGGGACCGGGGGGGCCCAGGGATGTGAGCAATGGATTTGTCAGTGTGAAAAATGCAGATTGAATGATCGGCTCTTGGCAAATATTAACTTGGATACTCTGTGTGCGGTGTTGCACAGTTATTTTGTAGAACTGTATTAATCCTTTTGAAGTAGTGTGGGAAATGCAGTTTTGGGTTATGACATAATGTCAAAATAGAAACTATGCGATGTAAGATATTTTTTGTAACTAGCTCAAGGAATGGGTAGGATAATTAAGAAATTCTTCGCACGGAGATAACAGCAAGAGTTACTGCCTCCTTCTGGGAAAAGACAAACATTCTTACACCTCTCCTCTGTCTGTAAGGAGCCACCGGGATTGAGGGGAAAAAGCTGACAAAAAGCAGAGAACACGCTTTGTTTGAAAAGAATTTATGCATCGTGGGTGAGATATTTGAATGTGCAACAGGCTACTGCTTTTAAGGGTTAACCCTTTGTTAGCCAGGCATGTTTTTGTGGCTTACTGCCCAAACCCACCTGGACGTCTGTAATTCTTTGCTTTTTATTGTCCTTTATTGTCCTAACTCTGATTGTCCAAATTCTCATTGCTCTCACTTTTATTCCTATTTTATTACTGGTTTATTACTATTAAGCTTTTAAAATTTTAAAACAAGTGATTGGCATTTTTCACAGACAAGGATTCCCAAAACCTGGCAGAAAGCTCACACAGCCTTGGACTTGTCCGTGCAAACGCTGAGATTTTATTGTGCCAGCGAGCAGCTGGAAGGAATTATCGATAATCAGTATCAGTATTGAGCAGCAGAGCAAAATGCTTGTGGTCAATAGGAACCTGCAAAAGCCAACAGAGAAATGCCAAAGCATTCTGATTGTGCTCAGAATGTCCCCAAGTGTCCCCAGTGATGTCACCCCAGGAATTCCCATCAGCATTTGGGACAATTTCGCTGAAAATTCCCAGAAAATTCCCCAAATGTGTCTCAAATCCTGCGCAGGGAGGGGACAAGTGACAGCAGCGATGTCCCCGATGATGTCATCACTCCGATGACATCACTGCGGTGACATCACTGTCCCTGCAGCAGCCTCGGGATGTCCGCGATGGCTTTTTGGCTCCGCTCAGCCACTGTGCGGCCACTGGGGCCACCGGAGCCACCGGGGGGGCTTCACGAGGAGCCTGCAGATGTCCCCAAGTATCCCCAGCAGGTGACGCGTGGCCAGGCGGGCACTGGCCTCCCACAGCCGCTCGGCCATGGCCGCCTTGGCCACCAAGTCCCTGAGGACATCGGGGGACGCCTCATTTGTTCCCTGCAGGATGGCCTCGATGGCCTCGAGCCGGCGACACATCTCCCAGACGAAACACCTGGCTCTTTTCCACGCGGCCAGCAAGTGCTCCAGGGGCCCCAGGGCCACCTCCGAGCGCTGTCCCCTTCCGCTGGCCGCCTCCTCCTCGTTGGTGGCCGCAGGCACCCGGACCCCAGGGGAGGCCCCTGCCGAGGCCACCTCCTCCCTGTCCGTCAGTCGCGGTTCTGGCGCGCTGATTGGTGAGAGCGGGGCGAAGCACGGCCCCGCTGGCGGCCTGAGGGCGGCCCTGGCTCGGCAGCGGCGCCATTGGCGGAGCGTCTGTGCGGGCCCGGGAGCGGCGGCAGCGGCCGGAGCGCGGGGAGGCGGCATTGGCGGAGCTCGGAGGCGGCCCCGGCGCAGGTGGGAGCCGCGCCGGGTTCTGCGGGGGCTCGGGGCTCGCTGCGGGCGGAGGGGGCGGCAGGGGGCTCCGGCGGCTTGGCGGTGCCGTGTCCGGCCCGTGCCGGCCCTGGGCTGAGGGCGCTGCGGGAGCGGCTGCCCGCGGTCTCCTTCCCGCCGCTGCCTGGGCAGGAGCCGCTGCCGGAGCAGCGCTGGCTCGTCCCGGTTGCTGTGGCTGGGACAGAGGTGGCTGCCCCGTGGCCGGGCCCGTGCGGGGAAATTCCCGTCGCCGGAGGTTTCTGTGGCCAGAGGAGACCGAGGAGTCCTGTCAAAGTGACTCGATTGCTGAGCAGAGGGAGAGGCCGTGGGGCATTTGCCATGCGCTCTCTGCCCTTGTTGTAGCACACTGCCTCCTTTGGATGCTCATCTTCCCGGCCACATCTCCCTCTGCCTTTGCCCACTGGCTGAGGGACTTGGAAGGTTCAGACTTCCCGATCCGCCTGGGCACAGGGATGATCCCCCCTTATTTTAGTGAAGTTTTCACAACATTCTCCATTTGCTGTTTCCCTTTGCAGCTTCACCCATTTCTGTTGCAGAGTCAGAGATCCTCACCATGGGCTCTGCCTTCAGCTGTGCAGATTCCATCTGTGCAGGCGGGCAGAGCTTGGGGTGAGGGGCAGAGGGAATCAGCCCAATTCCTGCCCCAGGCAAGAAGAGCCAGGTCCATTGTCCCCACTTTGCCCCAGCAGTGTTAATTTGCATTTCTAAAGCTCCTCTGCTGGCTGCCTGGAATGCAGCTTCTCTTCCAGAGCAGCCTTCAGCAGCCTCACATGTGCCCCCCCCCCCCAATACCTGCTGCTTTTTAAATTTTTTCTTTCAAATCGTCTATTTTCTGTTTATGAGTTAAATGGTCACCTTTAAATCTCTTCTAATTTTGCAAAGTGCAGCGTTTAGGTGAACGTCGAAAAACCCAGACCAAAATTTTGGTATCTCTCACACAAACATACACAAAAAATTCCAAGGCAATTAAGTTTTTCCTTCTTCTCCTCGGAGTAAAAACTCATTCTCACATCCCTGACCCAAACCTAACCGGCAATATAGAAGTAGGATTATTACAAAAAAGTCTCTTCTGCTATAAACTTTGCACTTAAAGTGTAGGAAAAACAAAATCTCCACCAATATGTTTAGTGTAGGAGTCAAGGCATTCCTTGATTCTGGCCAGGATGTGCAAAAGAAATCATTCCATCCCCACATAGCCCGGGTGTGCAGAGAAAATCGTTTCATGGCACGTGAGTTTGACTAGATCGTTCCCAAACTTGATACAGTCTGAACCAATCTAAATCCATTGGTTTAATGTTCTGTAGTTTCAAGTTGTGCAGTTTTTAGTGTTTGGGTTCCTATTGGACCCGGATTTCTTGGCTTCTGCTGTTCATCAGGTCGGAACTGCTGGATTTCCTTCTCAGCCTTTTCCAGAGCAGGTGTCTCCAGCTCTGCCGGGGGGCAGTGTCTGGGGTAGGTGTTGGTTGCTGTTTGCTGCTTGGCGTTATCTTTGTGGGAATCTTTTGGGCCATTCCCAGTGTGTTGAGATGTTAAACTCATCTCCACTGAGTGGTGGAACATCCCTTAAAAAAAACCTTTACCATTTCTTTCCCCGAGGCCAAGGCAAACCAAGGCTGAGTAGGGAAATAAAAAAGTTCAAGTCTATGACCTGGTGTATTTTCCATCAGTGCAATCCCAGGCAGCGCAGTGTGTGAGTGTGGCTGAGACCCAGAGTGGAATTGTGCCGTTGTCTTCGCCAGCAGCTGTGGCAGTGCAGGCCCAGAAAGCACTGAAGCTGCAGCAGTGGCAGCAAGGATTGGCCCCGGTGGCTGGAGATGCCAAAGGAGGGTGCCCAGGCAGAGGATTTGAGCAGAGGATGTGTGGGCAGGCCCAGGGGCTTGCCCCGCTGTGGAGCCCTGGCTGCTGCTGCGCTGCCTTCAGTGCAGGCTCCGTGGGGGCCTCCCATGCTCCTGCTGCAGGCGGGAAGTGCAAATCTCCGGGGCTTCAGAGCCCTGGAGCCCAGGCTGAGGGGTCCCCCCGTGCTCAGCTGTGCTGGGGGCTGTTTCTGGCCTCAGGGACACTTGGCATGGGCCACGCCACTTGGCCACCAGTGGTGCTGCTTTGGCCTCCTTAGGCAGGGCCCGATGTCCTGCTTGGATGTTGGGAACAGCAAAGTGCCAAGGCAGGCTCTGTGCCAGCCCAGCTTCCTGTGGGAGAGATTTCACAAGAGACAGGACTCTGGCCACAAACTGCTTTAAATGTACATCCCTATTCCCACCCTGCACGGGGTGGAGAATTACCAGGGTAAGGAATTCCCAAGATCAATTGCAAGGGAGAGAATTGAATATCTGCCCTGGGTCTGGTTTGTCTTCTTGCCAAAGCCAACGGCAAAAGCCGTACCCATGGCATCTTGGATTACATCCCTGACTGCTTCCCAGGGGCTGTTTGGGTGGGCTCTCCCCTGCCCAGGAGGGCAATGCCTCTGCCAGGTGCTTGTGGCCGACCCCGTCCCCTGGGTGCTGGGGCCCCCTTGGGCCCTGGGGTTGATCCCTGAGGGGCTGTAGGAGCTGTGCCATGGCCTTTGCCTTCAGCTTGGCCTTTTGCTCATCCCTTCTTGCATTCAGCTGCTGTGCCTTTGTGCCCAAGTGCTCCAGGGCCTTCTTCTGCCACTCCTGCAGCTGCGCTCACTGCCTGTGGGTGCTCATCCTCTGAGAGCTGCTGAGCTTTGTGCAAAGTCTTTCCTTTCTCCAGCGACCCAAAGCAAATGCTTAATAGAAAATCCTGATCCTTCCATGTACAATCTGCGTTTCCCAGATGTGTCTTTGTTTTCCTCCTTGTGCTCAGGGTCCCCTCCCCAGCCCGTATCCCAGAGCCGGTCCCTGTCCTGCCGCAGTGTCCAAAGGCGGCCCCCCCGGCGGGCAGGGCCGGCAGCTCCACGGGGCCGGGCAGCGGCCGGGGCGTCCCGCAGGCTCCTGGGGGCCGGGGGCCACTGCCGGCCCTGCCCGGGGCTGGTGGGGTCAGGCAGCGCCCGGCGCTGAGCCCCGGCTGCCCCACAGTCCCGGCCCGGCCCCGCAGCTCCCCACAGACCCCCAGCCCGTGCTCCCGGTCCCGCACCTCTGCGCCCGGTGCTGCCGCTGCCCACCACAGAGAAACCCCCTGACATCCTGACCTCCTTCTTTTCCTCTCCTGGAAACCCGGGATGGAAAGGATCTGGATCAGCTGGCAAATTCTGAGCATAGAACAGTGCTGAAATACATCCCAGTCCTCTGTATTTTTCTCTTCCTTCTTTTTTCGATCATCCTTTTTCTCACCACATAGATTCCTCCTGCTGCTTCTTGCCTTCACCACATTGCTGCACACTGCCCTTCACCCAATCCCTTCCCAGCACACCAACACCATCCATCCCCTGTTGTCCAAATCCCTTCTCCACTTCCCTTATTGCCCCCCTGGCTGTCCATGGTTTTAAATACCTCTGGGGGAATGTGCAAACTACCTCAACATTCTCCCAAGGGACCCTTCAGAGACATTTTGGGATCATCATCCCTTTGGCCAGGACCCCTCCCTGGCTTTCCCTTTTCTCCCCTCCCTGGGTGCCCTGCCATGTTCACTCCCCGAAGATCCCAGTGCACTCACTGCTGAGATTTTCAGTGCTCTCTCCCTGCTGACTCTTCACAGACCCCCCCTGATGTGTCCCTTGTCTGTCTCCTGGTCACTCCCAGGTCCCCAATCGATCCCCGGTGCCGCCGCCAGCCAAGGGAGCCGATCACCCAAAGTGGGTGAGGCACCTTCAGCTGCACTCCCTGCCCGCCGCCCCGGACGGTGGAAGGAATTCCGGATGAGCCCTAGGTGTGCGGGAAAATTGACATCAGCAGAGGTTTCTGTCCACAAAGCAGACAGAGGAGTCCTGTAAAAGTAATTTCATTCCTAGAAATGGGAGAGGCCATGGGATATTCCCCATGGGATCTCTGCAGTTGTTTGAGCACACAGCCTCCTTTTCATCCCAATTCTCCTGGCCACATCTCCCTCTCCCTTTCCCCACTGGCTGAAGTACTTGAGAGGTGCAGACTTCCCAATCCACCTAGTACATACTCCCTTCATATGCACCCCACTATTGTATAGCAGGCGATATTCCTGGCTCTGTTAAGTCTTTGTTGTTCTTCGGGAAGTTCATGAATTGAGCAGGACCTTGGCTGAGCAGCAGTCTGTGTTGATAACATTTCCTGAAACCAATGGCTTCTCCTGTCACTTCCTTATGTACAGGTGCCTGGCCGTATCTCGGAGCAGATTCACAGCATCTGTTTGTAAAGACACTTTCCTCTTGTTCCTTTCATGGGGGTCCCCCGTTTTCGGGACATCCCCCCTGGAGCAGGGTGTCCCCTCTTTGCTGCAGCCCCAGCCCTCAGGCAGAGCTCAGCCAATCAGAGCGCACGGCGCTGATGACTCACCAGTTGCCAGGCAGACTCGCAGCTCCCAGCGTTCCCCACCTGGACCCCACCTGCGCCCCCCCCTCGGCCCCATCGCCCCCCATGAGGGGAATTTGGGGAGGTGGGAGTGGGGTAGCCGCGTCAGGAGCAGGGGGGTCGCCGCGGAGGCTGTCATGGAGGTGGTGGGAGTGCGCCGCGGGGCGGGTTCGGGGGAGCGTGGTCAGCCGCAGCCGTGGCGCGGCGCACTGCTGCTGGGAGCTCACAGGCTGGACGGTGGTGGCTGCTGGGTCGGTGGGGAGGGACGGCTCTGCCGTATCGGCGATGTCAGGAGTCGAAGCCGGAGCAGCAGCAGGGACGAGAGAGGCTGTGGACACCCATGCAGATGCCGCGCCGCGGGACGCACGGGGCGGTTTGGGGTGCGGGACGGCTTCATCCCCCAGCACAAGCGCTGCTGTGCCGGGACCGCGGCGCCTTGCCGATATGTCGGTAGGGACAGGAGCAGCCCCGGGCATTTGCCCTGCCGCGGGGGTTGGGGCATGCTGCACGCGCTTGAACGCCAGGGGAAGTGGGCAGCATTCCCGCGGTAGCATGTACAAGGGGAACTGGTGACGCGAACGCGGGCACTGCTGTCGTTGTCGGCACTGCAGATTCGTAATCGGCAAGAGACAGCGATGATGAGGCAGCGACGGATGCAGACGAGATTCCGGGCGCCACCAGCGCCGCGTCGGTGGCGGCGAGGGGGACTTGGGGTGGTTGTAGAAGTGTGGCCGCCTGACTCTGCAGGAGGCCGGCGATGATGGCGGCCACGGCCGCAAGAGGCGTGGCTGGAGGAGCGGCAGCACCTGCGGGGGGTGGGGGGGGTCCACCTGGACCTGTGGGGGAAGGGGGTGGCGGGGCCGCCACGATGCCAGCAGCGGAGGTGTTGCCGCGATGACACCGGCGGGCGGGCTCGCAGGGAAGGCAGCGAGTGGGGGGACCGCCACAATGACGCTGGAGCCGGGGGGAGGAACCGCGGCAACAAGGACGGCGGGGTTGAACGCGATTGCGGGCGCGGGGATGGCGGGAGCGATGGGCGGGGCCGCGGGGTCCGGAGGGGGGGCTGGGGCCGGGGAACGGGCGCCGCGACCGCAGGGGCGGGGGCTGGGGCGGCAGGGGTCAGCGGAGCCGCGGATGGCAGAGCCGCGTGGCGCGGGGGAGAGGCGGGGGGCGTGCCGCGTTGGAGACTTGCCTAGAAATGGAGCGGAATCTCAGCAACAGCATGGACAAGCGGAGCGACTGCTGCGGGCTGGTCTGTGCAGAAACAGCTCGACCAGCGCCAGGCACGCTGGGACAAGGTCAGCGGCAGCCGTGTCGCAGGGGGAGATAGTATTAAAGAGTCTGCTTCCAACTGTGCCCCAAAAGTCTCTGGTAAAGACGGCTAAACGCTCAGCATTTGGGAAGTTAACTAAAGACCATTCTAACAGGTTTTGTAGCTCTTGCTTAGGTAATGTGATGTTGCTGCATCTTAATAAATGCTTTAGTTGCTTATAGAGATCCCGGTCATGGGCAGAGTGGGATTGTCCCATTTTTACACAAGTGTAGCTCACCTTGGTGTCGCAGAAGCAGGGTCCTCACTCAGAACTCCGGCGTGGGAGGCTGGCCAGGCACTCCGGTCAGCATTCAGGACGCTGCGTTGAGGTTCCCCTGAGAGCTCCAGTTCCAGGTGTTGCTCAGGACCTCCAGACTCCACTCACTCAGAGCCACAGTGCAGGCGGTGCAGAGCAGCGCTCGCCTGTGCTCGGGGCACACAGCAGTGTCCCTCCAGAGAGCTCCGGTCGGCGCTTCTCGGTGCTGGAGGGATGCCAGGCAAGGGTCCTCAGAGAGCTCCAGGTGCTCGCTACTTAGTAACAGCTGCCTGTGCCCGGGGGTTGCCTCAGCAAAATTCTCAGGACACCCATTCGAAGGCTACGACAGGTTATTTAGTTACCGTCCATGAAGAAGTCTGGCACAGGTGGAAAAGTTGAAGGGTGTGGCACTTCCACGTTGGGCACCAGTCTGTGGCGAGGGCTGGTCCTGGACGGTCAGGACGGACGGAGACTAGAGATCTCTGAAGTCACGTCTTAGGATATACAGTTTATTGTGGGGTCCTGCTTGGAGCTGCCAGCTGCAGCTCGAAGCAGGCCTCAAGGAGTAAGGGCAGGGTGAGATAGCGAGAGAGTTCCAAGAGAGGGTCCAAGAGGGTAGAGAGAAGGGGCGGGCAAGAGGTCCCTGGTCTGCTGGGTACACCTTATCAAGGGGGCTTGAAAGTGGGTGCGGAATAAAACTTTGTACCAATGGGATTACAGATACATGATACTCCAGGGCAGGGTTACAGGTGCAGGATAAACTATACATTTTTGAGGGATGAGACAGAAAACTTTATCTGACCCTTGGATCTGTCTGTGGGTCAAAAAAGGGAGTTACCTTCTGCTAGCTGCACCACTGTCCACCAGCTACTTAGCAACCAAGGTCCAAAATCTCAAAGCTTCTTCTCATCTCAGTTTCACTCACAGTCTCTGTATTTTCCAAAACCTTTGCTAAACAATCATATTTATAAAGGTTTCTCATTTCATCTTCCCCAACATGGAACCATGCTTTTCACGGGGTGAATCTTGGTGTTTCTGAGCTTGCTTGGGCTAAATGTTGGTGCTTTAGTTTTATGTGGCAGCTGAATCTTTATCTTTTGGAGGAGGTTTTTGCTGACTTGTGATGTTTGGGGAGTTTTTCATCTGTGTCTTGAAGTTTGCAGGATCTCTGGGCTGAATCTTGGTGTTTTGGAGGTTCTCACAGACACAGGATTCCCAATGACTTCCTGAGATAAACTTGGGCAGGGAGGAACCTCCAGTCTAAGGTGCGCTCCTCTTGTTTTTTCCCCAAACCAGGATTTTTCATTCTCAGGGTGTGGCTGGATGGAGGAGGAGGAAAAGCCCCGGAGATCCTGCAGGAGGAGGGGCTGCAACCCCAGCCCAGGGAGCTGCGGGGAGGAAAGAGCCCCCCTGAGCCAGGAAGGCGGCCGGAGATCCAGCGGGAACTCGGAGCTGGTGGAGAAGGCTCATGGCAGGGAGAAGCCTCACAAATGCTTGGAATGTGGGCAGGGTTTCAGCTTCAGCTCCACCCTGCTCCGGCACCAGAGGATCCACACTGGGGAACGGCCCTACGAGTGTGGGGAGTGTGGGAAGGGTTTCAGCCGGAGCTCTCACCTGATCCAGCACCAGGTGATCCACACTGGGGAACGGCCCTACACCTGCTTGGAATGTGGGAAGAGCTTTGGGTGGAGCTCAGACCTGAGAAGACACCAGCGCATCCACACCCGGGAGAGGCCTTACGAGTGTCCCCAGTGTGGGAAGAGGTTTCAGACCAGCTCCAATCTCCTCCTACATGAGCGGATTCACACAGATGAGAGGCCCTTCCGCTGCCCTGACTGCGGGAAGGGATTCAGGCGAAACTATCACCTCACCAGGCACCGGCGCATCCACACCGGGGAGAGGCCCTACGAGTGTGGGGAGTGTGGGAAGAGCTTCTCCAGGAACTCAAATTTGACCCAACACCAACGGAGACACCACTAAGGGAAACCCTGGGAGTGCCCCGAGTGAGGGAAGAGCTTGGAGTGAGGGAAGAGCTTTGTGCGCTGCTCCAGCTCCATCCCCCATGGGAGGATCCGGGCTGGATGATCCCCAGTGACCCCCGTTGGGCAGAGCCCTGGTGCCCCCGAATGGGGAATAAAACAGAGAGGAAAACAATGGAGCTGATAAAGGGGCCGATATCTGAGGCCTGACTGAGCAGCAACTGTGGGAGACACAGACACAGGTTAAGTCTCCCTGGGCAAGAAGTGACCAAGCAACCTGTTGTGAGACTTTGTGATAAGATAATGTTCCCAGGTGCCGTGATGTCATGAAGAATGTGTAACCAATGGGAAATTGTTAGCAAACATCGAGCCCTATCTGAGCACCACACAAGTAAAACCCTGTATAAACACCTGGTACCCTCAATGAAATTGGCTTCTGGTCTAAACTCGGCTGTCCCCGTCTCTCCATCGTGGATAAGCCCTGTTGTGGGTGATCCCCGTTGGGTGGGGGGAAGGTGTTGGAGGGATTTCTTTCCCTTCTGCTTGTGCTGCTGTGTTTGGTTGGTAATAAATTCCCTCCGTGTGCCCAGGCTGGGTCTGTTGTCCCCGTGCCGGTGCTCGGGGCGGGATCTCTGCGGTTGCTTCTCTCCAGTCCCGGGCCTCTCCTCAGCCAATGAGAGAACGCGATGGACAAGAGTCAGCCAATCAGAGCGAGCGGGGCTGATGACTCACCAGTTGCCGGGCAGACCCGCAGCACCCAGTGTTCCCCACCTGGACCCCACCCTCCCTGCCCAGTCCCGGCCCCCGCGTGGGGTCCCCCCAAGTCCCTCCCCACTGCCCCCCATAACCTGGGCTGGGTTTAACTGGGAAGCTTTACTGGGAAGACTTGGAGCAGGCAGGCGGGGGCAGAGTGACAGCAGGGTTGGGGGGACACACGACCCCCCCCAAAATCAGCGTGGGGATGAAGCGGGGGGGTCCCGGCCGGGCCCAAGACCACGGGAAGGGACTGCAGCCGGCGGCGGCTCAGGAGCTCTGTGGGCAGAGAAAAGGGGGTGACACCGGGCTGGAGCCCCGGGGAAGGGGCACACAAGCTCCTAGAAGCTGAGCCCCAGCGCCAGGAAGACGAAGCCCAACTTGGAGCCCCCGATCCCTGACAGCATCTTGCTGCGGGCGGCATCCAGTGGCATCTCTGGGGGGTCTGCAGGGGTAAGGACCTCCCAAAACCTCTCAGAGACACCCCAAGCCACTCCAAGTACCTTCCCAGTCACCCCCATCCCACCCAGAACCCCCTGAAACCTCCCCCCGATCCCTTCCCGGCCTCCCCAGGACCCACCAAAGCCTTGCCCATCCTTCTCAGGATCCCACAGCCCCCTTCCAGTTGCCTCGCACCGCGCCAGGACCCACAAACCCTGTCCCAGTCCCTTCCCAGCCTCACCAGGACTCACACAGACCCCTCCTAGTCTCTTCCCAGCACAACCAACCTCATCCCAAGCTCTGCTTTTCCATCCCCAATCTCCTTCCAGCTCCTCTAGACTCACTCCAATCCTTCCCAGTCACACCCAGCACCTCCAAACTCCCTCCCAGTGTCCAGCAGGACTGCCAGAACCATCCCACCCTCCCCAGCATCCTTGAAACCACTTCTCAGCCCTTCCACACCTCCAAGCCCCTCTCCCAGCTGAAACCAGGCTGTCTCCAACTCCCTCCCAGTTGCTCCCAGCACATCCCAGTGGCTCTGGCAGCGCCCCCAATTCCTCCCTTGTACCCCACTGCCGGCTCAGGGAGTGCTCCAGGCTGATGTGCTCCACCTGGCAGCTGCAGGTGAGCCCGCGCCAGGGGGGTGTTTCCAGCAGCACCAGGAGCTGGTAGGTCCAGTCCTTGTTGGGGACCATGTCGGTGGCCTCCACAGAGAGCTCCTGCTGGCCCTGGAACCACCTCAGCTGGGTGTGGGCAGGGTAGAAATCCATCACGGAGCAGCCCCGGGCTGAGAGCTCGAGGGCACCAGCGAGATGGATGCGCTGGGAGGCACTGGGAGAGAGCGGGGACAGACTGGGATCAGCTGGGGGGAACTGGGAGAGAGAAAACTGGGAGAGAGAGGGGAGGGGTGGGGTGGCCTTGGGAGGGACTGGGAATGGACTGGGAAGGACTGGGGTGGCACTCAGAGAGATGGGAGGGGATGGGGGGCACTGGGAGGGAGGATGGAGGTCTAGGAGTGAACTGGGAATGGACTGGGAATGGACTGGGAGGGACTGGGGCGGCACTGGGAGGAACTGGGAACGAAGTGCGCGGCACTGGGAGGCCGAGTCCAGTGCGGGGCACTCGGCGCTGCGGGTCTGCCTGGCAACTGATGAGTCATCAGAGACACGCGCTCTGATTGGCTGAGAGGCGGCAGCACCACGCTAGGCTGAGATGGACAGCCGGGAGGCACTGGGAGAGACTGGGATGGACTGGGAGAGCCACGGGGCTCAGTGGCAGGGACACAAGGTCTCGGGGATGGGCACAAGGAGGGCTGAGGGCTCTGGGCCGATTCCAGGGAGGTTTTGAGGGGCTCCAGGGTCATTGGCAGGGCAGGGCCCGAGGGGACACGCTCTGCCCCGCGCTCACCTCGGCGCTCCGTGAGGAACGGGCTGAGATACTCGTGGTTGTACCGGCACAGCCAGTCCGCCGCAGCCCTTTTTTGCTCCATAACGTCTGGGTCGCTGTTCCAATACCTGGCTGCTGTCTCCCCATAGGGGGTGAACCCCAAAAAGTGCCCCACGTCGCAGTCGAACATCGCGTACTGCTCCCGATTGTAGATGAACCTGCTCAGGTACCTCACCTTCTCCGTGCCGTTCATGAAGTGACACTCGGACTTTCCCACGTACTGGAACACCCCTGTGTGTGCAGGACACAGGTCCGGGGGTGCCCCCCCAGCACGCCCAGAGCTCCGGGATCCACCCCGGATCCCCACTCCGCACCCCCTTTGCCCCAGGGCCGCCTTGGCTCCTTCCTGCCCGAGCTGCCACTTCCTCTTTTCCACCCTTCCCCCCTTTGCCCTTCCACATCCTCTCCCCTCCGACTTTCAGCCTCTCCCCAGATGAGTTTTGGGGTCCCATTTACTCCTTTTCCTCTTTCCCAACCTTTTAAACACAATTTCCCAAAAGCCCTGCCTTCCTTCCCGCTCAGGTTTGGGGTCCTACCCTCCCCTTTTCCCCACTTTCCCACCCTCTTCCACCCCTTCCTCACCTGCCCCCCATCCTCAGCCCCTCCCGCTCTTCCTTTCGGGGTCCCCTCCTCCTCCTGCCCCTGCAATTTCGGGCTCCCACCGCCCCCTTTTCCCCATTCTCCCCCCTGTCCCACCGCCTCCCGCCCCCCCCGCTCTCCCGAGAGCTCCGCGCCCGCAGCCGGGGGGGCTCCCAGCACCACCAGTGCCACCAGTACGGCCCCAGCTGCCGCCACTCGCCCCATGGCCAGCGCCGCCCAGGGAGCACCAGCCCCAGAGCGGCCGCGCTGCGCTGGCAGCACCAGTCCGGAGCAGCGCGGGCTCAGCAGCGCCGCGCGCTCTCATTGGCTCCGAGCACTTTTGGGCACCGATTGCCGAGGCTCTGCCACACAACCGATGACTCCTCAACTCCTCGCGCTCCCATTGGCTGCAGCGCGTTTTGGCTGCGTTTGGATTGGCTGAGCGGTTCCGGGACGCTGCAGCCCCGGCTGGGGCTTTTCCAGGCACGGGGAGCCTTGGGGCGCTGCGCAGCTGGGAGCTCAGCTGTGCCCAGAAATGTGTGCCCGGCTGCGCGGGGTCTCAGGGGTGCCCGTGGCGAGGGGTGACGCTGGCCCCATGCCAGACACCCCCCAGAGCCGCTCTGTCCCTGCCCCCCGCAGCCGCACAGGGACTGCAAATGGAACCGAGGGTTCCTGCCTGGGCACAAGGAGCGGGAGAGATCCCTCAGCAAATCCGGCACGGGCACAACAGACCCGGCCCGGGCACAGGGAGGGAATTTATTACCAACCAAATCACACTGGGACAAGGAGAGGGGAAAGAAATCTCTCCAACACCTTCCCCCCACCCAACTGGGATCACCCAGAGCGGGGTCACCAGGGCTCTGCCCAACGGGGCTCACTGGGGATCATCCAACGTGGATCCTCCCATGGGGGATGGAGCTGGAGCAGCACACGAAGCTCTTCCTGCACTCGGGGCACTCACAGGGCCTCTCCCTGGTGTGGAAGTGCTGGTGAGTGACGATCTCTGAATTCCACCTGAAGCTCTTCTGACATTCCAAGCACTCATAGGGCCGTTCCCCAGTGTGGATCCTGTGGTGCTCGGTGAGGTCAGAGGTCCCACTGAAGCTCTCCCCACACTCCCCACACTCACAGGGCCTCTCCCCAGTGTGGGTGTTCTGGTGTTCCATCAGGGTGGAGCTCCAGCTGAAAACCTGCCCACATTCCAAGCACTTGTGGGGCTTCTCCCTGCCATAAGGCTTCTCCACCAGCTCCGTGCTCCGGCTGGATCTCCGGCCACGTTCCTGGCTCAGGGGAGCTCTTTCCTCCCGCAGCTCCCTGGGCTAGGTTTGCAGCCCCTCCTCCTGCAGGATCTTCGGGGCTTTTCCTCCTTCTCCATCCAGCCACGCCCTGGGAATGACAAATCCTGCTTTGGGGAAAACCAAGGTGGGAGCACCTTGGAGTAAAGGCTCCTCACTTCCCAAGTCCATCCCTAGAACTCAGGAGGAGTCTTGTGTCCATGGAAATCTCCACTATATCAAGGTTCAGCCCAAAACAACTCTCCCAGGAGTTCCCGATCTCTGATCTCTCCACTTTTGGCATTCCAGAGGTTTCCTTTCCCTGGGATGATGGGGGTCCAATGGCTCCAGGGGTTCCCCCTTCTCCGGCGTCCTGCTTAGGGATGATCCAAGGGCTTCTGTGGGTCCATGGGGTCCCTTCTGCCTTGATGCTCTACTTTGAGGTCCCAGGGGTCCCAGGGGTCCTTCCTCTCCTGGCTCCACCCTTTTCCAGCCATCTGGGGGTCCCTCAGCTCCAAGGGACTCTGTTCTCTCTGTTCTCTCTCCAAGCCCCTCTGTTCACTCCCCAATCCAGGGGTCTCAGGGGTTCCCCTCCTCTGCTCCCCCAGAGGTCCCCAGGACCAATGTCCTCCCCCTGGTGACCCTGGGCAATGGCCACGTGGACTCCCAAAGATCCCCCCAAGGGGCTCAGCTCTGGGGTCCTGCAAGATCCAAACCAAAACACACACACACACACACACAGAAAAAAAACCAACACCCATCCCAGCCAGGGTTTATTTGGGCCTCCCAGAGGATATTTAGGACTCAATTCCACAATCTGCAAGCTCCAAACACACCCCAATAAAAAAACCCTCTCAGGGACCCCTGACAGATTTGGGACGAGCTCCCCCTCCCCTCCCACCTGCAGGATGAGCTGGGGGCGATGGTCCCGGGGCCAAGGGTGCTGCGGCCACAGGGGGCACTGGAACCTCCTGTTTCTCCTCCTTTTCCTGCTCTGCTCCTCCTCTTCCTGCTCCTCCTTGTCCTCTCTCCCTCCTCCTCCTCCTTCCTCATCCCACCTTCTGCCCAGTTCCTGCCTTCTCTATATTTAGAGTGGGGACCCTTGCTTGTTTTTAGAACGAGAACAAAGATCCCAGATGGAACACGGCTTGCTGGTTTTAGCCAGAAGTGTCAGTGACTAAAGGTCATGTTTCCTCTGCTTTGGTGCCGTCCTTGTTCCTCCTCAGTGTTCAGGCTGGGCTATGGGGTGTCCTTGTTTGCTGCATTTTCAGAGCTCCTCCTGGATCCTTTGGGCAACAGGCTGTGCCCTGGGAGGGCTCTTTGTGCTCCTTTGTGACACAGGAGAACCTTGCAGGCGGTTTCTGCGTGAGCTGCTGCTGTGATGTCACAGGAGCACTGCCACGTCCCCGAGGTGTTCCCGTTGCTGTGGCACACGGAGGCCTCAGTGTCCAGAGTGGCTCTGGGCACTGCTCGTTGCCGGAGGATCCTCCTGCCCGAGGCATTCTCAGCAGCCAGCCCAGCCCTGACGGGTGTCCTTCTGTGCTTGCAGGGCTACAGTCTGCAGACGTGTGCAGCGCAGCCAAAATGATCCAGCACGTGGCTGCTGCAGTTTGCACGCTGTACTCTGTGGCGTATGCGGGGTATTTTTTAACCCACTTGGCTCGTAAGTCGAGGTTTTCCCTCGGTGCTGTGGCTTTGGGCTTGCTGTGTGCTTGCTGTTCTTCCTCTGGGCCTGAGCTGACTTTGTAACCAAATTGCCATGAAGACACCATTGCTTTGGGAGAGCTCCTGGCAGCAGCTGCAGCTGGAAAAGGGGGTGTCTGCAGCCAGCGGGGCGTGCACAGCATTTGCAATGAGCCCTGGGGGGTTCTGTTCCCTCAAGCGGGGAGTCTGTGGCAGCAGAGCCTGGAACTGCCTGTCCAGCCAAGAGCTGACCCAGCCCAGTATTTTGTGCTGTTCTCTTGCTGTGGGAAGGGACTGTGGCTCCTGGAGGGACGCTGTGAAAGCAAAATGCTCTCTCGGGGTTGCCTTGCTCCGGGGCATTTCCCACCACAGGCAGTTTTTTTCCTGACAGCACCTGGTTCATGTTCCCTCTCCCGTTGCAGGGCACCTCATGAGTGGATCCCGAGCAGCTCCTCCTTCGGTGAGTGGGAAAGGAACGTTTGGTGTTTGGAATTGTGCAGCAAGCTGTGAGCTCGGCATGTGGCAGCCGAGTGCCAGCCTGGGAGGCTGAAGGAAAGTTCCTGTCAGTGTCCTTGCAGCAGCAAAGGGATCCCTGGGAGTTTTCTCCTTTTCTGCTGAAGAGCTTTTGAAGGGCTGCAGGTCTGGTTTTGCAGGCAGAGCATTGCTTGCTGGCTCTAGCCATGGTGGAATATGGAATTCCCAAGAATAAGGGGCAATGTGGACTTTAGCCCATTGTTTGTTTGAACAGCTCTGAACCCAATTTCTGCTTAGTGCAGCTGGATGTGCAGCTGAGGGTAAATAAGGTGATAACTGAGACAGAACTTCCCGTCCCTCACGCTGCCGTCTGTCCACAGGGCACAAAAGCAGCACCAGCACCTCCTCTGGCTCCCTCTGCTTCCAAAGAGGAGGCCAAAGAGGAGGAAGGCAGCAGTGAGCTTCCCGCTGTTCCGGGGGACGATGGTGAACATCCCTCAGTGCCGGGAGATGACAATGAACTTCCCGCTGCTCTGGGAGACGAGGGCGAACATCCCGCGCTGTGGGAACACAACGTCGAGGCTCCTGCAGTGTGGGACAAGGACAGTGGACATCTCCCAGCGTGGGAGGAGGACAGAGGACATCCTGTGTCTTGGGAAGAGGAGGGTGAACTTCTCCCAGCATGGGAAGCGGACAGTGAACATCCCCTGGCTTGGAGAGATGATGGCGAACCTGCAGCGTTTTGGGAAGAGGACGGAGAAGCTCCCTGTGCTTGGGAAGAGGACACTGAACCTCCCTCGGCTGTGGGATCCTGGGCTGAACATTCTGACAGCAGCACAGCCCTGCAGCCAGAGGGGAGAGGGGAGTGGTGCCTGATGCAGCTGAGTACGTCTGCTCTGTTCCTGTGTGCCAGAGCAGGGTGCTGTGTGTGTGTCTCAGCATCAGCTGCACCCAGTGCTGCTCTGCAGCTGAATGTGCCAGGGTCATTTCTTGTCCTTCCCCAGCTGAGACCAAGGGGCTGACGGCCCCAGGGAGGGGGGCTGCATTCTGGCTCTGCTGCAAGGCGGGGTCTCACTCTGGGAGGGAGCGTCTTCCACGTGGTTTCTTTCAGGGAACACCGTGAGCCTGGCGGAGCCTGCCGAGAAATACCTGGAAGTGGAGCAGATTGGCCAAGGGTAAGTGCACGGCAGTTACTTCTGCACAAGCAGGCCCAGGTGTTGTGCTGGTGCAGGATCAAGTGAGAAGTCAGGAGAGCTCCAAACACCTCCAGACACTGGGGTGCCATCCTGCTGTCCCTCAGTCCTGATCAGAATTGATACCTGTGCTCAGAAGGCACCGTCAAAGGCCCCTGAGGCTGGCAGTGTCCTGCCTGCAGCAAGGAGCAGGACCTGGAAGATCTTCTGTCCCTGGAATTGGATTGCCTAAAAGAGCCACTCACCATCTGGTGACTGTCAGAAAACAGTTCCCAAGGAGATTTCTTTCAAATATTTTGCTTCAAAAAATATCCTCCGGTCAGGATTAACAACCTAATGGTTTAGAAACAGAAACCAGAGCTGAACTAATAAGTGCTCTATTCTAGCACAGGTAGTAGAGCCCAGACATTCAGTAACAGACACAGAGCTGATGCACTCTGGGGGAAAATGCATCACCTGCCTGATGGCAGGGCCCTTGTGGATCCTGCAGGTCTTAGGCAGGAAATGGAAAAGGATGGAATGCATTCTTTTCCAGTTCTTTAGACACCCGTTGCTCACTTCAGGTTTTCAAGTAAAGCCATGCACCATGGACATTTGGGATTTTCTCCAGCCCAATTCCTTGGTGTTGGGTCTCAGTTTTCTCTGGCACACCTTGCGTGGCAGAGGGCTGGTGGCTGCTGCGCTGTTGTTGGAAGGGTCGATGCCCCCAGGTGTTTGTGAACGCTGCAGGCAGCAGAGATCTCCTGTCTGGGCTGGCTTTCACTGCCAGGGCCTAAAGCGCTGCTTCTTTCTTCTCTGCTGTTTTGTCTGCAGGGTTTTCGGAACCGTTTCTAAAGGACTCGACAGGGCCACTGGAGGAGAGGTCAGTGTCAACACGCCCAGCACGTCTGGCAGCTCTCCAGGGCTCTCCCCTCTGCTGGGAGCTGTGGCTGCAGCTTTGGGGGCCAGCAGAGCTTTCCTGCACAGGCTGCTCCTCTGCAGGCAGAGCCGTGTCAGCCTGCAGAGCACAGCTGGGACAGACTTGGTCCTTCTGAAGTGCCCAAAGGAATGCAAGGAGGGCAATGGATGTGTGTGTTTGCTTTGTTGTGCAATCCCAACCAGAGCAGTTGCATCTGAAATCATGACCAAATCCTATAGAACTGCTAAAGGGTTCCCGGCTGTTTTGCTCTGTTTGCACAGAACCAGAATTACCTCCTGCTTGCAAAATGTGTTTGAACAATAATGAGAGTGTTGAGGCCATTTGAGAAGACTGTAGGTGCAGAGAATGTGGTTAGAGCTTGGAGGCTGACAGCTGAGGGGCCATTTCTGCAGGGCTTGCAAGGCCAAATGTCTCTGGCCATGTGTCCTGTAAGCAGCCCCCAGCGAGCAGAGCAATGGGCTGTGGGAATGGCACTTGCTGAGCACTGGTGTCCCATCCCAAGGCAGTTGGGCACAGCCCGGCTCCGTTGCCCCAAAAAGACTCGCTCTGTGTTTGCTGCGGCCTCCTGCCACAGACTCCTCCAGTGAAAGGTCTGCAATGTCCCTTCAGGTGGCCATAAAGAAAATGAGTCTGAGAGGGCAGAACAGGGAACGAGCTGTGAATGAGCTCCTGCTCCTGCAGGACAAGAAGAACCCCAACATTGTCAGCTCCTTGGACAGGTGAGTGCCTCAGGCCTTATCCCGTGCCCGGGCCCTGCCTTAACCTTTCCTGGCAACCGTAGTCTGTAGCCTGATTTGAAAATGCCTGACCCAGCCGTTTCTTCCCAAAACAACAGCCTGGCAGTTGCTCCCTCCGTGTGCTTTTGTAGCTTTGGTTTGGTTTTTCCTTCAAGCTGACCCTGTTTTCTGTGTCTTACAACAAGTGCTGGTAAACCACAGCAGAAATTATTTCCCTTGGCTTCTTCTTCCCAGCCCTTTCCCATTGCTGCAGGTGCCAGGAAGACCAGGTTCTTGTTCCCAGAAATGCCTCGTTTGCCCATTTGTCACTGGCCTTGCCTGTTTCTGAAGGGACTTTCTGAAAGGTTTTCTGACCCCTTTTGTCCCAAGAGCTGCCCGGCCTCCTCCCCTGGATAACCCTGGGAGCTGTGTTGCCTTGTTCTGCAGGGAAGGGTGGAACTGATGAGTTCAGAAGCTGAACCTGCTGGGGGCCAGTGTTGTGGTTCCACATTGATCTGGGCCTTTGCTAAACTGCATTTTTCACCTGCTTGCCATCTCAGGCCTCTCCTTTCTCACAGGGGTCTCCTCCTTTAGACTGTGCAGATCCCAAGGGCTGTGCAGCCTGGCAGGAATGTCTCTCCATCGGATTCTGTCCTCATTGACAAGTGACCTGGCAACAAACCTCCACTCCAGGTTTTTCCATGGGGGAATTGAGCACTGCACATTGGTCTCCATGCCACTGTTTTCCTCTTCCAGCTTCCTTGTTGATGGAGATCTCTGGCTGGTGATGGAATACATGGATGGAGGAACTTTGCAGGACGTTGTCAGACAGACACGCATGGCTGAAGGAGAGATGGCAGCTGTCAGTCGGGAGGTGAGGGATCCTGCCTGTGACTGCCATGCCTTGGACACGATGGTCCTTCCCAGCAGGGCGTGAGAGCAGGAGTGGCTCCAGGCTCAGGGCTTTGTTTCTCTGTTGTTTTCATGGGCTGGAGAAGAAAGAGCCCCTGCAGTGAACGGCCTGCCAGCAGCACTGCACTTCTCCTCTGTTCTTGTTCTCTTTCCTGCTGTTGTGGCACTCTCTGTCTGTTTTGGATTTGATGTGCTGTTCTCAGCTTTGCCTTGAACCGTTTGCCTGGAGCTTGTCTGCACTGCACTCCTGGCCTGTCAGAGCAAAGTCGCTGCTGGCAGAATTCTAAACTGTCCTTTCTTGTGTGATATATTCCGGCCATTGGTTTTTACCCTCGTGTTTCTTGTTCTCTCTCAGTGTCTGCAGGGCCTGCATTTCCTCCATATGAACCGGGTGATCCACAGAGATCTGAAGAGCTCCAACATCCTTCTGGGAATGGACGGCTCTGTCAAGCTGGGTGGGTGTTCCTGGCCAGGCACGGCGCTCCCGGGGTGCGGCTGTGGGGCTGCTTCCCAGTGACGGCCAGAGCCCCACAAGGGCTGCTGGGGGCACTGCCCGGCCCCTGCTGCCAGCTGAGAGCGGCTGCCCCTGCAGAGAGCTCAGGAGAGGAGCAGGCTGTCAGGGGTGCCTTTGCTCTGGGATGGCCCTCCCAGAGGGGACAGGAGTTGGAACCTGAAGCTCCAAGGGAATCAGTAAAAGCAACTGCACGAAAGCTGAGGGTTTCTTTAAGGGTCCAGCTCAGTTCCATCTTTCCTTGGCTACAGCCCTGAGGACTTTTCCAGCTGACTTCACTGCTTCATTCTCAGACTGAGAGCGGGGAGTCTTTGTGCTTGGTTTCCTCATTCCAGCTGCCTTTGACAGTGTTTGTTTCTGTCCTCAGCTGATTTTGGCCTCAGCGCTCAGCTCAGCCCTGAGCAGGACCAGCGCAGCTCCATGGTGGGCACTGCTCACTGGATGGCCCCAGAAGTTGTCACCAGTTCTCCTTACGGCCCCAAGGTGGACATCTGGTCCTTTGGCATTGTGACCATCGAGATGGTGGAAGGAGAACCTCCTTACTTCAAGGAAACGAGGGCCATGGTAAGAGGCCAATTCTCCCGTGGTTGCAGAGGCCTGTGAGCACAGGGTGAGCCTGCACTGGGAGCAGCAGCTGGAGGTTTCTGCACATGGGGAAGGGAATTCCCAGAGGACTGGAGCCTCAACACAGACACATATTCTGCAGTCTCCAGACACAATTTGCTTTGGGATTTACGTTGTTGCAGTTCTTCTGGCTGTGAGGATGACCTGAAAATGTGAAGCAAGTGCACCAGCCCTTTACAATGGCTGTGGCAGCACCAGGGTTTGGGTTTTTTGGTTGGCATAGAAAAATGAGCCGTGAGCAGCATCTCTGCCAGGGAGGAAAGTGCCCCTGGAGCTGGGGCTGGGAAGCCGGGGTCGATGTGAGCACTTGTGGGTGGGAAGTAAGCTGGCAGAGCGCTGAGTTTGCTTTTCCTGCAGGCTCGCGCTCTGATCCGGCAGAACGGGACCCCGCAGCTGCAGGAGCCCAGGCGCCTGTCGGCTCTGCTGCGGGACTTCCTCGAGTGCAGCCTGGAGCCGGACGAGGAGCGGCGCTGGTCTGCCCAGGAGCTGCTGCAGGTGAATGCCAAGCGGCTGCAGGGGAAGCAGCAGCGCCAGGGAGGGGTTTTCTTGTGGGGCCCCCTCCGATGGTCTCCGGTCTCGCTGCTTTCCACACGCAAAGCAAGCAGAATCCTCGCCTGGTTTGGCTTGGCAGGGGCCTTTCGAGGTCATCTGCACCTGGGGCCCCACAGCGAGCAGGGCCATCTTCAAGCAGCTCAGGTGGCTCAGAGCCCTGCCTGACCTGAGCTTGGATGTTCCCAGGGAGGAGGCACCTCCCACATCTCTGGGCACCTTCTGTCAGTGCTTCCCCACTCTCCTGCTAAAAAATTCTGCCTCAGACTTAATCTGAGCCTGCTTCCCCTCCTGAGTTTCAGACCATTTCCCTTTGTCCTGTTGCAACAGAGCCTGTGAGGAAGTTGACTCTGGAAAGTAACGGTTCATTTCTTTCTTTTTTCTCCTTTGGGCAGCACCCATTTTTATCATCAGCCAAGCCTCTCTCCAGCCTGACCCCTCTGATCATCGCAGCACAGCAACTGAGGAAGCAGCAGAGGAGATGAAGGACTGGAGGACAGCTTTTAGTTACAGTAGTTAGTTAGGACAACTAGTTAGTTATGGTAGTTAGCAGTGCCAGTTAGTTATGGTAGTTAGTGGTGCTAGTTGGTTAAGGTAGTTAGGACAGCCTGTTTGTTACGGCTCTTATGACAGCCTGTTTGGTATGGCAGCTTTTTGAATAAAAACTCTCTTAAACCTCAACTCCCTTGACGTGTCCCTTCCTTCTCCCTGTGTGACTCAGCTGCCTGGAGCAATGTGAGGGGAGAGCGGGCCCAGCCTCGCCCAGAGCTGAGCCCCAGCAGAGCCCTGGCAGAGCCCAGAGCAGCCTCGGCATCAGCAGAGTCAGCCTGGAAGGAGGCGCTTGGAGCCTTCTCGGCTGCACCCGACTCTTGGTTACAAACTGTGTGTCAGGGCTCACCCCCAGATTGGGGTGGCCCTGAAAGATGGAAAAGTCTCTCCTCCAGCCTGTGCCTTCAAAGAAAGACTCAGTAGTCTTCAGTCCTCCGGTCTCAAGGTAGTTTATTGTGTGTTATCTAAAAGATTTTCTTCCTGAGCTGCTGCGGTCCGTTCAGCAGGTCAGACAAAGGCACACACTGACTCCCAGGGGCCTGGTGCCATCTTTTATATCATCCATTAAGTGTTAAATGTTTATGGTTTTACCCCAATGCCTATCACCTATATTGAATGGTGACTTTCTGCTCTAAACAAATCTGTGAGTGCCAACATCACCATGAACATGGAGGTTAGGAAGGAGAAAGAAGGAGGACAGGGCACACCCAAGTCCCTTCATCTTAGAACTTCTGGCCCCCATGTACAAAACTCAGACCCCTCTGTACAAGGCCTAAAACCCCCCTGTACAGCACTCAGAAGTTCTTCCTTTCACTTTGTGACTACTTCTACAATAATATCTAAACTTGTGTGATTTCTTGTTCTTCCTGCAAGGTTGGTAAATTGTTCCACGGGTCAGATTCAAAGCCACAGGGGTTTCCGGCTGCATGCCAGGGTCTCAAGTGCTTCTGACCTGTGCCCGGAATATCCAAGAGTGTCCAAGGGACATTCTGGGTTCCGACAAGAACAGGATCATTAGAAGTCAATGAAGAGCCTTGAATGCAGCTTTCCCCACGCCTCCCTCCTTCCAGCTGCACCTCCTCCCCCGGCAGTGCAGGAGACAGGGAATGGGGCCGTGCTCAGTTCATCCCCCGTGGCTTCTCCCTCTGCCCAGGGACAGGAGTCGTTCCCCTGCTGCAGCCTGCGGTCTCTCCCACTGGAGACTTCTCCAGGAACTTCTCCAACCGGAGTCCATCCCCTGGGGCACAGCCCCCCTCCAAGTGCTGCAGCGTGGGTCACTGTGCCACGGGGTCAGTCCTTCCAGGACAGGCTGCTCCAGCGGGGGCCCCTCTGTCCACGGGGTCACAGCCTCCTCTCAGGCATCCCCGTGCTCCAGCCTGGCTCCTCCAGGGGCTGCAAGGGGACCTCTGCATCCCCATGGATCTGCAGGGGCATCTCTGCATCCCCATGGATCTGCAGGGGGATCTCTGCAGCCCCATGGATCTCTGCATCGAGCACCGCCATCTTTGGAGGCATCAGGAATAGGCTGAGCTCTGCCCGAAGCTCTTCTCACATTCCCCACACCCTTCCCACCACAGGGGGAGTTTTACCTCCTCACAGCTCCCCGGGCTGGGTTTGCAGCCCCTCCTCGTGTGGGATCTCTGGGGCTTTTCCTCCCCATTGCATTCCTGCACCGTGGAGCCGTTCCAAATGGCCTCTTCCATGAGGTTCTGTAGCAGGGATTTGTTCTCCCTGGTCCCTGTCCACAGCTCAGCGACTGGGGCAGGAAGGACAAGGAGAGTTAGAGACGGGGAGAAGGGAAAAGGAAAAGCCAGGAGAGGAAGGAAGAAGAAAGAACGAGGGAGGAAGGAGATGGGAAAAAACGTAGATGAATGAAAGAGAGAATGAGGAGAGGAAGCAGGGCAGAGAAGAAGCTGGGATTTGCCTCCGTGCCAGAGGGAAGGGGAAGGAGATCCCCTCAATCCATCCCTGGCAGGACGGCGTCAGCAGCGAGGTTGTCCTGCAGCCAGGGGCGATGCTGGGCTGGGAGATGGAGCAGGAGAGAGGGGCAAAGGGGCAGTGACTTCCTCCTCACCTGCCTGGCTGTCCCAGTCTGTAGCATCCTGGCGCTACCGAGGCCCTTGGAGCGTCCGGCACTGATGAGCCCGAAGCTCACGGCGACTTTATAAAGCTGACAAAGTAGGCAGGATGGGTCTTTGTAGGATCTCCAGCAAACTGGGTTTATTGGAACAGGAACAGGGCACAGAGCTGAACAGGGACCAGGGACAAAGACAGGCTGCAAGCTGAGGGCACAGGGGGTTTTTATATGGGGTAGTGATGGTGGAGCTGAGGGTCAGGGTCCAATGGATATGGGGGAAAATGGTGCAAAGGAGGGGTTAAGGGTTGTGTCAGCTAATAGGGAAACAGAGGCAGGGAAATGCAGTCTACTTGGGCCAATGGAGGGACAGAGAGAGGAGAACATTCTAGGGACTAACCAAAATAGGTGACAGGGGTTGAACTGGGGTAATTAGGCCAACGGGCCAATGGGGTAACATAACTTTACAGAAATCAGCATGTGCCTGCAAAGATCTAAGGGAGAAGCAAGCTTCTCCCCATAACCTTGAAATCTATTCTTGTTTGGGACCAGTCCTCCACAGCTGGGACTGAGATTCTGATGGTAGGCTCCTGGGCCTCCACAGCAGTGCATTTTCCTTTTCCTTGTTTTCATTGCAGCATCATTCTCCTCCATCCATATGAAATTGAGGATTGGCAATGGTTTGCAAGAAGATGACCCCCAAGCCGCCTTTCTAGAGTACGTGCAGGAATCGTTGATTGTTGTTCTGAGGGTTGTGTGTCACTTCCTCACAACAGCCCCCTGATCCCTGGTTTCAGCTGTGAGTCTGCAGGCCCCAAGTTGGGCAACTCCCTGGGGGCTCCCCTGGCAGGGGAGACCCTCCTGGAGCAGTTCTGTGTCAGGAAGGAGAGATGCATTGGACTTCTTTGGTCTTCAGCTTCTGTTTATTGTTACCTTATCAAAACTTCAGCACACTGTCTGCACCAGACTCTGCGAGCAGGAAAAACAGCACAAAAGTGACTAACAATCTCTTGTTACAAGGCATTTTGAGTCTAATCAAAAACTAAGCTACCCAATTAAGTAGGAACACCTAAATTATTTTCCTTTCTAACCCAATAACTGAGCCCTAAAGACCCGGATTTCTCATGTGGATTTTTCTACCCAATTACAAGACATCACCTAAAGGCAAGAAGAAAGAGGAAGAAGAAAGAAGAAGGGAACTCAAGACAACACCCTATATCCTCCATCTTGAATCCATCTATAACATACTAAAAATCCTAAAACCTAAATGTCTCACCCATGTAACATACTCCACTACTCTCTACAATCTCTACAATCTCTTTCACACTTTTGTGGTTTCTAGTTTACCTTGAGGCTTTGGAAGTTTTCTCCATGAACGAGGGTCAAAGTCAGTGGTCCCCTGGGGGTCAGGGCACCCCAGAGCAGACAGAGAAATATTCCCAGTGCCCTGGGTTTCCACATCAGCAGGCGACAGTTATTGACAGTCGAAGGGTCAGCGGCAGGGGTCCTCATCACACCCGTTCCTTAAATGTTATCTGGCCATGCAGACGGTTTTAGCTACTTCCACAAGTACTTTAAATCAACATTAGCTGTTTCACAAATATCTCTGAGTTATTCTTGTCAGTTAGTTACAAAAATAAAAGCATTAGTTATTATTTCACAACTGCAGCTACTTCTGCAAAAGTTAACATTCTAATGCACAACACGTAGCATCCACTTCAATACGTTGCAAAAGCCAAAACTATAATGTATGTTTTTCACACTGTCCACAAACTAAAATATCATCCATGAATGATGTTCTGAGGATTTGAGTGACACAGGGGCCAGGGCACTGGCCACAAAATGCTGACAAATTATACAACAGCAAAAGCAGTTAAAAGTGATTATAAACTGTAGTGTATCAAAATCAGCTCATCTTTCATGTGATTAGGAATAAGTTGCAGAACTCAAGACATAATAGCAAAAGCCACCAATTACATAGTTCTTTATAAAAAACCCAGGGCAGGTTTTTCCCTTGCATGGAGCACTTGGGCCTTCCCTGGGCCCCTTCTGCCCTCTCGCAGAGCCGGTGGCATTTTCCACCACCCACAGTTTGTAACCAAGAGTCGGGTGCAGCCGAGAAGGCTCCAAGCGCCTCCTTCCAGGCTGACTCTGCAGATGCCGAGGCTGCTCTGGGCTCTGCCAGGGCTCTGCTGGGGCTCAGCTCTGGGCGAGGCTGGGCCCGCTCTCCCCTCACATTGCTCCGGGCAGCTGAGTCACACAGGGAGAAGGAAGGGACACGCCAAGGGAGTTGAGGTTTAAGAGAGTTTTTATTCAAAAAACTGCCATGGAAAACAGGCTGTCATAAGAACCATAACAAACAGGCTGTCCTAACTACCTTAACCAACTAGCACTGCTAACTACCATAACTAACTGGCACTGCTAACTACCATAACTAACTGGCACTGCTAACTACCATAACTAACTAGTTGTCCTAACTAACTACTGTAACTAAACGCTGTCCTCCAGTGCTTCATCTCCTCCGCTGCTGCCTCAGTTGCTTTGCTGCGGTGATCAGAGGGGTCAGGCTGGAGAGAGGCTTGGCTGATGATAAAAATGGGTGCTGCCCAAAGGAGAAAAAAGAAAGAAATGAACCGTTACTTTCCAGAGTCAACTTCCTCACAGGCTCTGTTGCAACAGGACAAAGGGAAATGGTCTGAAACTCAGGAGAGGGAAGCAGGCTCAGATTAAGTCTGAGGCTGAATTTTTTTAGCAGGAGAGTGGGGAAGCACTGACAGAAGGTGCCCAGAGATGTGGGAGGTGCCTCCTCCCTGGGAACATCCAAGCTCAGGTCAGGCAGGGCTCTGAGCCACCTGAGCTGCTTGAAGATGGCCCTGCTCGCTGTGGGGCCCCAGGTGCAGATGACCTCGAAAGGCCCCTGCCAAGCCAAACCAGGCGAGGATTCTGCTTGCTTTGCGTGTGGAAAGCAGCGAGACCGGAGACCATCGGAGGGGGCCCCACAAGAAAACCCCTCCCTGGCGCTGCTGCTTCCCCTGCAGCCGCTTGGCATTCACCTGCAGCAGCTCCTGGGCAGACCAGCGCCGCTCCTCATCCGGCTCCAGGCTGCACTCGAGGAAGTCCCGCAGCAGAGCCGACAGGCACCTGGGCTCCTGCAGCTGCGGGGTCCCGTTCTGCCGGATCAGAGCGCGAGCCTGCAGGAAAAGCAAACTCAGCGCTCTGCCAGCTTCCTTCCCACCCACAAGTGCTCACATCGACCCGGGTTCCGAGCCCTAGCTCCAGGGGCACTTTCCTCCCTGGACGAGAGGCTGCTCACAGCTCATTTTTCTATGCCAACCAAAAAACCCAAACCCTGCTGCTGCCACAGCCATTGTAAAGAGCTGGTGCACTTGCTTCACATTTTCAGGTCATCCTCACAGCCAGAAGAACTGCAACAATGTAAATCCCAAAGCAAATTGTGTCTGGAGACTGCAGAATATGTGTCTGTGTTGAGGCTCCAGTCCTCTGGGAATTCCCTTCCCCATGTGCAGAAACCTCCAGCTGCTGCTCCCAGTGCAGGCTCACCCTGTGCTCACAGGCCTCTGCAACCACGGGAGAATTGGCCTCTTACCATGGCCCTCGTTTCCTTGAAGTAAGGAGGTTCTCCTTCCACCATCTCGATGGTCACAATGCCGAAGGACCAGATGTCCACCTTGGGGCCGTAAGGAGAACTGGTGACAACTTCTGGGGCCATCCAGTGAGCAGTGCCCACCATGGAGCTGCGCTGGTCCTGCTCAGGGCTGAGCTGAGCGCTGAGGCCAAAATCAGCTGAGGACAGAAACAAACACTGTCAAAGGCAGCTGGAATGAGGAAACCAAGCACAAAGACTCCCCGCTCTCCGTCTCAGAATGCAGCAGTGAAGTCAGCTGGAAAAGTCCTCAGGGCTGTAGCCAAGGAAAGATGGAACTGAACTGGACCCTTAAAGAAACCCTCAGCTTTCGTGCAGTCACTTTTACTGATTCCCTTGGAGCTTCAGATTCCAACTCCTGCCCCTCTGGGAGGGCCATTGCCAGAGCAAAGGCACCCCTGACAGCCTGCTCCTCTCCTGAGCTCTCTGCAGGGGCAGCTGCTCTCAGCTGGCAGCAGGGGCCGGGCAGTGCCCCCAGCAGCCCTTGTGGGGCTCTGGCCGTCACTGGGAAGCAGCCCCACAGCCGCATCCCGGGAGCGCCGTGCCTGGCCAGGAACACCCACCCAGCTTGACAGAGCCGTCCATTCCCAGAAGGATGTTGGAGCTCTTCAGATCTCTGTGGATCACCCGGTTCAAATGGAGGAAATGCAGGCCCTGCAGACACTGAGAGAGAACAAGAAACACAAGGGTAAAAACCAATGGCCGGAATATATCACACAAGAAAGGACAGTTTAGAATTCTGCCAGCAGCGACTTTGCTCTGACAGGCCAGGAGTGCAGTGCAGACAAGCTCCAGGCAAACGGTTCAAGGCAAAGCTGAGAACAGCACATCAAATCCAAAACAGACAGAGAGTGCCACAACAGCAGGAAAGAGAACAAGAACAGAGGAGAAGTGCAGTGCTGCTGGCAGGCCGTTCACTGCAGGGGCTCTTTCTTCTCCAGCTCATAAAAACAACAGAGAAACAAAGCCCTGAGCATGGAGCCACTCCTGCTCTCACGCCCTGCTGGGAAGGACCATCATGTCCAAGGCATGGCAGTCACAGGCAGGATCCCTCACCTCCCGACTGACAGCTGCCATCTCTCCTTCAGCCATGCGTGTCTGTCTGACAACGTCCTGCAAAGTTCCTCCATCCATGTATTCCATCACCAGCCAGAGATCTCCATCCACAAGGAAGCTGGAAGAGGAAAGCAGTGGCATGGAGACCAATGTGCAGTGCTCAATTCCCCCATGGAAAAGCCTGGAGTGGAGTTTTGTTGCCAGGTCACTTGTCAATGAGGACAGAATCCGATGGAGAGACATTCCTGCCAGGCTGCACAGCCCTTGGAATCTGCACAGTCTAAAGGAGGAGACCCCTGTGAGAAAGGAGAGGCCTAAGATGGCAAGCAGGTGAAAAATGCAGTTTAGCAAAGGCCCAGATCAATGTGGAACCACAAGACTGGCCCCCAGCTGGTTCAGCTTCTGAACTCATCAGTTCCACCCTTCCCTCCAGAACAAGGCAACACAGCTCCCAGGGTTATCCAGGGGAGGAGGCCGGGCAGCACTTGGGACAAAAGGGGTCAGAAAACCTTTCAGAAAGTCCCTTCAGAAACAGGCAAGGCCAGTGACAAATGGGCAAACGAGGCATTTCTGGGAACAAGAACCTGGTCTTCCTGGCATCTGCAGCAATGGGAAAGGGCTGGGAAGAAGAAGCCAAGGGAAATAATTTCTGCTGTGGTTTACCAGCACTTGTTGTAAGACACAGAAAACAGGGTCAGCTTGAAGGAAAAACCAAACCAAAGCAACAAAAGCACACGGAGGGAGCGAACTGCCAGGCTGTTGTTTTGGGAAGATACGGCTGGGTCAGGCATTTTCAAAACAGGCTACAGACTACGGATGCCAGGAAAGGTTAAGGCAGGGCCCGGGCACGGGATAAGCACTCACCTGTCCAAAGAGCTGACAATGTTGGGGTTCTTCTTGTCCTGCAGGAGCAGGAGCTCATTCACAGCTCGTTCCCTGTTCTGCCCTCTCAGACTCATTTTCTTTATGGCCACCTGAAGGGACATTGCAGACCTTTAACTGGAGGAGTCTGTGGCAGGAGGCCGCAGCAAACGTGGAGCGAGTCTTTTTGGGGCGACGGAGCCGGGCTGTGCCCAACTGCCTTGGGATGGGACACCAGAGCTCAGCAAGTGCCATTCCCACAGCCCATTGCTCTGCTCGCTGGGGGCTGCTTACAGGACACGTGGCCAGAGACATTTGGCCTTGCAAGCCCTGCAGAAATGGCCCCTCAGCTGTCAGCCTCCAAGCTCTAACCACATTCTCTGCACCTACAGTCTTCTCAAGTGGCCTCAACACTCTCATTATTGTTCAAACACACTTTGCAAGCAGGGGGTAATTGTGGTTCTGTGCAAACAGAGCAAAACAGCCGGGAACCCTTTAGCAGTTCTATGGGATTGGGTCATGATTTCAGATGCAACTGCTCTGGTTGGGGTTGCACAACAAACCAAACACACACATCCATTGCCCTCCTCGCATTCCTTTGGGCACTTCAGAAGGACCAAGTCTGTCCCAGCTGTGCTCTGCAGGCTGACACGGCTCTGCCTGCAGAGGAGCAGCCTGTGCAGGAAAGCTCTGCTGGCCCCCAAAGCTGCAGCCACAGCTCCCAGCAGAGGGGAGAGCCCTGGAGAGCTGCCAGACGTGCTGGGCGTGTTGACACTGACATCTCCTCCAGTGGCCCTGTCGAGTCCTTTCGAAACGGTTCCAAAAGCCCTGGAGACAAAACAGCAGAGAAGAAAGAAGCAGCGCTTTAGACCCTGGCAGTGAAAGCCAGCCCAGACAGGAGATCTCTGCTGCCTGCAGCGTTCACAAACACCTGGGGGCATCAACCCTTCCAACAACAGCGCAGCAGCCACCAGCCCTCTGCCATGCAAGGTGTGCCAGAGAAAACTGAGACCCAACACCAAGGAATTGGGCTGGAGCAAATCCCAAATGTCCACGCTGCACTGCTTTAGTTCAAAACCTGAAGTGAGCAATGGGTGTCCAAAGAACTGGAAAAGAATGCATTCCATCCTTTCCCATTTCCTGCCTAAGACCTGCAGGATCCACAAGGGTCCTGCCATCAGGCAGGTGATGCATTTTCCCCCAGAGTGCATCAGCTCTGTGTCTGTTACTGAATGTATGGGCTCTACTACCTGTGCTAGAATAGAGCACTTATTAGTTCAGCTCTGGTTTCTGTTTCTAAACCATTAGGTTGTTAATCCTGACCCGAGGATATTTTTTGAAGCAAAATATTTGAAAGAATTATCCTTGAGAACTGTTTTCTGACAGTCACCAGATGGTGAGTGGCTCTTTTAGGCAATCCAATTCCAGGGACAGAAGATCTTCCAGGTCCTGCTCCTTGCTGCAGGCAGGACACTGCCAGCCTCAGGGGCCTTTGACGGTGCCTTCTGAGCACAGGTATCAATTCTGATCAGGACTGAGGGACAGCAGGATGGTACCCCAGTGTCTGGAGGTGTTTGGAGCTCTCCTGACTTCTCACTTGATCCTGCACCAGCACAACACCTGGGCCTGCTTGTGCAGAAGTAACTGCCGTGCACTTACCCTTGGCCAATCTGCTCCACTTCCAGGTATTTCTCGGCAGGCTCCGCCAGGCTCACGGTGTTCCCTGAAAGAAACCACGTGGAAGACGCTCCCTCCCAGAGTGAGACCCCGCCTTGCAGCAGAGCCAGAATGCAGCCCCCCTCCCTGGGGCCGTCAGCCCCTTGGTCTCAGCTGGGGAAGGACAAGAAATGACCCTGGCACATTCAGCTGCAGAGCAGCACTGGGTGCAGCTGATGCCGAGACACACACACAGCACCCTGCTCTGGCACACAGGAACAGAGCAGACGTACTCAGCTGCATCAGGCACCACTCCCCTCTCCCCTCTGGCTGCAGGGCTGTGCTGCTGTCAGAATGTTCAGCCCAGGATCCCACAGCCGAGGGAGGTTCAGTGTCCTCTTCCCAAGCACAGGGAGCTTCTCCGTCCTCTTCCCAAAGTGCTGCAGGTTCGCCATCATCTTTCCAAGCCAGGGGACGTTCACTGTCCGCTTCCCATGCTGGGAGAAGTTCACCCTCCTCTTCCCAAGACACAGGATGTCCTCTGTCCTCCTCCCACACCAGGAGATGTCCACTGTCCTTGTCCCACACCGCAGGAGCCTCGCCGTTGTGTTCCCACAGCACGGGATGTTCGCCCTCGTCTCCCAGAGCAGCGGGAAGTTCACTGTCATCTCCCGGCACTGAGGGATGTTCACCATCGTCCCCCGGAACAGCCGGAAGCTCACTGCTGCCTTCCTCCTCTTTGGCCTCCTCTTTGGAAGCAGAGGGAGCCAGAGGAGGTGCTGGTGCTGCTTTTGTGCCCTGTGGACAGAAAGAAAAGGAGAAAACTCCCAGGGATCCCTTTGCTGCTGCAAGGACACTGACAGGAACTTTCCTTCAGCCTCCCAGGCGGGCACACGGCTGCCACATGCCGAGGTCACAACTTGCTGCACAATTCCAAACACCAAAGGTTCCTTTCCCACTCACCGAAGGAGGAGCTGCTGGGGATCCACTCATGAGGTGCCCTGCAACGGGAGAGGGAACATGAACCAGATGCTGTCAGGAAAAAAACTGCCTGGGTGGGAAATGCCCCGGAGCAAGGCAACCCCGAGAGAGCATTTTGCTTTCACAGCGTCCCTCCAGGAGCCACAGTCCCTTCACACAGCAAGAGAACAGCACAAAATACTGGGCTGGGTCAGCTCTTGGCTGGACAGGCAGTTCCAGGCTCTGCTGCCACAGACTCCCCGCTTGAGGGAACAGAACCCCCCAGGGCTCATTGCAAATGCTGTGCACGCCCCGCTGGCTGCAGACACCCCCTTTTCCAGCTGCAGCTGCTGCCAGGAGCTCTCCCAGAGCAATGGTATCTTCATGGCAATTTGGTTACAAAGTCAGCTCAGGCCCAGAGGAAGAACAGCAAGCACACAGCAAGCCCAAAGCCACAGCACCAAGGGAAAACCTCGACTTACGTGCCAAGTGGGTTAAAAAATACCCCGCATACGCCACAGAGTACAGCGTGCAAACTGCAGCAGCCACGTGCTGGATCATTTTGGCTGCGCTGCACACGTCTGCAGACTGTAGCCCTGCAAGCACAGAAGGACACCCGTCAGGGCTGGGCTGGCTGCTGAGAATGCCTCGGGCAGGAGGATCCTCCGGCAACGAGCAGTGCCCAGAGCCACTCTGGACACTGAGGCCTCCGTGTGCCACAGCAACGGGAACACCTCGGGGACGTGGCAGTGCTCCTGTGACATCACAGCAGCAGCTCACGCAGAAACCGCCTGGAAGGATCTCCTGTGTCACAAAGGAGCACAAAGAGCCCTCCCAGGGCACAGCCTGTTGCCCAAAGGATCCAGGAGGAGCTCTGAAAATGCAGCAAACAAGGACACCCCATAGCCCAGCCTGAACACTGAGGAGGAACAAGGACGGCACCAAAGCAGAGCAAACATGACCTTTAGTCACTGACACTTCTGGCTAAAACCAGCAAGCCGTGTTCCATCTGGGATCTTTGTTCTCGTTCTAAAAACAAACAAGGTTCTCCACTCTAAATATAGAGAAGGCAGGAACTGGGCAGGAGGTGGGATGAGGAAGGAGGAGGAGGAGGGAGAGAGGAAAAGGAGGAGCAGGAAGAGGAGGAGCAGGAGCAGGAAAAGGAGGAGAAACAGGAGGTTCCAGTGCCTCCTGTGGCCGCAGCACCCTTGACCCCGGGACCATCGCCCCCAGCTCATCCTGCATGTGGGAGGGGAGGGGGAGCTCGTCCCAAATCTGTCGGGGGGTCCCTGAGAGGTTTTTTTTTTATTGGGGTGTGTTTGGAGCTTGCAGATTGTGGAATTGAGCCCCAAATATCATCTGGGAGGCCCAAATAAACCCTGGGATGGGTGTTTTTTTTTTTTCTGTGTGTGTGTGTGTGTGTAGGTTTGGATCTTGCAGGACCCCAGAGCTGAGCCCCTTGGGGGGATCTTTGGGAGTCCACGTGGCCATTGCCCAGGGCCACCAGGGGGAGAACATTGGTCCTGGGGACCCCCGGGGGAGCAGAGAAGGGGAACCCCTGAGACCCTTGGATTGGGGATAGAACAGAGGTGCGATCCTGGAGCTGAGGGACCCCCGGCTGGCTGGAAAGGGGGGGAGCCAGGAGAGGAAGGACCCCTGGGATATCAAAGTAGAGCATCAGGGCAGAAGGGACCCCATGGACCCCCAAAAGCCCTTGGATCATCCCTAATCAAGACGCCGGAGAAGGGGGAACCCCTGGAGCCATTGGACCCCCATCATCCCAGGGAAAGGAAACCTCTGGAACCCCAAAAGTGGAGAGATCAGAGATCGGGAAGTCCTGGGAGAGTTTTTTTGGGCTGAACCTTGATATAGTGGAGATTTCCATGGACACAAGACTCCTGCTGAGTTCTAGGGATGGACTTGGGCAGTGAGGAGCCTCTTCTCCAAGGTGCTCCCACCTTGGTTTTCCCCAAACCAGGATCTGTCATTCCCAGGGTGCGGCTGGATGGAGAAGGAGGAAAAGCCCCGAAGATCCTGCAGGAGGAGGGGCTGCAAACCCAGCCCAGGGAGCTGCAGGGAGGAAAGAGCCCCCCTGAGCCAGGAAGGCAGCCGGAGATCCAGCAGGAACACGGAGCTGGTGGAGAAGGCTCATGGCAGGGAGAAGCCTCACAAGTGCTTGGAATGTGGGCAGGGTTTCAGCTGCAGCTCCAACCTGGTGGAACACCAGAACACCCACACTGGGGAGAGGCCCTGTGGGTGTGGGGAGTGTGGGGAGAGCTTCAGTGGGACCTCTGACCTCACCAAGCACCACAGGATCCACACTGGGGAAGGGCCCTATGAGTGCTTGGAATGTCAGAAGAGCTTCAGGTGGAATTCAGAGATCGTCCCTCACCAGCACTTCCACACCAGGGAGAGGCCCTGTGAGTGCCCCGAGTGCAGGAAGAGCTTCGTGCGCTGCTCCAGCTCCATCCCCCATGGGAGGATCCACGTTGGATGATCCCCAGTGAGCCCCGTTGGGCAGAGCCCCGGTGACCCCGTTCTGGGTGATCCCGGTTGGGTGTGGGGAAGGTGTTGGAGAGATTTCTTTCCCCTCTGCTTGTCCTGGTGTGATTTGGTTGGTAATAAATTCCCTCCCTGTGTCCGGGCCGGGTCAGTTGTGCCCGTGCCGGATTTGCTGAGGGATCTCTCCCGCTCTTTGTCCCCAGGCAGGAACCCTCGGTTCCATTTTCTGTCCCTGTGCGGCTGCGGGGGGCAGGGACAGAGCGGCTCTGGGGGGTGCCTGGCATGGGGCCAGCGTCACCCCTCGCCACGGGCACCCCTGAGACCCCGCGCAGCCGGGCACACATTTCTGGGCACAGCTGAGCTCCCAGCTGCGCAGCGCCCCAAGGCTCCCCGTGCCTGGAAAAGCCCCAGCCGGGGCTGCAGCGTCCCGGAACCGCTCAGCCAATCCAAACGCAGCCAAAACGCGCTGCAGCCAATGGGAGCGCGAGGAGTTGAGGAGTCATCGGTTGTGTGGCAGAGCCTCGGCAATCGGTGCCCAAAAGTGCTCGGAGCCAATGAGAGCGCGCGGCGCTGCTGAGCCCGCGCTGCTCCGGACTGGTGCTGCCAGCGCAGCGCGGCCGCTCTGGGGCTGGTGCTCCCTGGGCGGCGCTGGCCATGGGGCGAGTGGCGGCAGCTGGGGCCGTACTGGTGGCACTGGTGGTGCTGGGAGCCCCCCCGGCTGCGGGCGCGGAGCTCTCGGGAGAGCGGGGGGGCGGGAGGCGGTGGGACAGGGGGGAGAATGGGGAAAAGGGGGCGGTGGGGGCCCGAAATTGCAGGGGGAGGAGGAGGAGGGGACCCAGAAAGGAAAAGCGGGAGGGGCTGAGGATTGGGGGCAGGTGAGGAAGGGTCGGGAGAGGGTGGGAAAGTAGGGAAAATAGGAGGGAAGGACCCCAAAACTGAGCGGGAAGCGGGGCTGGGCTTTTGGGAAATTGTGTTTAAAAGGTTGGGAAAGAGGAAAAGGAGTAAATGGCACCCCAAAACTCATCTGGGGAGAGGCTGGAGGTGGGAGGAGAGAGGATGTGGAAGGGCAAATGGGGGAAGGGTGGAAAAGAGGAAGTGGCACCTCGGGCAGGAGGGATCCATGGCGGCCTTGGGGCACAGAGGGTGCGGAGTGGGGATCCGGGGTGGATCCCGGAGCTCTGGGGTGCTGGGGGGGCACCCCCGGACCTGTGTCCTGCACACACAGGGGTGTTCCAGTACGTGGGAAAGTCCGAGTGTCACTTCATGAACGGCACGGAGAAGGTGAGGTACCTGAGCAGGTTCATCTACAATCGGGAGCAGTACGCGATGTTCGACTGCGACGTGGGGCACTTTTTGGGGTTCACCCCCTATGGGGAGACAGCAGCCAGGTATTGGAACAGCGACCCAGACGTTATGGAGCAAAAAAGGGCTGCGGCGGACTGGCTGTGCCGGTACAACCACGAGTATCTCAGCCCGTTCCTCACGGAGCCCAGAGGTGAGCGCGGGGCAGAGCGTGTCCCCTCGGGCCCTGCCCTGCCAATGACCCTGGAGCCCCTCAAAACCTCCCTGGGATCGGCCCAGAGCCCTCAGCCCTCCTCGTGCCCATCCCCGAGACCTTGTGTCCCTGCCACTGAGCCCCGTGGCTCTCCCAGTCCATCCCAGTCTCTCCCAGTGCCTCCCGGCTGTCCATCTCAGCCTAGCGTGGTGCTGCCGCCTCTCAGCCAATCAGAGCGCGTGTCTCTGATGACTCATCAGTTGCCAGGCAGACCCGCAGCGCCGAGTGCCCCGCACTGGACTCGGCCTCCCAGTGCCGCGCACTTCGTTCCCAGTTCCTCCCAGTGCCGCCCCAGTCCCTCCCAGTCCATTCCCAGTCCATTCCCAGTTCACTCCTAGACCTCCATCCTCCCTCCCAGTGCCCCCCATCCCCTCCCATCTCTCCGAGTGCCTCCGCAGTCCTTCCCAGTCCATTCCCAGTCCTTCCCAGTCCATTCCCAGTCCCTCCCAAGGCCACCCCACACCTCCCCTCTCTCTCCCAGTTCCCCCCAGCTGATCCCAGTCTGTTCCCGCTCTCTCCCAATGTCCCCCAGCGTATCCATGTCGCTGGTGCCCTCGAGCTCCCAGCCGGGGCTGCTCCGTGATGGATTTTTACACTGTCCACACCCAGCTGAGGTGGTTCCAGGGCCAACAGGAACTCTCTGTGGAGGCCACCGACATGGTCCCCAACAAGGACTGGACCTACCAGCTCCTGGCGCTGCTGGAAACATCCCCCTGGCGCGGGCTCACCTGCAGCTGGCAGGTGGAGCACATCAGCCTGGAGCACTCCCTGAGCCGGCAGTGGGGTACAAGGGAGGAATTGGGGGCGCTGCCAGAGCCACTGGGATGTGCTGGGAGCAACTGGGAGGGAGTTGGAGACAGCCTGGTTTCAGCTGGGAGAGGGGCTTGGAGGTGTGGAAGGGCTGAGAAGTGATTTCAAGGATGCTGGGGAGGGTGGGATGGGCTTCTGGCGGTCCTGCTGGACACTGGGAGGGAGTTTGGAGGTGCTGGGTGTGACTGGGAAGGATTGGAGTGAGTCTAGAGGAGCTGGAAGGAGATTGGGGATGGAAAAGCAGAGGTTGGGATGAGGTTGGTTGTGCTGGGAAGAGACTAGGAGGGTTCAGGGTGAGTCCTGGTGAGACTGGGAAGGGACTGGGAGAGGGTTTGGGGTGTCTCTGAGAGGTTTTGGGGGGTCAATACCCCTGCAGACCCCCCAGAGATGCCAGTGGATGCCGCCCACAGCAAGATGCTGGCAGGGATCGGGGGCTCCGAGTTAGGCTTCGTCTTCCTGGCGCTTGGGCTCAGCTTCTAGGAGCGTGTGTGCTCCTTCCCCGGGGCCCCCAGCCCGGTGTCACCCCCTTTTCTCTGCACACAGAGCTCCTGAGCCGCCGCCGGCTGCAGACCCTCCTCGTGGTCTCGGGCCCGGCCGGGACCCCCCGCTTCATCCCCACGCTGATTTTGGGGGGGTCGTGTGTCCCCCCAACCCTGCTGTCACTCTGCCCCTGCCCGCCTGCTCCCAGTCTTCCCAGTAAAGCTTCCCAGTTAAACCCAGCCCAGGTTATGGGGGGCAGTGGGGAGGGACTTGGGGGGACCCCACGCGGGGGCCGGGACTGGGCAGGGAGGGTGGGGTCCAGGTGGGGAACACTGGGTGCTGCGGGTCTGCCCGGCAACTGGTGAGTCATCAGCCCCGCTCGCTCTGATTGGCTGACTCTTGTCCATCGCGTTCTCTCATTGGCTGAGGAGAGGCCCGGGACTGGAGAGAAGCAACGGCAGAGATCCCGCCCCGAGCACCGGCACGGGGACAACAGACCCAGCCTGGGCACACGGAGGGAATTTATTACCAACCAAACACAGCAGCACAAGCAGAAGGGAAAGAAATCCCTCCAACACCTTCCCCCCACCCAACGGGGATCACCCACAACAGGGCTTATCCACGATGGAGAGACGGGGACAGCCGAGTTTAGACCAGAAGCCAATTTCATTGAGGGTACCAGGTGTTTATACAGGGTTTTACTTGTGTGGTGCTCAGATAGGGCTCGATGTTTGCTAACAATTTCCCATTGGTTACGCATTCTTCATGACATCACGGCACCTGGGAACATTATCTTATCACAAAGTCTCACAACAGGTTGCTTGGTCACTTCTTGCCCAGGGAGACTTAAACTGTGTCTGTGTCTCCCACAGTTGCTGCTCAGTCAGGCCTCAGATATCGGCCCCTTTATCAGCTCCATTGTTTTCCTCTCTGTTTTATTCCCCATTCGGGGGCACCAGGGCTCTGCCCAACGGGGGTCACTGGGGATCATCCAGCCTGGATCCTCCCATGGGGGATGGAGCTGGAGCAGCCCACAAAGCTCTTCCCTCACTCTCTTCCCTCACTCCAAGCTCTTCCCTCACTCCAAGCTCTTCCCTCACTCTCTTCCCTCACTGCAAGCTCTTCCCTCACTCTCTTCCCTCACTGGAAGCTCTTCTTTCACTCGGAGCACTCGCTGGGAGAATTGAGGTGAAAAATGAAAAGCTTACAATTCCGATAGATTTGTAGGATTTGGTACGTATTTCAGCGCCGCGCGCACGCCAGGCTTTTCCCTTCACTGGCCATGTGTGTCCCTGAAAACTCCGGATTCTTTTTTATTACTCTAGCTAATTTACATATTCATAGAATTTCACAATAGGTTCATGCATATTCATTCTTCTGATTTTGCCTTACGCTTACAGCTAGTTACACTTGTACTCACTTTTTGTCAGAAAGTACAGAGAGAACTCCTGGGTCCCTCTGCGATGTCTGTTTCAAGGTTGGAGGAGTCTTTCTTATCTCTTTAGCTTACAAATTTGCATTCTTTCTCTTTAGCTGGGGCAGTTTTGCTTGTGCTCCAGTTACTAGACTAAACAGCATATTTTACTTATGTTTGCAAGCACAAAGAGGAACATTTTACCTAAATCCAAAGGGATTTCTACCCTGTTAAATTTTTACACTATTTCAGGGCTTCCCTTACTGGTGCCTCCGTTGGTGTTGGGTCAAGTGAGAGCTCTGTGAGAAGCTCTTCCCACACTCCCCACACTCGTAGGGCCTCTCCCCGCTGTGGATGCGCCGGTGCAAGGTGAGGTTGGAGTTGCGGTTGAAGCCCTTCCCGCAGTCGGGGCAGCAGAAGGGCCTCTCATCTGTGTGAATCCGCTCATGTAAGAGGAGTGTGGAGCTGGTGTGAAACCTCTTCCCACACTGGGGACACTCGTAAGGCCTCTCCCCAGTGTGGATGCGCTGGTGTGTTCTCAGGATAGAGTTCTGGCCAAAGCTCTTCCCACACTCCCCACACTCGTAGGGCCGTTTCCCAGAGTGGATCACCTGGTGCTGGATCAGGTTGGAGCTCCGCCTGAAACCCTTCCCACACTCCCCACACTCGTAGGGCCGTTCCCCAGTGTGGATCCTCTGGTGCTCGATCAGTTTGGAGATGTGGCTGTAGCCCTGCCCACATTCCAAGCACTCGTATGGCCACTCCCCAGTGTGGATCCTCTGATGCCGGATAAGGCTGGAGCAGTGTCTGAAGCTCTTCCCACACTCCCCACACTCGTAGGGCTGTTCCCCAGTGTGGACCACCTGGTGCTGGATCAGGTGGGAGCTCTGGCTGAAAGCCTTCCCACACTCCTCACACTCATAGGGCCGTTCCCCAGTGTGGATTCTCTGGTGCCGGATCAGGTGGGAGCTCCGGCTGAAACCCTGCCCACATTCCAAGCACTTGTGAGGTTTCTCCCTGCCATGAGGCTTCTCCACCAGCCCCGATATCCGGCTGGATCTCCGGCTGCCTTCCTGGCTCAGGGGGGCTCCTTCCTCCCTGCAGCTCCCTGGTCTGGGTTTGCAGCCCCTCCTCCTGCAGGATCTCCGGGGCTTTTCCTCCTCCGCCTTCCTGGCTCAGGGGGGCTCCTTCCTCCCTGCAGCTCCCTGGTCTGGGTTTGCAGCCCCTCCTCCTGCAGGATCTCCGGGGCTTTTCCTCCTCCTCCATCCAGCCACGGTACGGGAATGACAAATCCTGGTTTGGGGAAAAAACAAGAGGAGAGCACCTTGGACTGGAGGTTCCTCCTTGTCCCACTTCATCTCAGGAAATCACTGGGCATCTTGTGTCTGTGAGAACCTCCAAAACACCAAGATTCACCCCAGAAATACTGCAAAATTCAAGACACAGACAAAAAAATCCCCACACCTCAAAATTCAGCAAAAACCTCCTCCAAAAAATAAAGATCCAGCTGACATATAAAACCAAAGCACCAACATTTATCCCAAGCAAGCTCAGAAACACCAAGATTCACCCCGTGAAAATCCTGGATCCCCCTCCACAGTCACCTGCTGCATGTGGGGGGAGCAGCGCTCCTGGGGCTGGGGGGAGGCTGCAGATACAGGGTGGGGTGGAACCTTGTGCTGCTTCCTGTTTCTGCTCCTCCTCCTCCTGTGTCTCTGCTCTTCCTCACACTCCTCTTCCTCCTGCTATTCCTCCTTCTCCTGCACAATCCCACCTTCTCCTGCCACGCCCATCCTTTGACCATTTTGTTCCTCAACCCTGCTTCTCCTTCCCTTCTCCTCCTGCCCCCAGGCCCAGCACCCACTGCCGGCTCCCTCTTCCCCCCAGACCCACAGCATCCCAGCGCAGGGGCAGGGATGGAGCTGGGGCAGGTCGGGCTGGGGCAGCGCTGGGCTCTCGGCCGCTTCCGCCCGCACTCGGTCCCCACTGCAGCCGCTCCCGCCAGGACAGCGCGGGGGGGCCCGGCCTTGGCGCTGCCCCACTCCCACCTCCCCAAATTCCCCTCGCGGGGGCGATGGGGCCGAGGGGGGGGCGCAGGTGGGCTCCAGGTGGGGAACGCTGGGAGCTGCGAGTCTGCCTGGCAACTGGTGAGTCATCAGCGCCGTGCGCTCTGATTGGCTGAGCTCTGCCTGAGGGCTGGGGCTGCAGCAAAGAGGGGACACCCTGCTCCAGGGGGGATGTCCCAAAAACGGGGGACCCCCATGAAAGGAACAAGAGGAAAGTGTCTTTACAAACAGATGATGTGAATCTGCTCCGAGACAGGGCCAGGGACCTGTACATAAGGAAGTGACAGGAGAAGCCATCGGTTTCAGGAAATGCTATCAATTGATGACACAGACTGCTGCTCAGCCAAGGTCCTGCTCAATTCATGAACTTCCCGAAGAACAACAAAGACTTAACAGAGCCAGGAATATCGTCTGCTATACAATAGTGGGGTGCATATGAAGGGGGTATGTAGCAGGTGGATTGGGAAGTCTGCACCTCTCCAGTACTTCAGCCAGTGGGGAAAGGGAGAGGGAGATGTGGCCAGGAGAATTGGGATGAAAAGGAGGCTGTGTCCTCCAACAACTGCAGAGATCCCATGGGGAATGTCCCACGGCCTCTCCCATTTCTAGGAATGAAATTACTTTTACAGGACTCCTCTGTCTGCTTTGTGGACAGAAACCTCTGCTGATGTCAATTTTCCCGCACACCCTGGGGCTCATCCGGAATTCCTTCCACCGTCCGGGGCGGCGGGCAGGGAGTGCAGCTGAAGGTGCCTCACCCACTTTGGGTGATCGGCTCCCTTGGCTGGCGGTGGCACCGGGGATCGATTGGGGACCCGGGAGTGACCAGGAGACAGACGAGGGACACATCAGGGGGGTCTGTGAAGAGTCAGCAGGGAGAGAGCACTGAAAATCTCAGCAGTGAGTGCACTGGGATCTTCGGGGAGTGAACATGGCAGGGCACCCAGGGAGCGGAGAAAAGGGAAAGCCAGGGAGGGGTCCTGGCCAAAGGGATGATGATCCCAAAATGTCTCTGAAGGGTCCCTTGGGAGAATGTTGAGGTAGTTTGCACATTCCTCCAGAGGTAATTAAGGACATGGACACCCAGGGGGGCAATAAGGGAAGTGGAGAAGGGATTTGGACAACAGGGGATGGATGGTGTTGGTGTGCTGGGAAGGGATCGGGTGAAGGGCAGTGTGCAGCAATATGGTGAAAGCAAGAAGCAGCAGGAGGAATCTATGTGGTGAGAAAAAGGATGATGGAAAAGAGGAAGAAGAAAAAAATACAGAGGACTGGGATGTATTTCAGCACTGTTCTGTGCTCAGAATTTGCCAGCTGATCCAGATCCTTTCCATCCCGGGTTTCCAGGAGAGGAAAAGAAGGAGGTCAGGATGTCAGGGGGTTTCTCTGTGGTGGGCAGCGGCAGCACCGGGCGCAGAGGTGCGGGACCGGGAGCACGGGCTGGGGGCCTGTGGGGAGCTGCGGGGCCGGGCCGGGGCTGTGGGGCAGCCGGGGCTCAGCGCCGGGCGCTGCCTGACCCCACCAGCCCCGGGCAGGGCCGGCAGTGGCCCCCGGCCCCCAGGAGCCTGCGGGACGCCCCGGCCGCTGCCCGGCCCCGTGGAGCTGCCGGCCCTGCCCGCCGGGGGGGCCGCCTTTGGACACTGCGGCAGGACAGGGACCGGCTCTGGGATACGGGCTGGGGAGGGGACCCTGAGCACAAGGAGGAAAACAAAGACACATCTGGGAAATGTAGATTGTACACGGAAGGATCAGGATTTTCTATTAAGCATTTGCTTTGGGTCGCTGGAGAAAGGAAAGACTTTGCACAAAGCTCAGCAGTTCTCAGAGGATGAGCACCCACAGGCAGTGAGCGCGGCTGCAGGAGCGGCAGAAGAAGGCCCTGGAGCACTTGGGCACAAAGGCACAGCAGCTGAATGCAAGAAGGGATGAGCAAAAGGCCAAGCTGAAGGCAAAGGCCATGGCACAGCTCCTGCAGCCCCTCAGAGATCAACCCCAGGGCCCAAGGGGGCCCCGGCACCCAGGGGACGGGGTCGGCCACAAGCACCTGGCAGAGGCATTGCCCTCCTGGCCACGGGAGAGCCCACCCAAACAGCCCCTGGGAAGGATTCAGGGATGTAAACCAAGATGCCATGGGTACAGGTTTTGCCGTTGGCTTTGGCAAGAAGAAGTGCCAGATCCAGGGCAGATATTCAATTCTCTCCCTTGCAATTGATCTTGGGAATTCCTTACCCTGGTAATTCTCCACCCAGTGTAGGGTGGGGATAAGGGATGTACATTTAAAGCAGTCTGTGGCCAGAGTCCTGTCTCTTGTGAAATCTCTCCCACAGGAAGCTGGGCTGGCACAGAGCCTGCCTTGGCACTTTGCTGTTCCCAACATCCAAGCAGGACATCGGGCCCTGCCTAAGGAGGCCAAAGCAGCACCACTGGTGGCCAAGTGGCGTGGCCCATGCCAAGTGTCCCTGAGGCCAGAAACAGCCCCCAGCACAGCTGAGCACGGGGGGACCCCTCAGCCTGGGCTCCAGGGCTCTGAAGCCCCGGAGATTTGCACTTCCCGCCTGCAGCAGGAGCATGGGAGGCCCCCACGGAGCCTGCACTGAAGGCAGCGCAGCAGCAGCCAGGGCTCCACAGCGGGGCAAGCCCCTGGGCCTGCCCACACATCCTCTGCTCAAATCCTCTGCCTGGGCACCCTCCTTTGGCATCTCCAGCCACCGGGGCCAATCCTTGCTACCACTGCTGCAGCTTCAGTGCTTTCTGGGCCTGCACTGCCACAGCTGCTGGCGAAGACAACGGCACAATTCCACTCTGGGTCTCAGCCACACTCACACACTGCGCTGCCTGGGATTGCACTGATGGAAAATACACCAGGTCATAGACTTGAACATTTTTAACGTTTTAGTTCTCTACTCAGCCTTGGTTTGCCTTGGCCTCGGGGAAAGAAATGGTAAAGGTTTTTTTACGGGATGTTCCACCACTCAGTGGAGATGAGTTTAACTTCTCAACTCACTGGGAATGGCCCAAAAGATACCCACAAAGATAACGCCCAGCAGCAAACAGCAACCAACACCTACCCCAGACACTGCCCCCGGCAGAGCTGGAGACACCTGCTCTGGAAAAGGCTGAGAAGGAAATCCAGCAGTTCCGACCTGATGAACAGCAGAAGCCAAGGAATCCGGGTCCAATAGGAACCCAAATACTAAAAACTGCACAACTTGAAACTACAGAACATTAAACCAATGGATTTAGATTGGTTCAGACTGTATCAAGTATGGGAACGATCCAGTTAAACCCACGTGTCATGGAACGATTTTCTCTGCACATCTGGGCTATGTGGGGATGGAATGATTTCTGTAGCACATCCTGGCCAGAATCAAGGAATGCCTTGACTCTAACACTAAACACATTGGTGGAGTTTTTTTTTTGTTTTTTTTTTTTTTTTCTTGCACTTTCAGTGCAAAGTTTATAGCAGAAGAGTATTTTTGGTAATAATCCTACTTCTATATTGCCGGTTAGGTTTGGGTCAGGGATGTGAGAATGAGTTTTTACTCTGAGGAGAAGTAGAAAATATTAATTGCCACGGAATTTTTTTGTGTATGTTTGTGTGAGAGATACCAAAATTTTGGTCTGGGTTTTTCGACGTTCACCTTTAGGCTGCATTTTGCAAAACGATAAGAGATTTAAAGGTGACCCTTTCACTCATAAACACTAAATAGATGATTTGAAGGAAAAAATAAATAAAGCAGCAGGTTGTGGGGGGGGGCACATGTGAGGCTGCTGAAGGCTGCTCTGGAAGAGAAGCTGCATTCCAGGCAGCCAGCAGAGGAGCTTTAGAAATGCAAATTAACACTGCTGGGGCAAAGTGGGGACAATGGACCTGGCTCTTCTTGCCTGGGGCAGGAATTGGGCTGATTCCCTCTGCCCCTCACCCCAAGCTCTGCCTGCCTGCACAGATGGAATCTGCACAGCTGAAGGCAGAGCCCATGGTGAGGATCTCTGACTCTGCAACAGAAATCGGTGAGGTTGCAAAGGGAAACAGCAAATGGAGAATGTTGTGAAAACTTCACTAAAATAAGGGGGGATCATCCCTGTGCACAGGCGGATCGGGAAGTCTGAACCTTCCAAGTCCCTCAGCCAGTGGGCAAAGGCAGAGGGAGATGCGGCCGGGAAAATGAGCATCCAAAGGAGGCAGCGTGCTACAACAAGGGCAGAGAGCGCATGGCAAATGCCCCACGGCCTCTCCCTCTGCTCAGCAATCGAGTCACTTTGACAGGACTCCTCGGTCTCCTCTGGCCACAGAAACCTCCGGCGACGGGAATTTCCCCGCACGGGCCCGGCCACGGGGCAGCCACCTCTGTCCCAGCCACAGCAACCGGGACGAGCCAGCGCTGCTCCGGCAGCGGCTCCTGCCCAGGCAGCGGCGGGAAGGAGACCGCGGGCAGCCGCTCCCGCAGCGCCCTCAGCCCAGGGCCGGCACGGGCCGGACACGGCACCGCCAAGCCGCCGGAGCCCCCTGCCGCCCCCTCCGCCCGCAGCGAGCCCCGAGCCCCCGCAGAACCCGGCGCGGCTCCCACCTGCGCCGGGGCCGCCTCCGAGCTCCGCCAATGCCGCCTCCCCGCGCTCCGGCCGCTGCCGCCGCTCCCGGGCCCGCACAGACGCTCCGCCAATGGCGCCGCTGCCGAGCCAGGGCCGCCCTCAGGCCGCCAGCGGGGCCGTGCTTCGCCCCGCTCTCACCAATCAGCGCGCCAGAACCGCGACTGACGGACAGGGAGGAGGTGGCCTCGGCAGGGGCCGCCCCTGGGGTCCGGGTGCCTGCGGCCACCAACGAGGAGGAGGCGGCCAGCGGAAGGGGACAGCGCTCGGAGGTGGCCCTGGGGCCCCTGGAGCACTTGCTGGCCGCGTGGAAAAGAGCCAGGTGTTTCGTCTGGGGGATGTGTCGCCGGCTCGAGGCCATCGAGGCCATCCTGCAGGGAACAAATGAGGCGTCCCCCGATGTCCTCAGGGACTTGGTGGCCAAGGCGGCCATGGCCGAGCGGCTGTGGGAGGCCAGTGCCCGCCTGGCCACGCGTCACCTGCTGGGGATACTTGGGGACATCTGCAGGCTCCTCGTGAAGCCCCCCGGTGGCTCCGGTGGCCGCACAGTGGCTGAGCGGTGCCAAAAAGCCATCGCGGACATCCCGAGGCTGCTGCAGGGACAGTGATGTCACCGCAGTGACGTCATCGGAGTGATGACATCATCGGGGACATCGCTGCTGTCACTTGTCCCCTCCCTGCGCAGGCTTTGAGACAAATTTGGGGAATTTTCTGGGAATTTTCACTGAAATTTCCCAGATGCTGATGTGAAGCATCAAGCAGCAAGACCCAAATGCTGATGGGAATTCCTGGAGTGACATCACTGGGGACACTTGGGGACATTCGAGCACAATCAGAATGCTTTTGCATTTCTCTGTTGGCTTTTGCATTTCTCTGTTGGCTTTTGCAGGTTCCTATTGACCACGAGCATTTTGCTCTGCTGCTCAATACTGATATTGATTATTGATAATTCCTTGCAGCTGCTCGCTGGCACAATAAAATCTCAGAGTTGGCACGGACAAGTCCAAGGCTGTGTGAGCTTTCTGCCAGGTTTTGGGAACCCTTGACTGTGAAAAATGCCAATCGCTTGTTTTAAAATCTTCATTGTAATAAAATAGTCATAAAAACCGGAATAAAAGTGAGAGCAATGAGAATTTGGACAATCAGAGTTAGGACAATAAAGGACAATAAAAAGCAAAGAATTACAGACGTCCGGGTGGGTTTGGGCACTAAGCCACAAAAACATGCCTGGCTAACAAAGGGTTAACCCTTAAAAGCAGTAGCCTGTTGCACATTCAAATATCTCACCCACGATGCATAAATTCTTTTCAAACAAAGGGTGTTCTCTGCTTTTTGTCAGCTTTTTCCCCTCAATCCCGGTGGCTCATTACAGACAGAGGAGAGGTGTAAGAATGTTTGTCTTTTCCCAGAAGGAGGCAGTAACTCTTGCTGTTATCTCCGTGCGAAGAATTTCTTAATTATCCTACCCATTCCTTGAGCTCTTACAAAAAATATCTTACATCGCATAGTTTCTATTTTGACATTATGTCATAACCCAAAACTGCATTTCCCACACTACTTCAAAAGGATTAATACAGTTCTACAAAATAACTGTGCAACACAGCACACAGAGTATCCAAGTTAATATTTGCCAAGAGCCGATCATTCAATCTGCATTTTTCACACTGACAAATCCATTGCTCACATCCCTGGGCCCCCCCGGTCCCGGCGCTGCTCCCGGGGGTCCCGCGGCTCCGGGGGGTCAAAGGGGAGGGGGCGGAACCCCCGTGATGGGTGGGGGGCACAAAGGGGGGTCCGGGCCCGGTGCTCGGGGGGGTCGGTGCTCGAGGGGGGGTCGGGGGCACTGAAGGGGGTGCGGGTGCGGTTTTTGGGGGTCCCGGTCCCCGGGGAGGGGGGGTCAGTGCTCAGCAGCGGGGGCTGCCTGGGGACCCCCCCGGGCCCCCCAAACCCCAGCCGGGTGCGAAAAACAAAGTTCACTCTTGGAGATTTGTAAAAGTTTGATAAGGGATAAAAAAGGGTTTTGGCGCTCGGCCAAAGAACCCGCCCTTAACTTAACCCTTCGTTCTCCGGATCCGGTTCCACTGCAGGGCTACAAACACATCCCTGAGTTTTGACATTATTCAAACACTCCTGGGAGCTTTGGATGTTCCAGGAACTCTTGTTTGGTTCTCACCTCTGACTTGTCTGCAGGACATTCTGCAGATTAAGTCAATACATTTGATTTCTTCTCCTGGTTCCATCCTGTTGTTTCAGAGCCCCTGATAAATTCATAAACGCTTCTCAGGTTTGTGTCACTGTTATCACCTGGTGAGGCTGGTCCACAGATGGGAGAAACAATGGAATTGTTTTACACCTGAGTCAGCCACACAGAAGCATTTTAACATTGCATAGTCTCTATTTCAATATTTGTTATTGATCTATTTCATATTCATCTATTTTTAATATTTTAAGGCCTAGGAGAGAATATCTATTTGTTACTCTAGCATTAAATTGGTTACACGGTGCACACATAAACGGATCGATTTTATTGTACCAGCGAGCAGCTACAAGGAATCATCAATAATCAATCTCAATATCAAGTACCAGAGCAAAGTCCTTGTGATCAATAGCAACGCGCAGAAGCCAGTGCAGAAATGCAGAAGCCAATTATTCCATTGTCATTCATAACCCGGCTCTGCTGCAGCCACAGCAGAAAGCTGCCTCTGCTGCAAGGCACCGAGGGGGTCATTCACCCCCTGACCCGCCCCCGCCTCCATGAGTGTCCCCAGAGCGTCCTCAGAGTGTCCCCAAGTGTCCCCAGTGACGTCACCCAGGAATTCCCATCAGCATTTGGGACAATTTCAATGAAACTTCCCAGAAAATTCCCCAAATTTGTCTCAAATCCCATGTGGGGAGGGGAGAGGGGACAAGTGACAGCAACGATGTCCCTGATGATGTCACCATCCCCAATGACGTCACAGTGGTGACATCACTGTCCCTGCAGCAGCCTCGGGATGTCCTCTGTGAAAAATGCATATTTTATGATTGGCTTTTCTCAAATATTAAATTGAATACTTGTTGCAAGCACATTTCTCTCTCTCAGGATTTTTATAAAGGTGCACTGAGAGAAGTGAAAGAGAAAACAATTTCTATTTCTGCTCCTTGTTTTTCTCTTGTGGAATGTGTTTGGAGAGTTGTTTACCTGGAGCAAATGCCTGGTTGGATCACGGTGGATTGTTTGGGCCTGATGGCCAATCGGATCCACCTGTGTCTGGGCTCTGGAGAACAGGGTCACGAGTTGTGAGGGAGTTAGATATGACAGTTAGAGAAAGCAGCATGTAGTTTTTAGTATCCTCTTTTATATAGTATATTGATGAATCACAGCATAATTATAATAAAGAAATCATTCAGCCTTCTGAACTAAGTCAGACATCATCATTCTTCCCATTGGGTTCGCCGACATCGACAACAAATATTATATGTAATATATTGATTAGAAGTGCTGTATTAACATTTTGATAGAATGGTAAATGTAGTTTTGTAGTTAAAATGAAGCTTTAGTAGTTAAAGTAGAAAATATGTATGTGTTTTTTTTAAAAAATAATGAGATACTGGCTTCGAGATAACAGTCACAGAACACCCAAATCTTCCAGAGAAGAGGAATTTATGGGTTTCTTATCAGAAGAAGGTAATTTCTTCAGGCCTTGCTCAGATTGGAAGACGCCGTGGGGATTAAAAGAAGGAGTTGACATATTCCAGAGAGAGTTTCTTATTTTAAATAGAATGTATGCATAACCATGAAGTATGTATGAATATGCAACAGTGAATGGATCTTAAGAGTTATTCCTTTGTTCACAAAACATGCCTGTCCTAGCGTAAGTGCCCGAGAATATCCAGACGTCCGTAATTCTTTGTTTTTTATTGTCCTGTAATAAAACGAACACTAAATTTTTATTACTCTAATTGTATTACTATTTTTATAACCATTTCATTATCATTAAACTTTTAAAAGTTGTAAAAACAAGTGATTGGCGCTTTTCCCGCTGCAGCACTTATTAACATTCTAATGCAAAACACGTAGCATCCACTTCAATACTTTGCAAAAGCCAAAACTATAATGTATGTTTTTCACACTGTCCACAAACTAAAATATCATCCATGAATGATGTTCTGAGGATTTGAGCAACACAGGGGCCAGGGCACTGGCCACAAAATGCTGACAAATTATACTACAGCAAAAGTAGTTAAAAATCATTACAAACTGTACTGTATCAAAATCGTTTAGATTAAGAATAAGTTGCAGAAGTCAAGACGAAATAGCAAAAGCCACCAATTACATAGTTCTTTATAACAAACCCAGGGCAGGTTTTTCCCTTGCATGGAGCACTTGGGCCTTCCCCGGGCCCCTTCTGCCCTCTTGCAGAGCCGGTGGCATTTTCCACCACCCACAGTCTGTAACCAAGAGTCGGGTGCAGCCGAGAAGGCTCCAAGCGCCTCCTTCCAGGCTGACTCTGCAGATGCCGAGGCTGCTCTGGGCTCTGCCAGGGCTCTGCTGGGGCTCAGCTCTGGGCGAGGCTGGGCCCGCTCTCCCCTCACATTGCTCCGGGCAGCTGAGGCACACAGGGAGAAGGAAGGGACACGTCAAGGGAGTTGAGGTTTAAGAGAGTTTTTATTCAAAAAACTGCCATAACAAACAGGCTGTCATAAGAGCCATAACAAACAGGCTGTCCTAACTACCTTAACCAACTAGCACTGCTAACTACCATAACCAACTAGCACTGCTAACTACCATAACTAACTAGTTGTCCTAACTCACTACTGTAACTAAAAGCTGTCCTCCAGTGCTTCATCTCCTCCTCTGCTGCCTCAGTTGCTTTGCTGCAGTGATCAGAGGGGTCAGGCTGGAGAGAGGCTTGGCTGATGATAAAAATGGGTGCTGCCCAAAGGAGAAAAAAGAAAGAAATGAACCGTTACTTTCCAGAGTCAACTTCCTCACAGGCTCTGTTGCAACAGGACAAAGGGAAATGGTCTGAAACTCAGGAGAGGGAAGCAGGCTCAGATTAGGTCTGAGGCAGAATTTTTTTAGCAGGAGAGTGGGGAAGCACTGACAGAAGGTGCCCAGAGATGTGGGAGGTGCCTCCTCCCTGGGAACATCCAAGCTCAGGTCAGGCAGGGCTCTGAGCCACCTGAGCTGCTTGAAGATGGCCCTGCTCGCTGTGGGGCCCCAGGTGCAGATGACCTCGAAAGGCCCCTGCCAAGCCAAACCAGGCGAGGATTCTGCTTGCTTTGCATGTGGAAAGCAGCGAGACCGGAGACCATCGGAGGGGGCCCCACAAGAAAACCCCTCCCTGGCGCTGCTGCTTCCCCTGCAGCCGCTTGGCATTCACCTGCAGCAGCTCCTGGGCAGACCAGCGCCGCTCCTCGTCCGGCTCCAGGCTGCACTCGAGGAAGTCCCGCAGCAGAGCCGACAGGCGCCTGGGCTCCTGCAGCTGCGGGGTCCCGTTCTGCCGGATCAGAGCGCGAGCCTGCAGGAAAAGCAAACTCAGCGCTCTGCCAGCTTCCTTCCCACCCACAAGTGCTCACATCGACCCTGGCTTCCCAGCCCCAGCTCCATGGGCACTTTCCTCCCTGGCAGAGATGCTGCTCACAGCTCATTTTTCTATGCCAACCAAAAACCCCAAACTTTGGTGCTGCAACAGCCATTGTAAAGAGCTGGTGCACTTGCTTCACATTTTCAGGTCATCCTCACAGCCAGAAGAACTGAAACAACGTAAATCCCTAAGCAAATTGTGTCTGGAGACTGCAGAATATGTGTCTGTGTTGAGACTCCAGTCCTCTGGGAATTCCCTTCCCCACGTGCAGAAACCTCCAGCTGCTGCTCCCAGTGCAGGCTCACCCTGTGCTCACAGGCCTCTGCAACCACGGAGAATTGGCCTCTTACCATGGCCCTCGTTTCCTTGAAGTAAGGAGGTTCTCCTTCCACCATCTCGATGGTCACAATTCCAAAGGACCAGATGTCCACCTTGGGGCCGTAAGGAGAACTGGTGACAACTTCTGGGGCCATCCAGTGAGCAGTGCCCACCATGGAGCTGCGCTGGTCCTGCTCAGGGCTGAGCTGAGCACTGAGGCCAAAATCAGCTGAGGACAGAAGCAAACACTGTCAAAGGCAGCTGGAATGAGGAAACCAAGCACAAAGACTCCCCGCTCTCAGTCTGAGAATGCAGCAGTGAAGTCAGCTGGAAAAGTCCTCAGGGCTGTAGCCAAGGAAAGATGGAACTGAACTGGACCCTTAAAGAAACCCTCAGCTTTCGTGCAGTTGCTTTTACTGATTCCCTTGCAGCTTTAGATTCCAACTCCTGCCCCTCTGGGAGGGCCATTGCCAGAGCAAAGGCACCCCTGACAGCCTGCTCCTCTCCTGAGCTCTCTGCAGGGTCAGCCGCTCTCAGCTGGCAGCAGGGGCCGGGCAGTGCCCCCAGCAGCCCTTGTGGGGCTCTGGCCGTCACTGGGAAGCAGCCCCACAGCCGCACCCCGGGAGCGCCGTGCCTGGCCAGGAACACCCACCCAGCTTGACAGAGCCGTCCATTCCCAGAAGGATGTTGGAGCTCTTCAGATCTCTGTGGATCACCCGGTTCGAATGGAGGAAATGCAGGCCCTGCAGACACTGAGAGAGAACAAGAAACACGAGGGTAAAAACCAATGGCCGGAATATATCACACAAGAAAGGACAGTTTAGAATTCTGCCAGCAGCGACTTTGCTGTGACAGGCCAGGAGTGCAGTGCAGACAAGCTCCAGGCAAACGGTTCAAGGCAAAGCTGAGAACAGCACATCAAATCCAAAACAGACAGAGAGTGCCACAACAGCAGGAAAGAGAACAAGAACAGAGTAGAAGTGCAGTGCTGCTGGCAGGCCGTTCACTGCAGGGGCTCTTTCTTCTCCAGCTCATAAAGACAACAGAGAAACAAAGCCCTGAGCCTGGAGCCACTCCTGCTCTCACGCCCTGCTGGGAAGGACCATCGTGTCCAAGGCATGGCAGTCACAGGCAGGATCCCTCACCTCCCGACTGACAGCTGCCATCTCTCCTTCAGCCATGCGTGTCTGTCTGACAACGTCCTGCAAAGTTCCTCCATCCATGTATTCCATCACCAGCCAGAGATCTCCATCGACAAGGAAGCTGGAAGAGGAAAGCAGTGGCATGGAGACCAATGTGCAGCGCTCAATTCCCCCATGGAAAAGCCTGGAGTGGAGGTTTGTTGCCAGGTCACTTGTCAATGAGGACAGAATCCGATGGAGAGACATTCCTGCCAGGCTGCACAGCCCTTGGGATCTGCACAGTCTAAAGGAGGAGACCCCTGTGAGAAAGGAGAGGCCTGAGATGGCAAGCAGGTGAAAAATGCAGTTTAGCAAAGGCCCAGATCAATGTGGAACCACAACACTGGCCCCCAGCTGGTTCAGCTTCTGAACTCATCAGTTCCACCCTTCCCTGCAGAACAAGGCAACACAGCTCCCAGGGTTATCCAGGGGAGGAGGCCGGGCAGCACTTGGGACAGAAGGGGTCAGAAAACCTTTCAGAAAGTCCCTTCAGAAACAGGCAAGGCCAGTGACAAATGGGCAAACGAGGCATTTCTGGGAACAAGAACCTGGTCTTCCTGGCATCTGCAGCAATGGGAAAGGGCTGGGAAGAAGAAGCCAAGGGAAATAATTTCTGCTGTGGTTTACCAGCACTTGTTGTAAGACACAGAAAACAGGGTCAGCTTGAAGGAAAAACCAAACCAAAGCAACAAAAGCACACGGAGGGAGTGAACTGCCAGGCTGTTGTTTTGGGAAGATACGGCTGGGTCAGGCATTTTCAAAACAGGCTACAGACTACGGATGCCAGGAAAGGTTAAGGCAGGGCCCGGGCACGGGATAAGGCCTGAAGCACTCACCTGTCCAAGGAGCTGACAATGTTGGGGTTCTTCTTGTCCTTCAGGAGCAGGAGCTCATTCACAGCTCGTTCCCTGTTCTGCCCTCTCAGACTCATTTTCTTTATGGCCACCTGAAGGGACATTGCAGACCTTTCACTGGAGGAGTCTGTGGCAGGAGGCCGCAGCAAACACGGAGCGAGTCTTTTTGGAGCGACGGAGCCCGGCTGTGCCAAACTGCCTTGGGATGGGACACCAGAGCTCAGCAAGTGCCATTCCCACAGCCCATTGCTCTGCTCGCTGGGGGCTGCTTACAGGACACATGGCCAGAGACATTTGGCCTTGCAGGCTCTGCAGAAATGGCCCCTCAGCTGTCAGCCTCCAAGCTCCAACCACATTCTCTGCACCTACAGTCTTCTCAAATGGCCTCAACACTCTCATTATTATTCAAACACATTCTGCAAGCAGGAGGTAATTCTGGTTCTGTGCAAACAGAGCAAAACAGCTGGGAACCCTTTAGCAGTTCTATGGGATTGGGTCATGATTTCAGATGCAACTGCTCTGGCTGGGGTTGCACAACAAAGCAAACACACACATCCATTGCCCTGCTTGCATTCCTTTGGGCACTTCAGAAGGACCAAGTCTGTCCCAGCTGTGCTCTGCAGGCTGACACGGCTCTGCCTGCAGAGGAGCAGCCTGTGCAGGAAAGCTCTGCTGGCCCCCAAAGCTGCAGCCACAGCTCCCAGCAGAGGGGAGAGCCCTGGAGAGCTGCCAGACGTGCTGGGCGTGTTGACACTGACCTCTCCTCCAGTGGCCCTGTCGAGTCCTTTCAAAACAGTTCCGAAAGCCCTGGAGACAAAACAGCAGAGAAGAAAGAAGCAGCGCTTTAGGCCCTGGCAGTGAAAGCCAGCCCAGACAGGAGATCTCTGCTGCCTGCAGCGTTCACAAACACCTGGGGGCATCGACCCTTCCAACAACAGCGCAGCAGCCACCAGCCCTCTGCCACGCAAGGTGTGCCAGAGAAAACTGAGACCCAACACCAAGGAATTGGGCTGGGGCAAATCCCAAATGTCCACACTAAACTGCTTTAGTTCAAAACCTGAAGTGAGCAATGGGTGTCTAAAGAACTGGAAAAGAATGCATTCCATCCTTTCCCATTTCCTGCCTAAGACCTGCAGGATCCACAAGGGCCCTGCCATCAGGCAGGTGATGCATTTTCCCCCAGAGTGCATCAGCTCTGTGTCTGTTACTGAATGTATGGGCTCTACTACCTGTGCTAGAATAGAGCACTTATTAGTTCAGCTCTGGTTTCTGTTTCTAAACCATTAGGTTGTTAATCCTGACCGGAGGATATTTTTTGAAGCAAAATATTTGAAAGAAATCTCCTTGAGAACTGTTTTCTGACAGTCACCAGATGGTGAGTGGCTCTTTTAGGCAATCCAATTCCAGGGACAGAAGATCTTCCAGGTCCTGCTCCTTGCTGCAGGCAGGACACTGCCAGCCTCAGGGGCCTTTGACGGTGCCTTCGGAGCACAGGTATCAATTCTGATCAGGACTGAGGGACAGCAGGATGGCGCCCCAGTGTCTGGAGGTGTTTGGAGCTCTCCTGACTTCTCACTTGATCCTGCACCAGCACAACACCTGGGCCTGCTTGTGCAGAAGTAACTGCCGTGCACTTACCCTTGGCCAATCTGCTCCACTTCCAGGTATTTCTCGGCAGGCTCCGCCAGGCTCACGGTGTTCCCTGAAAGAAACCACGTGGAAGACGCTCCCTCCCAGAGTGAGACCCTGCCTTGCAGCAGAGCCAGAATGCAGCCCCCCTCCCTGGGGCCGTCAGCCCCTTGGTCTCAGCTGGGGAAGGACAAGAAATGACCCTGGCACATTCAGCTGCAGAGCAGCACTGGGTGCAGCTGATGCCGAGACACACACACAGCACCCTGCTCTGGCACACAGGAACAGAGCAGACGTACTCAGCTGCATCAGGCACCACTCCCCTCTCCCCTCTGGCTGCAGGGCTGTGCTGCTGTCAGAATGTTCAGCCCAGGATCCCACAGCCGAGGGAGGTTCAGTGTCCTCTTCCCAAGCACAGGGAGCTTCTCCGTCCTCTTCCCAAAACGCTGCAGGTTCGCCATCATCTTTCCAAGCCCGGGGATGTTCACTGTCCGCTTCCCATGCTGGGAGAAGTTCACCCTCCTCTTCCCAAGACACAGGATGTCCTCTGTCCTCCTCCCACACCAGGAGATGTCCACTGTCCTTGTCCCACACCGCAGGAGCCTCGCCGTTGTGTTCCCACAGCGCGGGATGTTCGCCCTCGTCTCCCAGAGCAGCGGGAAGTTCACTGTCATCTCCCGGCAATAAGGGACGTTCACCATCGTCCCCCGGAAGAGCAGGAAGCTCACTGCTGCCTTCCTCCTCTTTGGCCTCCTCTTTGGAAGCAGAGGGAGCCAGAGGAGGTGCTGGTGCTGCTTTTGTGCCCTGTGGACAGACCGCAGCGTGAGGGACGGGAAGTTCTGTCTCAGTTATCACCTTATTTACCCTCAGCTGCACATCCAGCTGCACTAAGCAGAAATTGGGTTCGGAGCTGTTCAAACTAACAATGGGCTAAAGTTGACATTGCCCCTTATTGTTGGGAATTCCATATTCCACCATGGCTAGAGCCAGCAAGCAATGCTCTGCCTGCAAAACCAGACCTGCAGCTCTTCAAAAGCTCTTCAGCAGAAAAGGAGAAAACTCCCAGGGATCCCTTTGCTGCTGCAAGGACACTGGCAGGAACTTTCCTTCAGCCTCCCAGGCTGGCACTCGGCTGCCACATGCCGAGCTCACAACTTGCTGCACAATTCCAAACACCAAAGGTTCCTTTCCCACTCACCGAAGGAGGAGCTGCGCGGGATCCACTCATGAGGTGCCCTGCAAGGGAAGAGGGAACATGAACCAGATGCTGTCAGGAAAAAAACTGCCTGTGGTGGGAAATGCCCCGGAGCAAGGCAACCCCGAGAGAGCATTTTGCTTTCACAGCGTCCCTCCAGGAGCCACAGTCCCTTCACACAGCAAGAGAACAGCACAAAATACTGGGCTGGGTCAGCTCTTGGCTGGACAGGCAGTTCCAGGCTCTGCTGCCACAGACTCCCCGCTTGAGGGAACAGAACCCCCCAGGGCTCATTGCAAATGCTGTGCACGCCCCGCTGGCTGCAGACACCCCCTTTTCCAGCTGCAGCTGCTGCCAGGAGCTCTCCCAAAGCAATGGTGTCTTCATGGCAATTTGGTTACAAAGTCAGCTCAGGCCCAGAGGAAGAACAGCAAGCACACAGCAAGCCCAAAGCCACAGCACCGAGGGAAAACCTCGACTTACGTGCCAAGTGGGTTAAAAAATACCCCGCATACGCCACAGAGTACAGCGTGCAAACTGCAGCAGCCACGTGCTGGATCATTTTGGCTGCGCTGCACACGTCTGCAGACTGTAGCCCTGCAAGCACAGAAGGACACCCGTCAGGGCTGGGCTGGCTGCTGAGAATGCCTCGGGCAGGAGGATCCTCCGGCAACGAGCAGTGCCCAGAGCCACTCTGGACACTGAGGCCTCCGTGTGCCACAGCAACGGGAACACCCCGGGGACGTGGCAGTGCTCCTGTGACATCACAGCAGCAGATCACGCAGAAACCGCCTGGAAGGTTCTCCTGTGTCACAAAGGAGCACAAAGAACCCTCCCAGGGCACAGCCTGTTGCCCAAAGGATCCAGGAGGAACTTTGAAAATGCAGCAAACAAGGACACCCCATAGCCCAGTGTCACGATCCGCTTATTGCGGGGTGTCGTGATGGTTCTTTTCACCGATCCCAAAAGTACAAAAGGCAAACAACAAGGGACTATCAGTTAATCACAACAAATGCACCTTTATTAGGGGCCAAAACAGTATATGCGATAGTGGGGATCAGAAAGGAGATAAAATAATAGAGAGGGAGAGAGAAGAGGGGGATGGGAATAGCTTCCAACACAGGCGAGATCTTCAGTGGTCCGGACGATGGGGATCCGTCTGTCGTGTTGGGGGAGTCTCCGAAGTTCTGGTCGACCCGGGGGGTCCAGTTATAGTCCACAGAGGAAAGAGGGGGGAACAAGTGTAACAATGAAAGTCCATTGTAATCGCCACGAGGGAACAGGTGAGTCCACAGAAACCACCAAAGCAAGACGAATACAATAAAGAATAAGTCCATTGAAATTACTGAAGGGAAACAGGTCATGTCATTAGTGGTCAGACCACCAATTTCCCCTCCTCCCTATAGTAGGGGTCTCAGTCTCAGTCCTTGGGAGGAGGGTTCTCATTCTTTATTTGTCACAGTGGTAACGAGGCAGATGAGGGGTCTTCAATGAAGGACCACGGGAGTCCCCCCAAAAGTTCCTTAGGCTTAAGAACGGAGATTAGAAGCAGGCCGCGCATCAGGCTGTCCCGTGCTGGGTCCATGTCAGATCTTTGCCAAGTCCTTGCCAACTCCTTGCCAAGTTCTTGCCAGGCCTTGTTCGGAACAGCTAGAATGATGGTTCAGTGGTTCCACCTGCACTGTGTCCTGTTCTAAGTCGGAACTGCAGCGGGGGAAGGGATTCTTTCTCGTGGCAATCGGAAGGCAGAATGGAGAACAAGGGGCTTCAGACGGGCTCTTACACCACCCAGTGACTGACGATTGCCCTCGAAAGATCTTCATCAGCAGGATTCCATGGGGTCGTTGTGGAGTCTTCAGGACTCGTCAAGTGTCGGCAGCACATCCCAGGGAGAAGAGAAGAGAAAAAGGAAAGGAAAGAGAAAACAGGAAACCTAAAACAATCACAACATATTAGTAAGCAAACTATAATTAAATAATAAGCAAAATACAATAAGTATTAATTAAATCAATAATAGTTAAACAATAAATTGTTTAGATAATAACCAGTATTAATCAATTAAACGATAAATTGATCAAAAAGTAAACCAGTATAATCAATATTAAACAATAAGGTAATATATCTAGTATAATCGACATTACTCAGTACAATTTTATAATCAATAAACAAATAATTAAAACAGTGATTAGAACAAATCATAAGAGAAAATTATGTAAAACATATCTTCTAACCTTATAATCTCCTTGTGTCTACAGTCCTGGGAACATCTATAGTGTAAAGGATGCAATGACAGGGAATATCAAATGTACTGAGGCATCACTTATGGTCAACACAAATGCTGTGGCTATGTTTGTGATGGGGTTATAAGTAAAATTCACTAAATTCCACCAGGATTGGAAATCCCTTTCAAAATCAGTGGCACTGTCCCAGACTATTTTCCTAATTTCAGTAGGAAAAGTGCCTTCTTCACCTTCTCTTATAATTGAGGCAGCAACTGACTGCATCCATAATTGAGCGTGGATACAGCTAAGAGCTAAGGAAACATTGCTTTGTGTGGCATTAAGTGCATCAATTATCAATTTGCTATCATTCACATTTATCTTTTCCCAATTTGGTAAAATATTTGATAGCAACCACTGATGTGTTCCCAAGGCCGATAAGGACGATTGCAGTGGTTGTTGTATTTTGGTTAAATCTTTAGTCGTAGAAGTCAGTTTATTCATTAATACTTCTGAATCTATACTATTTAGGATTCCCAATCCCGTTCCCACAACACCGGTTATGTCTCTTGGCACCCGGTTTTTAGGAGGGTTCCACTGTCGCAGCCAGGTTGTCCAGCCCTGAAAAGAGGTTTGCAAAAAGGGTGAACAAGCTGGTTGTATTTCTGAGACATTATTTTGCATCAGCAATTTAACTTGTTTAAGAGACCATGCCGGATTAAATAATATCTGTTGTTGGCCGGTTTTCCTGATTATATATGGTCCAACTTCAAAAATTTTCGGGGTAAGCATAACTGGTGGTTGAGCTCGAGTGGTGGTGGTGGTGGTGGTGGTATAAACCGTAGTGGATTGGGCTACAGCATTTATTATGAACTTAAAAGAAAGCCCTTCGGTGTTTTTTCCCCATAAGCAAACCACTTCTGCAGTCTGTGTTAATGTAAAATTGTGCCAACAATCCTGTATGCTTGGGTGCGTGCAGACTTTTTCCTGCTTGTCTGTTTGACCTATTTGAACACTGATTGAGGTTGCCTTACTATAAGCAGTTTTGTTAACCATTCGGCATCCTATGCTAATTTTCTCCCCCATTATCCCTTGAAGCTGCCAGGTTTTGTATTCTTTCCATTCTTGCCTGGTGTATGTGTGATTATTATGCATGACAAGAGTTATTAGATTTAAATCTTTTACATTTCCCATGTATCCGGAAAAATAAACAAAAGCTTGGGACCAAGGTCCTTCGGTAAAGGGGCTTTCCGTCCATTGGGGTATGACTATTATATTATTATTGGTTGTAGCATTAATCTTAAATTTGTAAACCAGGCCTTGCAAACTAAATGGGTTAGTCAAGTTGTTTTGCCAGCTACATGTCACATAAGTGGTTTTAGCTAAAGTAAAGCTATACCAGCAATCAACAGATTCATTTTTGCAGTCTTTTGTAATTGCAATATTGTTAGTTCGGCGAACTGCGGTATAATTACCAATATATTCTTGACGGCAGCATAGGGTAAGGGGAAATATTTTGGCACACTCCCATTTCTTGGTAGGGCATAATTTTGCTGAAGGGATTTTCAAATAATTTTTTCCTCCTGGCTCCATAAAATTTCCAGCAATTGTGATAGAGGAAGCTTTCTCATGTAGAGATCCTTCCACTTTTCTGCATGCTACCACAATAGTCTCACCAATCGTTCCAGTTAGGGTTCTGGTCCATTCCTTCTGATCCCATCCCCACTCATTTGGACGATATACCTTAGAGTTATGTAGCACAATAGTTGCCAGACTCGGGTGACGACCTTTAGGATATGATCCTAGGGCATTAGTGTGCTCGATGGTAGCTTCAGACCACGGCCACTCAGCAGGGTTCTGGCCAGAGAGTTGTGGTAAGATGCAGAAAAGTATCACCAATTTTATCATGGCTCAGATGATGTTGTCCCTCGAGGTTCTTCTGTAAAGGTAAACACAACAGAAAAGTTCTGCCACTATATGGCAGAAAAGGTTAGAATGATGGAATTATCCAGCGTGTATTTATCCTGTGCTCCTTTCCCAGAGCATCGGAAGCTACCCATGCATATTTATTCAGAGGAGTTTTCAACACAAGTGGTACCTCCCCTACTGTAGGGAGGTCTACCAAAACAGGTTGTCCAGGATAATGAGCAGGGTTTGTGGAATCGTCAGGTCCTTCCAGCACGGAATGATGCTTGGAGCTGTTGGACAAAAAGCAGTGATCTTGGGACACCCATTTACTCCCCATCTGTCATTTACACCTTTGACAGCTTCCCATAATCGGAGGTCCCAATTTCCTTCCTGTGGTTTTAAGAGTCGCTTTAAAAGACCATTAGTCCTTTCTACAATCCCGTTAGCTTGAGGATAGTAAGGGGTGTGAAAAATCCATTTGATTCCTTCACCTTTTGCCCAGTCCTGTACAACTCTAGCAGTGAAATGAGACCCGTTATCAGACTGAATTTCCTGTGGCTTTGGGAAAGTTCCAAACCACCCCTGTAAAGCTTTGACAGTATTGTCCCCAGTAGCTCTTTTAAAAGCATCAGCTTGAACTAACCCAGACACAATCTCTACTCCTACTAACACAAAATGTTTTCCTCCTGATTTCTTAAAGGGACCAATATAATCTACCTGCCATGCGTCCCACAAGCCTTTGCCTTTCCTCAAATGCAAAGGGTCATCTTCTAAAGGGTGTCTTTCCAGTCGCTTGCGACACTGCTCACAGGCTGATATGCATGTTTTACACATTTCTCTAGTAACGGGCCAACCCCGGGCATGAGCTTCCTGGTATAAATCTTTTGCACCTGTGTGCTGCCTTTTTACATGCAGCCATTCTAACAATTGATTCCATTCCTCTGTAATTTGCTCCTTTTTCAGGGGACTAAGCCTTGCTAGCTCATCAGCTTTATTATTCCATTCTCCTGCTGGATTCCCATCTGTTTGATGAGAGGCCACCCAGCCTACTGCAAAGTTCCCCTGACTTGCAATATTTAATATTTCTTGCCACTTTTCCTTTTGCCATACCGGAATTCTGTTGACTTCCCAATCGTTTTGCTGCCAAAAAGGAAGCCATTCAGTACAACCTTTGTATACAGCATAAGAGTCAGTGTAAATGCAGACCAAAGAGGAATTTTGTGCTTCTCGTTGGAAAACACTCCAGACAGCTACCAGCTCCCCAACCTGTGCACTACCTTCGCCTTCTGTAATTATTTGCTCACCAGAGGAAATGTGAAGGGCTGCTGCTTTATACTTCCACATTTTGCCTTCCCTTTTAGCAGAAGCATCAGTAAACCAAGAATTTGCTGATTGTTCAGGAGAGAAAGGAGGGGCCACTTTGATTACAGAGACTGGTTTATCTTGGCCACTATCCAACTCCTCAGTTTCTTGGATTGCTAAATTTTTTACAGCTCCTTCTGTAATTGTAAAAATATTACAGTAATGTTCGATTTGAGCATACCACTTCCTAACTGAGGCCCTCTGAGCCACCCCGTCAGGAGGGGGGGTTCCACTAGTGACTGTCTTAATAACCTTGAAGGGGCCCCTTAGCACAATAGGTTGTTGACGTGCTATTTTTTCCACTTCAATGAGAGCCAAACTAACCACAAACAGCCCCTTTTCCCAGGTAGTGTATCTTTTCTCAGCATCTCTGAAACCACGAGAATAGAAGCCCACAGGCCTTGTTGGACCCTCAGGTCCCCTCTGCCATATGTGTACTGACAGCCCTGAGGCAGCGAATCCCCATTCTACCTGAAAGGGATCTGTAGGATGGATGGGACCCAATGCTTGATGAGCTGTTGCCTCAAAAATCAGTAATTGCAATGCTTCTTCCTGAGAAGGAGTCCAATCCCATTTTACCCCTTTCCTCAGCAAGTCATAAAGGGGCCTAGCAATTATCGAGAAATCTGGAATGTGTTTTCTCCAGAACACTAATAGTCCCAGAGCCTGTTGGAGATCCTTTCTAGTGTGAGGCATTTTAATCTGATCTAAAGAAGTCAAGGTGTCTGGTGGAATACATGTCATGCCCCCTTTCCACCAAATTCCCAAGAACTTTACTTCTTGGGAGGGCTTTTGAATTTTTTCCGGGGGAATCTGTAAATCGAGACTCTCTAAATGAGAGATTATTTTCTGTTGAGTCTCTCCTACTGCTTCAATTTCATCCCCTCCCACCAAAATGTCATCAATGTATTGGTAAACAGCTACATCATCAGGTTTGGATATCTTTTCTATTTCTTTAGCTAGTGCATGGTGGGCTAGAGTGGGGGAATGCTTGTATCCTTGGGGAAGCCTAGTGAAAGTGTATTGCTGTCTTTCCCACGTAAAAGCGAAACGGTCCCTATCTTCTGGCTGTATAGGTATCATAAAAAACATGTCTTTGACATCTATAGTTGCCATAATAGGATGAGCTTTTTCTTGAATAGATATTATCAACTCGGCTAAATTCGGGACTGCTGCTGTGAGAGGGTCTGTGTTGGCATTAAGCCTGCGGAAATCAACTGTTAGCCTCCATTTCCCATTGGATTTACGCACTGGCCAGACAGGCGAGTTGAAAGCAGAATGTGTGTTAATTATTACTCCCTGGTCTCGCAAATCCTGTATAACTGGTTTGATACCTTCTCTGGCTCCAGAAGGTAGAGGCTATTGTTTTACATTTGTTATTTTACTATATGGTAGAGAAGGTGCGGTTTGAAGCAACCTAATATTTAAAGGTGTAGCGCCAAAACACCACAAAGATCCTTCTGAGTCCTCCCATTGTCTCCCAGCAAGAACATCCATCCCTAGTAAATTGTTTGGAATGTTCCCAATTACCATTTTGACAACTAATTGATTCTCATCTCCAGGAAGTGTGAGTTTGACCAAGGCTACATTCATAGATTCTGACTTTCCTAGGGCATTTAGAACACAGTATTGTCTCTTAGTTGGAACAACTCCACTCCTCTGAGCATCTTTTTCTGTTAATGCAGAAATTTGTGCCCCAGTGTCAATCAAAAATGTTACAAGAGCACGTTTGGGACCCGTAACAGCTGTAATTAAAATATCTCCTAATTTATTTTTAGTGAGCATTCTCAAGTATACCCATGCTCCGTCCTTTCGCTCACCTGTAAAGGATGGAGAAGTTAGTTTCCCTGAAACTGTGTCAGCTCATTTCCCGAATTCTGAGGAGGGGGCTGAGAGAGAAATGGCCCGCTGACTGGGTTTTGAGAGAGGAGTTGGGAAAAGGTTACTGTTTCTGTGTTTCGGAGGAGATGCTGAGGGAGGGTTGGTTCCTTGCCCGTGTTCTGAGGAGGGAGGGGAAGGAGAGGCGGAGGAAGAGTTGGCTCCTTGCCCATGTTTTAAGGAGGTTTGGGTGCCGTGGGTTGGATTGGCGGATTTGATTTTCGATGGCGCCAATTAGTTATTAATTTCTGTAATTTATCAAGAGGCAAACCATCGATTATATCTCTGGGGACTCCTTTTTGGACTCCTAACGACCACCAATGCTGGCGGTCAGGGCTTTGTTTTCCCTTTTCTGAATTTTTACCATAAGGAATCCCAATGGACCGAACTCCTTTTGTTTTCTCTGGTTTTTCTTCCAGGGTTTTTACTGGTCCATATTTTCTACAGTAATTAATCAAATCTTCTGCAACTTCACCCCATGTCCAGACTTTACGACTACTGGCAGGCGAGCTGCATTTTGAAGCTGTGGCTTGTAAGGATGAATGGGATGGGGTAAAGTTGGGATCAGTAGATCCAGTGCAATCAGTGGGATTACCCAGGAATCTGTCCAGTCTTTCCACAGGGCTTAATGTCATAATAGTTTTTTGTAAGGTAATGGCAGTAGTTTCTGGAAGCTCACGAATTAAAGGGGTCATTATTTCGGGCTTCACAGGTAATTGCATTGGGGATTCAAAGCCAGGAATTAACTTCTTCTCATGAATCATTTGCAGGCAAGCGGCTTTATGCACACTTTCTAAGAGTTGGTCAGGGGTACTAATTATAGCTATGCGATCTCCCCTTTCTAAGGGGCTCGTTCCCCCGGCCCAAAAAGCCTCACGCTGTGTCAGGGACCATGTGTCACGTTTATCTCCCGTTGTTAGGAAGACACCGTGTCCCCAGTACCCACTGGCTTCTTGTTCAGTTAATTTAATTTGATCACCACCAGTGAGGGACACCCGGAAAACATATTCTGTTTCTGATTCGTGTGGGAGGCGTCCGTATTCCTTTTTAAGCTTAGCTAACTCAGTGGCAGTGTATGGTATGTGTTTGGTTGTGATGTGAGGTTCGAGATCATCATCACTGAGATAATTATACTCTGTTTTAATTAGGGGTCTCAAGTGATGGCAGCAATGTTCCCCACAATTATTTGCTGCTTCAAGTTCCTTTTGGGGGTAAATCTGTCTAATGTGAGTAGTTTCCTTCTCCTCTGTTTCTGTAGGGGAATCAGCATTGTGTGATTTGTTAACATGTTCTTCTGTTAAGGCAGCTTGCAATGCATAAGTCACATTTCTTGCTTCATATAACTGTTTTTGTAAAATTTCTACTAATTTTTGAAGGGAGTCTATTATTATTTCTTGCTCACTTCTTCGTTGTGAGCGAGTTTCTACGGCTGCCGTAAGACAAGCTCCCAAAACTGAGCATAAGATGGTTTTATTCTTGCCCAGTTTGAACTTTGTATCATGTTGTAAAGAACACACTCTATCAACCACATTATCCAAATTAAACCAATTATTTTGTGCCCATTCCTCTCCTCCTGGAGAAGGTTTGGCATTATATTTAGCTAGTAGAGCATAAAGCCCAACTTTAGCTTTATCATTAAGGTTATCACTCATTTTGTGAAGGGACCAAAACCACAACAGGGAGGTACAAACTTAAGTTCCACAAACCACACAGCCCTCGCTGTGTCGCCCTTCGCTTCCTTGGGTGGGTGAAGGGACAATAATGTGCCTGGGAGGCTCTGCTTAGTTTCTTCAAGTTGTCCCTTCCTTCCCAGACCAGATACACACAACAACAATAATAAAACAACAACAACAAAACAACAGTGTCCCACCTTTTGCACTAAGGGATCTTATGTGAATTTCCAAAGACAGTGTGGGTGCTTTTTCATTTGCAACCCTCCTGTCTAGACAGAAATCCTGTCCGTGACGCCAATTTAATGTCACGATCCGCTTTTTGCGGGGTGTCGTGATGGTTCTTTTCACCGATCCCAAAAGTACAAAAAGGCAAACAACAAGGGACTATCAGTTAATCACAACAAATGCACCTTTATTAGGGGCCAAAACAGTATATGCGATAGTGGGGATCAGAAAGGAGATAAAATAATAGAGAGGGAGAGAGAAGAGGGGGATGGGAATAGCTTCTAACACAGGCGAGATCCTCAGTGGTCCGGACGATGGGGATCCGTCTGTCGTGTCGGGGGAGTCTCCGAAGTTCTGGTCGACTCGGGGGTCCAGTTATAGTCCACAGAGGAAAGAGGGGGGAACAAGTGTAACAATGAAAGTCCATTGTAATCGCCACGAGGGAACAGGTGAGTCCACAGAAACCACCAAAGCAAGGCGAATACAATAAAGAATAAGTCCATTGAAATTACTGAAGGGAAACAGGTCATGTCATTAGTGGTCAGACCACCAATTTCCCCTCCTCCCTATAGTAGGGGTCTCAGTCTCAGTCCTTGGGAGGAGGGTTCTCATTCTTTATTTGTCACAGTGGTAACGAGGCAGATGAGGGGTCTTCAATGAAGGACCACGGGAGTCCCCCCAAAAGTTCCTTCGGCTTAAGAACGGAGATTAGAAGCAGGCCGCGCATCAGGCTGTCCCATGCTGGGTCCATGTCAGGTCTTTGCCAAGTCCTTGCCAACTCCTTGCCAAGTTCTTGTCAGGCCTTGTTCGGAACAGCTAGAATGATGGTTCAGTTGTTCCACCTGCACTGTGTCCTGTTCTAAGTCGGAACTGCAGCGGGGGAAGGGATTCTTTCTCGTGGCAATCTGAAGGCAGAATGGAGAACAAGGGGCTTCAGACGGGCTCTTACAAGCACCAGCCCCAGAGCGGCCGCGCTGCGCTGGCAGCACCAGTCCGGAGCAGCGCAGGCTCAGCAGCGCCGCACGCTCTCATTGGCTCCGAGCACTATTGGGCACCGATTGTCGAGGCTCTGCCACACAACCGATGGCTCATCGACTCCTCCAGCAGGATTTCCGAGGCTTTTCCTCCTCCTCCATCCAGTCACACCCAGGGAATGACAAATCCTGCTTTGGGGAAAACCAAGGTGGGAGGGCATTAGAGTAGAGGCTCCTCACTGCCCAAGTCCATCCCTAGAACTCAGCAGGAGTCTTGTGTCCATGGAAATCTCCACTATATCATGGTTCAGCCCAAAACAACTCTCCCAGGAGTTCCCTATCTCTGATCTCTCCACTTTTGGGGTGCCAGAGGTTTCCTTTCCCTGGGATGATGGGGGTCCAATGGCTCCAGGGGCTCCCCCTTCTCCGGCCTCCTGCTTAGGGATAATCCAGGGGCTGTTGGGGGTCCATGGGGTCCCTTCTCCCCTGATGCTCTACTTTGAGATCCCAGGGGTCCCTCCTCTCCAGGCTCCCCCCCTTTCCAGCCAGCCATGGGTCCCCCAGCTCCAGGATTGCCCCTCTCTACTCCCCCCACTCTGGGGGTCCCAGGAGTTCCCCTCCTCTGCTCCCCCGGGGGTCCCCAGGACCAATGTCCTCCCCCTGGTGACCCTGGGCAATGGCCACGTGGACTCCCAAAGATCCCCCCAAGGGGCTCAGCTTTGGGGTCCTGCAAGATCCAAACGCACACACACACACACACACACAGAGAAAAAAACCCTCCCAGTGTTTACTTGGGCCTCCCAGATGATATTTGGGGCTCAATTCCACAATCTGCAAGCTCCAAACACACCCCAGTAAAAAAACCCTCACAGGGACCCCCCGATAGATTTGGGATGAGCTCCCCCTCCCCTCTCACCTGCAGGATGAGCTGGGGGCGATGGTCCTGGGGCCAAGAGTGCTGCGGCCACAGGGGGCACTGGAACCTCCTGTTTCTCCTCCTTTTCCTGCTCCTGCTCCTCCTCTTCCTGCTCCTCCTTTTCCTCTCTCCCTCCTCCTCCTCCTTCCTCATCCCACCACCTGCCCAGTTCCTGCCTTCTCTATATTTAGAGTGGAGAACCTTGCTTGTTTTTAGAACGAGAACAAAGATCCCAGATGGAACACGGCTTGCTGGTTTTAGCCAGAAGTGTCAGTGACTAAAGGTCATGTTTGCTCTGCTTTGGTGCCGTCCTTGTTCCTCCTCAGTGTTCAGGCTGGGCTATGGGGTGTCCTTGTTTGCTGCATTTTCAGAGCTCCTCCTGGATCCTTTGGGCAACAGGCTGTGCCCTGGGAGGGTTCTTTGTGCTCCTTTGTGACACAGGAGAACCTTCCAGGCGGTTTCTGCGTGAGCTGCTGCTGTGATGTCACAGGAGCACTGCCACGTCCCCGAGGTGTTCCCGTTGCTGTGGCACACGGAGGCCTCAGTGTCCAGAGTGGCTCTGGGCACTGCTCGTTGCCGGAGGATCCTCCTGCCCGAGGCATTCTCAGCAGCCAGCCCAGCCCTGACGGGTGTCCTTCTGTGCTTGCAGGGCTACAGTCTGCAGACGTGTGCAGCGCAGCCAAAATGATCCAGCACGTGGCTGCTGCAGTTTGCACGCTGTACTCTGTGGCGTATGCGGGGTATTTTTTAACCCACTTGGCACGTAAGTCGAGGTTTTCCCTCGGTGCTGTGGCTTTGGGCTTGCTGTGTGCTTGCTGTTCTTCCTCTGGGCCTGAGCTGACTTTGTAACCAAATTGCCATGAAGACACCATTGCTTTGGGAGAGCTCCTGGCAGCAGCTGCAGCTGGAAAAGGGGGTGTCTGCAGCCAGCGGGGCGTGCACAGCATTTGCAATGAGCCCTGGGGGGTTCTGTTCCCTCAAGCGGGGAGTCTGTGGCAGCAGAGCCTGGAACTGCCTGTCCAGCCAAGAGCTGACCCAGCCCAGTATTTTGTGCTGTTCTCTTGCTGTGTGAAGGGACTGTGGCTCCTGGAGGGACGCTGTGAAAGCAAAATGCTCTCTCGGGGTTGCCTTGCTCTGGGGCATTTCCCACCACAGGCAGTTGTTTTCCTGACAGCATCTGGTTCATGTTCCCTCTCCCGTTGCAGGGCACCTCATGAGTGGATCCCGAGCAGCTCCTCCTTCGGTGAGTGGGAAAGGAACCTTTGGTGTTTGGAATTGTGCAGCAAGCTGTGAGCTCAGCATGTGGCAGCTGAGTGCCAGCCTGGGAGGCTGAAGGAAAGTTCCTGTCAGTATCCTTGCAGCAGCAAAGGGATCCCTGGGAGTTTTCTCCTTTTCTTTCTGTCCACAGGGCACAAAAGCAGCACCAGCACCTCCTCTGGCTCCCTCTGCTTCCAAAGAGGAGGCCAAAGAGGAGGAAGGCAGCAGTGAGCTTCCCGCTGTTCCGGGGGACGATGGTGAACGTCCCTCAGTGCCGGGAGATGACAGTGAACTTCCCGCTGCTCTGGGAGACGAAGGTGAACATCCCGTGCTGTGGGAAGACAACGGCGAGGCTCCTGCGGTGTGGGACAAGGACAGTGGACATCTCCCGGTGTGGGAGGAGGACAGAGGACATCCTGTGTCTTGGGAAGAGGAGGGTGAACTTCTCCCAGCATGGGAAGCGGACAGTGAACGTCCCCTGGCTTGGAAAGATGATGGCGAACCTGCAGCATTTTGGGAAGAGGACGGAGAAGCTCCCTGTGCTTGGGAAGAGGACACTGAACCTCCCTCGGCTGTGGGATCCTGGGCTGAACATTCTGACAGCAGCACAGCCCTGCAGCCAGAGGGGAGAGGGGAGTGGTGCCTGATGCAGCTGAGTACGTCTGCTCTGTTGCTGTGTGCCAGAGCAGGGTGCTGTGTGTGTGTCTCGGCATCAGCTGCACCCAGTGCTGCTCTGCAGCTGAATGTGCCAGGGTCATTTCTTGTCCTTCCCCAGCTGAGACCAAGGGGCTGACGGCCCCAGGGAGGGGGGCTGCATTCTGGCTCTGCTGCAAGGCGGGGTCTCACTCTGGGAGGGAGCGTCTTCCACGTGGTTTCTTTCAGGGAACACCGTGAGCCTGGCGGAGCCTGCCGAGAAATACCTGGAAGTGGAGCAGATTGGCCAAGGGTAAGTGCACGGCAGTTACTTCTGCACAAGCAGGCCCAGGTGTTGTGCTGGTGCAGGATCAAGTGAGAAGTCAGGAGAGCTCCAAACACCTCCAGACACTGGGGTACCATCCTGCTGTCCCTCAGTCCTGATCAGAATTGATACCTGTGCTCAGAAGGCACCGTCAAAGGCCCCTGAGGCTGGCAGTGTCCTGCCTGCAGCAAGGAGCAGGACCTGGAAGATCTTCTGTCCCTGGAACTGGATTGCCTAAAAGAGCCACTCACCATCTGGTGACTGTCAGAAAACAGTTCCCAAGGAGATTTCTTTCAAATATTTTGCTTCAAAAAATATCCTCCGGTCAGGATTAACAACCTAATGGTTTAGAAACAGAAACCAGAGCTGAACTAATAAGTGCTCTATTCTAGCACAGGTAGTAGAGCCCATACATTCAGTAACAGACACAGAGCTGATGCACTCTGGGGGAAAATGCATCACCTGCCTGATGGCAGGGCCCTTGTGGATCCTGCAGGTCATAGGCAGGAAATGGAAAAGGATGGAATGCATTCTTTTCCAGTTCTTTAGACACCCATTGCTCACTTCAAGTTTTGAACTAAAGCAGTGCAGCGTGGACATTTGGGATTTGCTCCAGCCCAATTCCTTGGTGTTGGGTCTCAGTTTTCTCTGGCACACCTTGCATGGCAGAGGGCTGGTGGCTGCTGCGCTGTTGTTGGAAGGGTCGATGCCCCCAGGTGTTTGTGAACGCTGCAGGCAGCAGAGATCTCCTGTCTGGGCTGGCTTGCACTGCCAGGGCCTAAAGCGCTGCTTCTTTCTTCTCTGCTGTTTTGTCTCCAGGGCTTTCGGAACCGTTTCTAAAGGACTCGACAGGGCCACTGGAGGAGAGGTCAGTGTCAACACGCCCAGCACGTCTGGCAGCTCTCCAGGGCTCTCCCCTCTGCTGGGAGCTGTGGCTGCAGCTTTGGGGGCCAGCAGAGCTTTCCTGCACAGGCTGCTCCTCTGCAGGCAGAGCCGTGTCAGCCTGCAGAGCACAGCTGGGACAGACTTGGTCCTTCTGAAGTGCCCAAAGGAATGCAAGCAGGGCAATGGATGTGTGTGTTTGCTTTGTTGTGCAATTCCAACCAGAGCAGTTGCATCTGAAATCATGACCCAATCCCATAGAACTGCTAAAGGGTTCCCGGCTGTTTTGCTCTGTTTGCACAGAACCAGAATTACCCCCTGCTTGCAGAATGTGTTTGAACAATAATGAGAGTGTTGAGGCCATTTGAGAAGACTGTAGGTGCAGAGAATGTGGTTAGAGCTTGGAGGCTGACAGCTGAGGGGCCATTTCTGCAGAGCTTGCAAGGCCAAATGTCTCTGGCCATGTGTCCTGTAAGCAGCCCCCAGCGAGCAGAGCAATGGGCTGTGGGAATGGCACTTGCTGAGCTCTGGTGTCCCATCCCAAGGCAGTTGGGCACAGCCCGGCTCCGTCGCTCCAAAAAGACTCGCTCCGTGTTTGCTGCGGCCTCCTGCCACAGACTCCTCCAGTGAAAGGTCTGCAATGTCCCTTCAGGTGGCCATAAAGAAAATGAGTCTGAGAGGGCAGAACAGGGAACGAGCTGTGAATGAGCTCCTGCTCCTGAAGGACAAGAAGAACCCCAACATTGTCAGCTCCTTGGACAGGTGAGTGCTTCAGGCCTTATCCCGTGCCCGGGCCCTGCCTTAACCTTTCCTGGCATCCGTAGTCTGTAGCCTGATTTGAAAATGCCTGACCCAGATGTATTTTCCTAAATCAACAGCCTGGCAGTTCGCTCCCTCCATGTGCTTTTGTTGCTTTGGTTTGGTTTTCCCTTCAAGTTGACCCTGTTTTCTGTGTCTTACAACAAGTGCTGGTAAACCACAGCAGAAATTATTTCCCTTGGCTTCTTCTTCCCGGCCCTTTCCCATTGCTGCAGATGCCAGGAAGACCAGGTTCTTGTTCCCAGAAATGCCTCGTTTGCCCATTTGTCAGTGGCCTTGCCTGTTTCTGAAGGGACTTTCTGAAAGGTTTTCTGACCCCTTTTGTCCCAAGTGCTGCCCGGCCTCCTCCCCTGGATAACCCTGGGAGCTGTGTTGCCTTGTTCTGCAGGGAAGGGTGGAACTGATGAGTTCAGAAGCTGAACCAGCTGGGGGCCAGTGTTGTGGTTCCACATTGATCTGGGCCTTTGCTAAACTGCATTTTTCACCTGCTTGCCATCTCAGGCCTCTCCTTTCTCACAGGGGTCTCCTCCTTTAGACTGTGCAGATCCCAAGGGCTGTGCAGCCTGGCAGGAATGTCTCTCCATCGGATTCTGTCCTCATTGACAAGTGACCTGGCAACCAAACTCCACTCCAGGCTTTTCCATGGGGGAACTGAGCACTGCACATTGGTCTCCATGCCACTGTTTTCCTCTTCCAGCTTCCTTGTCGATGGAGATCTCTGGCTGGTGATGGAATACATGGATGGAGGAACTTTGCAGGACGTTGTCAGACAGACACGCATGGCTGAAGGAGAGATGGCAGCTGTCAGTCGGGAGGTGAGGGATCCTGCCTGTGACTGCCATGCCTTGGACACGATGGTCCTTCCCAGCAGGGCGTGAGAGCAGGAGTGGCTCCAGGCTCAGGGCTTTGTTTCTCTGTTGTTGTCATGGGCTGGAGAAGGAAGAGCCCCTGCAGTGAACGGCCTGCCAGCAGCACTGCACTTCTACTCTGTTCTTGTTCTCTTTCCTGCTGTTGTGGCACTCTCTGTCTGTTTTGGATTTGATGTGCTGTTCTCAGCTTTGCCTTGAACCGTTTGCCTGGAGCTTGTCTGCACTGCACTCCTGTCCTGTCACAGCAAAGTCGCTGCTGGCAGAATTCTAAACTGTCCTTTCTTGTGTGATATATTCCGGCCATTGGTTTTTACCCTCGTGTTTCTTGTTCTCTCTCAGTGTCTGCAGGGCCTGCATTTCCTCCATTCGAACCGGGTGATCCACAGAGATCTGAAGAGCTCCAACATCCTTCTGGGCATGGACGGCTCTGTCAAGCTGGGTGGGTGTTCCTGGCCAGGCACGGCGCTCCCGGGGTGCGGCTGTGGGGCTGCTTCCCAGTGACGGCCAGAGCCCCACAAGGGCTGCTGGGGGCACTGCCTGGCCCCTGCTGCCAGCTGAGAGCGGCTGCCCCTGCAGAGAGCTCAGGAGAGGAGCAGGCTGTCAGGGGTGCCTTTGCTCTGGCAATGGCCCTCCCAGAGGGGCAGGAGTTGGGATCTAAAGCTGCAAGGGAATCAGTAACAGCAACTGCACGAAAGCTGAGGGTTTCTTTAAGGGTCCAGTTCAGTTCCATCTTTCCTTGGCTACAGCCCTGAGGACTTTTCCAGCTGACTTCACTGCTGCATTCTCAGACTGAGAGCGGGGAGTCTTTGTGCTTGGTTTCCTCATTCCAGCTGCCTTTGACAGTGTTTGTTTCTGTCCTCAGCTGATTTTGGCCTCAGCGCTCAGCTCAGCCCTGAGCAGGACCAGCGCAGCTCCATGGTGGGCACTGCTCACTGGATGGCCCCAGAAGTTGTCACCAGTTCTCCTTACGGCCCCAAGGTGGACATCTGGTCCTTTGGCATTGTGACCATCGAGATGGTGGAAGGAGAACCTCCTTACTTCAAGGAAACGAGGGCCATGGTAAGAGGCCAATTCTCCCGTGGTTGCAGAGGCCTGTGAGCACAGGGTGACCCTGCACTGGGAGCAGCAGCTGGAGGTTTCTGCACATGGGGAAGGGAATTCCCAGAGGACTGGAGCCTCAACACAGACACATATTCTGCAGTCTCCAGACACAATTTGCTTTGGGATTTACGTTGTTTCAGTTCTTTTGGCTGTGAGGATGACCTGAAAATGTGAAGCAAGTGCACCAGCTCTTTACAAAGGCTGTGGCAGCACCAGGGTTTGGGTTTTTTGGTTGGCATAGAAAAATGAGCTGTGAGCAGCATCTCGGCCAGGGAGGAAAGTGCCCCTGGAGCTGGGGCTGGGAAGCCGGGGTCGATGTGAGCACTTGTGGGTGGGAAGGAAGCTGGCAGAGCGCTGAGTTTGCTTTTCCTGCAGGCTCGCGCTCTGATCCGGCAGAACGGGACCCCGCAGCTGCAGGAGCCCAGGCGCCTGTCGGCTCTGCTGCGGGACTTCCTCGAGTGCAGCCTGGAGCCGGACGAGGAGCGGCGCTGGTCTGCCCAGGAGCTGCTGCAGGTGAATGCCAAGCGGCTGCAGGGGAAGCAGCAGCGCCAGGGAGGGGTTTTCTTGTGGGGCCCCCTCCGATGGTCTCCGGTCTCGCTGCTTTCCACACGCAAAGCAAGCAGAATCCTCGCCTGGTTTGGCTTGGCAGGGGCCTTTCGAGGTCATCTGCACCTGGGGCCCCACAGCGAGCAGGGCCATCTTCAAGCAGGTCAGGTGGCTCAGAGCCCTGCCTGACCTGAGCTTGGATGTTCCCAGGGAGGAGGCACCTCCCACATCTCTGGGCACCTTCTGTCAGTGCTTCCCCACTCTCCCGCTAAAAAAAATTCTGTCTCAGATCTCATCTGAGCCTGCTTCCCTCTCCTGAGTTTCAGACCATTTCCCTTTGTCCTGTTGCAACAGAGCCTGTGAGGAAGTTGACTCTGGAAAGTAACGGTTCATTTCTTTCTTTTTTCTCCTTTGGGCAGCACCCATTTTTATCATCAGCCAAGCCTCTCTCCAGCCTGACCCCTCTGATCACCGCAGCAAAGCAACTGAGGCAGCAGCGGAGGAGATGATGCACTGGAGGACAGCGTTTAGTTACAGTAGTTAGTTAGGACAACTAGTTAGTTATGGTAGTTAGCAGTGCTAGTTAGTTATGGTAGTTAGCAGTGCTAGTTGGTTAAGGTAGTTAGGACAGCCTGTTTGTTACGGTTCTTATGACAGCCTGTTTGTTATGGCAGTTTTTTGAATAAAAACTCTCTTAAACCTCAACTCCCTTGGCGTGTCCCTTCCTTCTCCCTGTGTGACTCAGCTGCCCAGAGCAATGTGAGGGGAGAGCGGGCCCAGCCTCGCCCAGAGCTGAGCCCCAGCAGAGCCCTGGCAGAGCCCAGAGCAGCCTCGGCATCTGCAGAGTCAGCCTGGAAGGAGGCGCTTGGAGCCTTCTCGGCTGCACCCGACTCTTGGTTACAAACTGTGTGTCAGGGCTCACCCCCAGATTGGGGTGACCCTGAAAGATGGAAAAGTCTCTCCTCCCACCCGTGCCTACAAAGAAAGACTCAGTAGTCTTCATTCATCCGGTCTCAAGGTAGTTTATTGTATGTTATCTAAAAGATTTTCTTCCTGAACTGCTGCGGTCCATTCAGCAGGTCAGACAAAGGCACACACTGACTCCCAGGGGGCTGGTGCCATCTTTTATATCATCCATGACGTGTTGAATGTTTGTGGTTTTACCCCAATGCCTATCACCTATACTGAATGGTGACTTTCTACTCTAAACCAATCTGTGAGTGCCAACATCACCATGAACATGGAGGTTAGGAAGGAGAAAGAAGGAGGACAGGGCACGCCCAAGTCCCTTCATCTTAGAACTTCTGATCCCCATGTACAAAACTCAGACCCCTCTGTACAAAGCCTAAACCCCCCCTGTACAGCACTCAGAAGTTCTGCCTTTCACTTTGTGACTACTTCTACAATAATATCTAAATTTGTGTGATTTCTTGTTCTTCCTGCAAGGTTGGTAAATTGTTCCATGGGTCAGATTCAAAGCCACAGGGGTTTCCAGTTGCATATCAGTGTCTCAAATGCTTCTGACCTGGGCCCGGAACATCCAAGAGTGTCCAAGGGACATTCTGTGTTCTGACAAGAACAGGATCATGAGAAGTCAACGAAGAGCCTTGAATGCAGCTTTCTCCACGCCTCCCTCCTTCCAGCTGCACCTCCTCCCCCGGCAGTGCAGGAGACAGGGAATGGGGCTGTGCTCAGTTCATCCCCCGTGGCTTCTCCCTCTGCCCAGGGACAGGAGTCGTTCCCCTGCTGCAGCCTGCAGTCTCTCCTACTGGAGACTTCTCCAGGAACTTCTCCAACCGGAGTCCATCCCCTGGGGCACAGCCCCCCTCCAAGTGCTGCAGCGTGGGTCACTGTGCCACGGGGTCACTCCTTCCAGGACAGGCTGCTCCAGCGGGGGCTCCTCTGTCCACGGGGTCACAGCCTCCTCTCAGGCATCCCCGTGCTCCAGCCTGGCTCCTCCAGGGGCTGCAGGGGGATCTCTGCATCCCCATGGATCTGCAGGGGGATCCCTGCAGCCCCATTGTTATAAATGAATCAGTCAATTTAATAATTAGAGGAATTTATTGAATCAAGTCAAATAAAAATTGGAAAAGCCACAAGCAAAACAGCGCCGAGCCAGGCGATCGGAGCTGGTTTCAGGCTATACAGCCCCGTACCTCTGGCAGTTCACAAGGTACTGATTCCACAGGGTTTTATTTATATTGCTTTCAGACGTAGTAGGATTCCTGGGGGGTCTTCCTGTTCCCTCTTGTCGGTCTTGCCCCTTTCCACATATTAATGCATGTTTTCTCGTGTAGAGTTTTTCCCGGAATATTCTGCTGAAGTCTCGTTAGATGGCAATCCTCTCGAATATCTTGTTCTGGCTATGAATATTCATCTTATCAGTTCAATGCTTATCTTCTAGATGGAATAATCCTTCAGAGTAACCATCCTTTGAGACAGGAATTCATCTTGTATATATTGTTCTTTCTGTCACTTGATTCCATTTAAAAAGATACTGTATTTTTTTTAGTCCTGAGCACGAATTTATTTTAAATTATATATTACACCCATGGATATGCAGGGAGGTCTCTACATCCCCATGGATCTGCAGGGGCATCTCTGCAGCCCCATGGATCTGCAAGGGGATCTCTGCATCCAGCACCACCGTCTTTGGAGGCACCAGGAATAGGCTGAGCTCTGCCTGAAGCTCTTCTCACATTCCCCACACCCTTCCCGGCACAGGGAGGGTTTTCCCTCCTCACAGCTCCCCAGGCTGGGTTTGCAGCCCCTCCTCGTGTGGGACCTCTGGGGCTTTTCCTCCCCACTGCATTCCTGCACCGTGGAGCCATTCCAAATGGCCTCTTCCACGAGGTTCTGTGGCAGGGATTTGTTCTCCCTGGTCTCTGTCCGCAGCTCAGTGCCTGGGGCCGGAAGGACAAGGAGAGTTAGAAACAGGGAGAAGGGAAAAGGAAAAGCAGGAGAGGAAGGAAGAAGAAAGAACAAGGGAGGAAGGAGATGGGAAAAGACGTAGATGGATGAAGGAGAGAATGAGGAGAGGAAGCAGGGCAGAGAAGAAGCTGGGATTTGCCTCCGTGCCAGGGGGAAGGGGAAGGAGATCCCCACAATCCATCCCTGGCAGGACGGCGTCAGCAGCGAGGTTGTCCTGCAGCCAGGGGCGATGCTGGGCTGGGAGATGGAGCAGGAGAGAGGGGCAAAGGGGCAGTGACTTCCTCCTCACCTGCCTGGCTGTCCCAGTCTGTAGCATCCTGGCGCTACCGAGGCCCTTGGAGCGTCCGGCACTGATGAGCCCGAAGCTCACGGCGACTTTATAAAGCTGACAAAGTAGGCAGGATGGGTCTTTGTAGGATCTCCAGCAAACTGGTTTATTGGAACAGGAACAGGGCACACAGCTGAACAGGCTCCAGGGACAAAGACAGGCTGCAAGCTGAGGGCACAGGGGGTTTTTATATGGGGTAGTGAGGGTGGAGCTGAGGGTCAGGGTCCAATGGATATGGGGGAAAATGGTGCAAAGGAGGGGTTAAGGGTCATGTCAGCTAATAGGGAAACAGAGGCAGGGAAATGCAGTAAACTTGGGCCAGTCGAGGGACAGAGAGAGGAGAACATTCTAGGGACTAACCAAAATAGGTGACAGGGGTTGAACTAGGGTAATTAGGCCAACGGGCCAATGGGGTAACATAACTTTACAGAAATCAGCATGTGCCTGCAAAGATCTATGGGAGAAGCAAGCTTCTCCCCATAACCTTGAAATCTATTCTTGTTTGGGACCAGTCCTCCACAGCTGAGGGACTGAGATTCTGATGGTAGGCTCCTGGGCCTCCACAGCAGTGCATCTTCCTTTTCCTTGTTTTCATTGCAGCGTCATTCTCCTCCATCCAGATGAAATTGAGGATTGACAATGGCTTGCAAGAAAGCAAGGGGTGAGTACCTTGGGTTTGGTGAGAAATGAGCCTCATGCTTTAGAATTTTTAAAACTTTAAGAAGGCATAATTAGAGACAAATCAATAACAGCAGTGGGTGTTTGGCAATGGCCAGAGGCACACTGGTTAGCCATAGCAACTCTTCTTATCTATTTTTTCCATTGTATTGTTCAAAAACATATTGCTAAAGATTATACACATTGAAAGATTTCTTTGAACTCGTTTACTTGTTCCAGGAACTCTTGATGTTGGTTTGACCCCCAACTGCCTTTCTAGAGTACGTGCAGGAATCGTGGATTGTTGTTCTGAGGGTTGTGTGTCACTTCCTCACAACAGCCCCCTAATCCCTGGTTTCAGGTGTGAGTCTGCAGGCCCCAAGTTGGGCAACTCCCTGGGGGCTCCCCTGGCAGGGGAGACCCTTCTGGAGCAGTTCTGTGTCAGGAAGGAGAGACGCATTGGACTTCTTTGGTCTTCAGCTTCTGTTTATTGTTACCTTATCAAAACTTCATCACACTGTCTGCACCAGACTCTGCGTGCAGGAAAAACAGCACAAAAATGACCAACAATCTCTTGTTACAAGGCATTTTGAGTCTAATCAAAAACTACGCTACCCAGTTAAGAAGGGACACCTAAATTATTTTCCTTTCTAACCCAATAACTGAGCCCTAAAGACCCGGATTTTTCATGTGGATTTTTCTACCCATTTACAAGATACCAGCTAAAAGCAAGAAGAAAGAGGAAGAAGAAAGAAGAAGGGAACTCAAGACAACACCCTATATCCTCCATCTTGAACCCATCTATAACATACTAAAAATCCTAAAACCTAAATGTCTCACCCATGTGAAATACTACACTACTCTCTACAATTCTCTACAATCTCTTTCACACTTTTGTGGTTTCTAGTTTACCTTGAGGCTTTGGAAGTTTTCTCCATGAACGAGGGTCAAAGTCAATGCTCCCCTGGAGGTCAGGACACCCCAGAGCAGACAGAGAAATATTCCCAGTGCCCTGGGTTTCCACATCAGCAGGCGACAGTTATTGACAGTCGAAGGGTCAGCGGCAGGGGTCCTCATCACACCCGTTCCTTAAATGTTATCTGGCCATGCAGACGGTTTTAGCTACTTCCACAAGTACTTTAAATCAACATTAGCTGTTTCACAAATATCTCTGAGTTGTTCTTGTCAGTTAGTTACAAAAATAAAAGCATTAGTTATTATTTCACAACTGCAGCTACTTCTGCAAAAGTTAACATTCTAATGCACAACACGTAGCATCCACTTCAATACTTTGCAAAAGCCAAAACTATAATGTATGTTTTTCACACTGTCCACAAACTAAAATATCATCCATGAATGATGTTCTGAGGATTTGAGCGACACAGGGGACAGCGCAATGGCCACAAAGAGCCGACAAATTGTACGACAGCAAAAGCAGTTAAAAGTGATTACAAACTGTAGTGTATCAAAATCAGCTCATCTTTCATGTTGTGATTAGGAATAAGTTGCAGAAGTCAAGACGAAATAGCAAAACCCACCGACTACATAGTTCTTTATAACAAACCCAGGGCAGGTTTTACCCTTGCATGGAGCACTTGGGCCTTCCCCGGGCCCCTTCTGCCCTCTTGCAGAGCCGGTGGCATTTTCCACCACCCACAGTTTGTAACCAAGAGTCGGGTGCAGCCGAGAAGGCTCCAAGCGCCTCCTTCCAGGCTGACTCTGCAGGTGCCGAGGATGCTCTGGGCTCTGCCAGGGCTCTGCTGGGGCTCAGCTCTGGGCGAGGCTGGGCCCGCTCTCCCCTCACATTGCTCCGGGCAGCTGAGTCACACAGGGAGAAGGAAAGGAAACGTCAAGGGAGTTGAGGTTTAAGAGAGTTTTTATTCAAAAAACTGCCATAACAAACAGGCTGTCATAAGAACCATAACAAACAGGCTGTCCTAACTACCTTAACCAACTAGCACTGCTAACTACCATAACTAACTAGCACTGCTAACTACCATAACTAACTAGTTGTCCAAACTAACTACTGTGACTAAAATCTGTCCTCCAGTGCTTCATCTCCTCCGCTGCTGCCTCAGTTTCATTGCTGCGGTGATCAGAGGGGTCAGGCTGGAGAGAGGCTTGGCTGATGATAAAAATGGGTGCTGCCCAAAGGAGAAAAAAGAAAGAAATGAACCGTTACTTTCCAGAGTCAACTTCCTCACAGGCTCTGTTGCAACAGGACAAAGGGAAATGGTCTGAAACTCAGGAGAGGGAAGCAGGCTCAGATTAGGTCTGAGACAGAATTTTTTTTAGCGGGAGAGTGGGGAAGCACTGACAGAAGGTGCCCAGAGATGTGGGAGGTGCCTCCTCCCTGGGAACATCCAAGCTCAGGTCAGGCAGGGCTCTGAGCCACCTGAGCTGCTTGAAGATGGCCCTGCTCGCTGTGGGGCCCCAGGTGCAGATGACCTCGAAAGGCCCCTGCCAAGCCAAACCAGGCGAGGATTCTGCTTGCTTTGCGTGTGGAAAGCAGCGAGACCGGAGACCATCGGAGGGGGCCCCACAAGAAAAGCCCTCCCTGGCGCTGCTGCTTCCCCTGCAGCCGCTTGGCATTCACCTGCAGCAGCTCCTGGGCAGACCAGCGCCGCTCCTCGTCCGGCTCCAGGCTGCACTCGAGGAAGTCCCGCAGCAGAGCCGACAGGCGCCTGGGCTCCTGCAGCTGCGGGGTCCCGTTCTGCCGGATCAGAGCGCGAGCCTGCAGGAAAAGCAAACTCAGCGCTCTGCCAGCTTCCTTCCCACCCACAAGTGCTCACATCGACCCCGGCTTCCCAGCCCCAGCTCCAGGGGCACTTTCCTCCCTGGCAGAGATGCTGCTCACAGCTCATTTTTCTATGCCAACCAAAAAACCCAAACCCTGGTGCTGCCACAGCCATTGTAAAGAGCTGGTGCACTTGCTTCACATTTTCAGGACATCCTCACAGCCAAAAGAACTGAAACAACGTAAATCCCAAAGCAAATTGTGTCTGGAGACTGCAGAATATGTGTCTGTGTTGAGACTCCAGTCCTCTGGGAATTCCCTTCCCCATGTGCAGAAACCTCCAGCTGCTGCTCCCAGTGCAGGCTCACCCTGTGCTCACAGGCCTCTGCAACCACGGGAGAATTGGCCTCTTACCATGGCCCTCGTTTCCCTGAAGTAAGGAGGTTCTCCTTCCACCATCTCGATGGTCACAATGCCAAAGGACCAGATGTCCACCTTGGGGCCGTAAGGAGAACTGGTGACAACTTCTGGGGCCATCCAGTGAGCAGTGCCCACCATGGAGCTGCGCTGGTCCTGCTCAGGGCTGAGCTGAGCGCTGAGGCCAAAATCAGCTGAGGACAGAAACAAACACTGTCAAAGGCAGCTGGAATGAGGAAACCAAGCACAAAGACTCCCCGCTCTCAGTCTGAGAATGCAGCAGTGAATTCAGCTGGAAAAGTCCTCAGGGCTGTAGCCAAGGAAAGATGGAACTGAACTGGACCCTTAAAGAAACCCTCAGCTTTCGTGCAGTTGCTTTTACTGATACCCTTGCAGCTTTAGATTCCAACTCCTGCCCCTCTGGGAGGGCCATTCCCAGAGCAAAGGCACCCCTGACAGCCTGCTCCTCTCCTGAGCTCTCTGCAGGGGCAGCCGCTCTCAGCTGGCAGCAGGGGCCAGGCAGTGCCCCCAGCAGCCCTTGTGGGGCTCTGGCCGTCACTGGGAAGCAGCCCCACAGCCGCACCCCGGGAGCGCCGTGCCTGGCCAGGAACACCCACCCAGCTTGACAGAGCCATCCATTCCCAGAAGGATGTTGGAGCTCTTCAGATCTCTGTGGATCACCCGGTTCAAATGGAGGAAATGCAGGCCCTGCAGACACTGAGAGAGAACAAGAAACACGAGGGTAAAAACCAATGGCCGGAATATATCACACAAGAAAGGACAGTTTAGAATTCTGCCAGCAGCGACTTTGCTGTGACAGGCCAGGAGTGCAGTGCAGACAAGCTCCAGGCAAATGGTTCAAGGCAAAGCTGAGAATAGCACATCAAATCCAAAACAGACAGAGAGTGCCACAACAGCAGGAAAGAGAGCAAGAACAGAGTAGAAGTGCAGTGCTGCTGGCAGGCCGTTCACTGCAGGGGCTCTTTCTTCTCCAGCCCATGAAAACAACAGAGAAACAAAGCCGTGAGCATGGAGCCACTCCTGCTCTCACGCCCTGCTGGGAAGGACCATCGTGTCCAAGGCATGGCAGTCACAGGCAGGATCCCTCACCTCCCGACTGACAGCTGCCATCTCTCCTTCAGCCATGCGTGTCTGTCTGACAACGTCCTGCAAAGTTCCTCCATCCATGTATTCCATCACCAGCCAGAGATCTCCATCAACAAGGAAGCTGGAAGAGGAAAGCAGTGGCATGGAGACCAATGTGCAGTGCTCAATTCCCCCATGGAAAAGCCTGGAGTGGAGTTTTGTTGCCAGGTCACTTGTCAATGAGGACAGAATCCGATGGAGAGACATTCCTGCCAGGCTGCACAGCCCTTGGGATCTGCACAGTCTAAAGGAGGAGACCCCTGTGAGAAAGGAGAGGCCTGAGATGGCAAGCAGGTGAAAAATGCAGTTTAGCAAAGGCCCAGATCAATGTGGAACCACAACACTGGCCCCCAGCTGGTTCAGCTTCTGAACTCATCAGTTCCACCCTTCCCTGCAGAACAAGGCAACACAGCTCCCAGGGTTATCCAGGGGAGGAGGCCGGGCAGCACTTGGGACAAAAGGGGTCAGAAAACCTTTCAGAAAGTCCCTTCAGAAACAGGCAAGGCCAGTGACAAATGGGCAAACGAGGCATTTCTGGGAACAAGAACCTGGTCTTCCTGGCATCTGCAGCAATGGGAAAGGGCTGGGAAGAAGAAGGCAAGGGAAATAATTTCTGCTGTGGTTTACCAGCACTTGTTGTAAGACACAGAAAACAGGGTCAGCTTGAAGGAAAAACCAAACCAAAGCAACAAAAGGACACAGAGGGAGCGAACTGCCAGGCTGTTGTTTTGGGAAGATACGGCTGGGTCAGGCATTTTCAAATCAGGCTACAGACTACGGATGCCAGGAAAGGTTAAGGCAGGGCCCGGGCACGGGATAAGGCCTGAAGCACTCACCTGTCCAAGGAGCTGACAATGTTGGGGTTCTTCTTGTTCTTCAGGAGCAGGAGCTCATTCACAGCTCGTTCCCTGTTCTGCCCTCTCAGACTCATTTTCTTTATGGCCACCTGAAGGGACATTGCAGACCTTTAACTGGAGGAGTCTGTGGCAGGAGGCCGCAGCAAACACGGAGCGAGTCTTTTTGGAGCGACTGAGCCGGGCTGTGCCCAACTGCCTTGGGATGGGACACCAGAGCTCAGCAAGTGCCATTCCCACAGCCCATTGCTCTGCTCGCTGGGGGCTGCTTACAGGACACATGGCCAGAGACATTTGGCCGTGCAAGCTCTGCAGAAATGGCCCCTCAGCTGTCAGCCTCCAAGCTCTAACCACATTCTCTGCACCTACAGTTTTCTCAAATGGCCTCAACACTCTCATTATTGTTCAAACACACTTTGCAAGCAGGAGGTAATTCTGGTTCTGTGCAAACAGAGTGAAACTGCCAGGAACCCTTTAGCAGTTCTATGGGATTGGGTCATGATTTCAGATGCAACTGCTCTGGTTGGAATTGCACAACAAAGCAAACACACACATCCATTGCCCTCCTTGCATTCCTGTGGGCACTTCAGAAGGACCAAGTCTGTCCCAGCTGTGCTCTGCAGGCTGACACGGCTCTGCCTGCAGAGGAGCAGCCTGTGCAGGAAAGCTCTGCTGGCCCCCAAAGCTGCAGCCACAGCTCCCAGCAGAGGGGAGAGCCCTGGAGAGCTGCCAGACGTGCTGGGCGTGTTGACACTGACCTCTCCTCCAGTGGCCCTGTCGAGTCCTTTCGAAACGGTTCCGAAAGCCCTGGAGACAAAACAGCAGAGAAGAAAAAGCAGCGCTTTAGGCCCTGGCAGTGAAAGCCAGCCCAGACAGGAGATCTCTGCTGCCTGCAGCGTTCACAAACACCTGGGGGCATCGACCCTTCCAACAACAGCGCAGCAGCCACCAGCCCTCTGCCATGCAAGGTGTGCCAGAGAAAACTGAGACACAACACCAAGGAATTGGGCTGGAGCAAATCCCAAATGTCCACACTAAACTGCTTTAGTTCAAAACCTGAAGTGAGCAATGGGTGTCTAAAGAACTGGAAAAGAATGCATTCCATCCTTTCCCATTTCCTGCCTAAGACCTGCAGGATCCACAAGGGCCCTGCCATCAGGCAGGTGATGCATTTTCCCCCAGAGTGCATCAGCTCTGTGTCTGTTACTGAATGTCTGGGCTCTACTACCTGTGCTAGAATAGAGCACTTATTAGTTCAGCTCTGGTTTCTGTTTCTAAACCATTAGGTTGATAATCCTGACCGGAGGATATTTTTTGAAGCAAAATATTTGAAAGAAATCTCCTTGGGAACTGTTTTCTGACAGTCACCAGATGGTGAGTGGCTCTTTTAGGCAATCCAGTTCCAGGGACAGAAGATCTTCCAGGTCCTGCTCCTTGCTGCAGGCAGGACACTGCCAGCCTCAGGGGCCTTTGACGGTGCCTTCTGAGCACAGGTATCAATTCTGATCAGGACTGAGGGACAGCAGGATGGCGCCCCAGTGTCTGGAGGTGTTTGGAGCTCTCCTGACTTCTCACTTGATCCTGCACCAGCACAACACCTGGGCCTGCTTGTGCAGAAGTAACTGCCGTGCACTTACCCTTGGCCAATCTGCTCCACTTCCAGGTATTTCTCGGCAGGCTCCGCCAGGCTCACGGTGTTCCCTGAAAGAAACCACGTGGAAGACGCTCCCTCCCAGAGTGAGACCCCGCCTTGCAGCAGAGCCAGAATGCAGCCCCCCTCCCTGGGGCCGTCAGCCCCTTGGTCTCAGCTGGGGAAGGACAAGAAATGACCCTGGCACATTCAGCTGCAGAGCAGCACTGGGTGCAGCTGATGCCGAGACACACACACAGCACCCTGCTCTGGCACACAGGAACACAGCAGACGTACTCAGCTGCATCAGGCACCACTCCCCTCTCCCCTCTGGCTGCAGGGCTGTGCTGCTGTCAGAATGTTCAGCCCAGGATCCCACAGCCGAGGGAGGTTCAGTGTCCTCTTCCCAAGCACAGGGAGCTTCTCCGTCCTCTTCCCAAAACGCTTCAGGTTTGCCATCATCTTTGCAAGCCAGGGGACGTTCGCTGTCCACTTCCCATGCTGGGAGAAGTTCAGCCTCCTCGTCCCGCACCAGGGAACATCCACCGTCCTCCTCCCACACCAGGAGATGTCCACTGTCCTTGTCCCACACCGCAGGAGCCTCGCCGTTGTGTTCCCACAGCGCGGGATGTTCGCCCTCGTCTCCCAGAACAGCGAGAAGTTCACTGTCATCTCCCATCACTGAGGGACGTTCACCATCATCCCCCGGAACAGCGGGAAGCTCACTGCTGCCTTCCTCCCCTTTGGCCTCCTCTTTGGAAGCAGAGGGAGCCAGAGGAGGTGCTGGTGCTGCTTTTGTGCCCTGTGGACAGACCGAAGCGTGAGGGACGGGAAGTTCTGTCTCAGTTATCACCTTATTTACCCTCAGCTGCACATCCAGCTGCACTAAGCAGAAATTGGGTTCGGAGCTGTTCCAACTAACAATGGGCTAAAGTCGACATTGCCCCTTATTCTTGGGAATTCCATATTCCACCATGGCTAGAGCCAGCAAGCAATGCTCTGCCTGCAAAACCAGACCTGCAGCTCTTCAAAAGCTCTTCAGCAGAAAAGGAGAAAACTCCCAGGGATCCCTTTGCTGCTGCAAGGACACTGGCAGGAACTTTCCTTCAGCCTCCCAGGCGGGCACATGGCTGCCACATGCCGAGCTCACAACTTGCTGCACAATTCCAAACACCAAAGGTTCCTTTCCCACTCACCGAAGGAGGAGCTGCTCGGGATCCACTCATGAGGTGCCCTGCAACGGGAGAGGGAACATGAACCAGATGCTGTCAGGAAAAAAACTGCCTGTGGTGGGAAATGCCCCGGAGCAAGGCAACCCCGAGAGAGCATTTTGCTTTCACACCGTCCCTCCAGGAGCCACAGTCCCTTCACACAGCAAGAGAACAGCACAAAATACTGGGCTGGGTCAGCTCTTGGCTGGACAGGCAGTTCCAGGTTCTGCTGCCACAGACTCCCCGCTTGAGGGAACAGAACCCCCCAGGGCTCATTGCAAACGCTGTGCACGCCCCGCTGGCTGCAGACACCCCCTTTTCCAGCTGCAGCTGCTGCCAGGAGCTCTCCCAAAGCAATGGTGTCTTCATGGCAATTTGGTTACAAAGTCAGCTCAGGCCCAGAGGAAGAACAGCAAGCACACAGCAAGCCCAAAGCCACAGCACCGAGGGAAAACCTCGACTTACGTGCCAAGTGGGTTAAAAAATACCCCGCATACGCCACAGAGTACAGCGTGCAAACTGCAGCAGCCACGTGCTGGATCATTTTGGCTGCGCTGCACACGTCTGCAGACTGTAGCCCTGCAAGCACAGAAGGACACCCGTCAGGGCTGGGCTGGCTGCTGAGAATGCCTCGGGCAGGAGGATCCTCTGGCAACGAGCAGTGCCCAGAGCCACTCTGGACACTGAGGCCTCCGTGTGCCACAGCAACGGGAACACCTCGGGGACGTGGCAGTGCTCCTGTGACATCACAGCAGCAGCTCACGCAGAAACCGCCTGGAAGGTTCTCCTGTGTCACAAAGGAGCACAAAGAGCCCTCCCAGGGCACAGCCTGTTGCCCAAAGGATCCAGGAGGAACTCTGAAAATGCAGCAAACAAGGACACCCCATAGCCCAGCCTGAACACTGAGGAGGAACAAGGACAGCACCAAAGCAGAGGAAACATGACCTTTAGTCACTGACACTTCTGGCTAAAACCAGCAAGCCGTGTTCCATCTGGGATCTTTGTTCTCGTTCTAAAAACAAGCAAGGTTCTCCACTCTAAATATAGAGAAGGCAGGAACTGGGTAGGAGGTGGGATGAGGAAGGAGGAGGAGGAGGGGAAAAGGAGGAGCAGGAAGAGGAGGAGCAGGAGCAGGAAAAGGAGGAGAAACAGGAGGTTCCAGTGACCCCTGTGGCCGCAGCACCCTTGGCTCCGGGACCATCGCCCCCAGCTCATCCTGCAGGTGAGAGGGGAGGGGGAGCTCGTCCCAAATCTATCGGGGGTCCCTGAGAGCGTTTTTTTATTGGGGTGTGTTTGGAGCTTGCAGATTGTGGAATTGAGCCCCAAATATCGTCTGGGAGGCCCAAGTAAACCCTCTGAGGATTTTTTCTCTCTGTGTGTGTGTGTGTGTAGGTTTGGATCTTGAAGGACCCCAGAGCTGAGCCCCTTGGGGGGATCTTTGGGAGTCCACGTGGCCATTGCCCAGGGTCACCAGGGGGAGGACATTGGTCCTGGGGACCTCCGGGGAGCAGAGGAGGGGAACTCCTGGGACCCCCAGAGTGGGGGGAGTAGAGAGGAGCAATCCTGGAGCTGGGGAACCCCGGCTGGCTGGAAAGGGGGGGAGCCTGGAGAGGAGGGAGCCCTGGGACCCCTGGGATCTCAAAGTAGAGTATCAAGGCAGAAGGGACCCCATGGACCCCCAAAAGCCCCTGGATCATCCCTAAGCAGGACGCCAAAAAAGGGGGATCCCCTGGAGCCATTGGACCCCCATCATCCCAGGGAAAGGAAACCTCTGGAACGCCAAAAGTGGAGAGATCAGAGATTGGGAACTCCTGGGAGAGTTGTTTTGGGCTGAACCTTGATATAGTGGAGATTTCCATGGACACAAGACTCCTGCTGAGTTCCAGGGATGGTCTTGGGCAGTGAGGAGCCTCTATTCCAAGGTGCTCCCACCTTGGTTTTCCCCAAAGCAGGATTTGTCATTCCCAGGGTGTGGCTGGATGGAGAAGGAGGAAAAGCCCTGGAGATCCTGCAGGAGGAGGGGCTGCAAACCCAGCACAGGGAGCTGTGGGGAGGAAAGAGCTCCCCTGAGCCAGGAACTTGGCCGAAGTTCCATCTGGAGCTCGGAGCTGGTGGAGAACCCTCATGGCAGGGAGAAGCCCCACAAGTGCTTGGAATGTGGGCAGGGTTTCAGCTGGAGCCCCACCCTGATGGAACACCAGAACACCCACACTGGGGAGAGGCCCTGTGAGTGTGGGGAGAGCTTCAGTGGGACCTCTGACCTCACCAAGCACCACAGGATCCACACTGGGGAACGGCCCTATGAATGCTTGGAATGTCAGAAGAGCTTCAGGTGGAATTCAGAGATTGTCACTCACCAGCACTTCCACACCAGGGAGAGGCCCTGTGAGTGCCCCGAGTGCAGGAAGAGCTTCGTGCGCTGCTCCAGCTCCATCCCCCATGGGAGGATCCACGTTGGATGATCCCCAGTGACCCCCGCTGGGCAGAACCCCGGTGACCCCGTTCTGGGTGATCCCGGTTGGGTGGGGGGAAGGTGTTGGAGAGATTTCTTTCCCCTCTGCTTGTCCTGGTGTGATTTGGTTGGTAATAAATTCCCTCCCTGTGCCCGGGCCGGGTCTGTTGTGCCCGTGCCGGATTTGCTGAGGGATCTCTCCCGCTCCTTGTCCCCAGGCAGGAACCCTCGGTTCCATTTTCTGTCCCTGTGCGGCTGCGGGGGGCAGGGACAGAGCGGCTCTGGGGGGTGCCTGGCATGGGGCCAGCGTCACCCCTCGCCACGGGCACCCCTGAGACCCCGCGCAGCCGGGCACACATTTCTGGGCACAGCTGAGCTCCCAGCTGCGCAGCGCCCCAAGGCTCCCCGTGCCTGGAAAAGCCCCAGCCGGGGCTGCAGCGTCCCGGAACCGCTCAGCCAATCCAAACGCAGCCAAAACGCGCTGCAGCCAATGGGAGCGCGAGGAGTTGAGGAGTCATCGGTTGTGTGGCAGAGCCTCGGCAATCGGTGCCCAAAAGTGCTCGGAGCCAATGAGAGCGCGCGGCGCTGCTGAGCCCGCGCTGCTCCGGACTGGTGCTGCCAGCGCAGCGCGGCCGCTCTGGGGCTGGTGCTCCCTGGGCGGCGCTGGCCATGGGGCGAGTGGCGGCAGCTGGGGCCGTACTGGTGGCACTGGTGGTGCTGGGAGCCCCCCCGGCTGCGGGCGCGGAGCTCTCGGGAGAGCGGGGGGGGCGGGAGGCGGTGGGACAGGGGGGAGAATGGGGAAAAGGGGGCGGTGGGAGCCCGAAATTGCAGGGGCAGGAGGAGGAGGGGACCCCGAAAGGAAGAGCGGGAGGGGCTGAGGATTGGGGGCAGGTGAGGAAGGGTCGGGAGAGGGTGGGAAAGTGGGGAAAAGGGGAGGTTAGGACCCCAAAACTGAGCGGGAAGGGGGGCTAGGGATTGATAGAAAAGGGTGGGAAAGGGGTGGAATGGGACCCCAAAAGTGAGTTGGGTAGAGGCTGAAAGTCGGAGGGGAGAGGATGTGGAAGGGCAAATGGGGGAAGGGTGGAAAAGAGGAAGTGGCACCTCGGGCAGGAGGGATCCATGGCGGCCTTGGGGCACAGAGGGTGCGGAGTGGGGATCCGGGGTGGATCCCGGAGCTCTGGGGCTGCTGGGGGGGCACCCCCGGACCTGTGTCCTGCACACACAGGGGTGTTCCCGTACGTGGGAAAGTCCGAGTGTCACTTCATGAACGGCACGGAGAAGGTGAGGTACCTGAGCAGGTTCATCTACAATCGGGAGCAGTACGCGATGTTCGACTGCGACGTGGGGCACTTTTTGGGGTTCACCCCCTATGGGGAGACAGCAGCCAGGTATTGGAACAGCGACCCAGACGTTATGGAGCAAAAAAGGGCTGCGGCGGACTGGCTGTGCCGGTACAACCACGAGTATCTCAGCCCGTTCCTCACGGAGCGCCGAGGTGAGCGCGGGGCAGAGCGTGTCCCCTCGGGCCCTGCCGTGGCAATGACCCTGGAGCCCCTCAAAACCTCCCTGGAATCGGCCCAGAGCCCTCAGCCCTCATTGTGCCCATCCCCGAGACCTTGTGTCCCTGCCACTGACCCCCGTGGCTCTCCCAGTCCATCCCAGTCTCTCCCAGTGCCTCCCGGCTGTCCATCTCAGCCTAGCGTGGTGCTGCCGCCTCTCAGCCAATCAGAGCGCGTGTCTCTGATGACTCATCAGTTGCCAGGCAGACCCGCAGCGCCGAGTGCCCCGCACTGGACTCGGCCTCCCAGTGCCGCGCGCTTCGTTCCCAGTTCCTCCCAGTGCCGCCCCAGTCCTTCCCAGTCCATTCCCAGTTCATTCCCAGTTCACTCCTAGACCTCCATCCTCCCTCCCAGTGCCCCCCATCCCCTCCCATCTCTCTGAGTGCCACCCCAGTCCTTCCCAGTCCATTCCCAATCCCTCCCAAGGCCACCCCATCCCTCCCCTCTCTCTCCCAGTTCCCCCCAGCTGATCCCAGTCTGTCCCCGCTCTCTCCCAGTGCCCCCCAGCATATCCATCTCGCTGGTGCCCTCGATCTCCCAGCCGGGGCTGCTCCGTGATGGATTTCTACCCTGCCCACACCCAGCTGAGGTGGTTCCAGGGCCAGCAGGAGCTCTCTGTGGTGGCCACCGACATGGTCTCCAACAAGGACTGGACCTACCAGCTCCTGGTGCTGTTGGAAACACCCCCCTTGCGCGGGCTCACCTGCAGCTGGCAGGTGGAGCACATCAGCCTGGAGCACCCCCTGAGCTGGCACTGGGGCACGGGGGGAGGAATTGGGGGCGCTGGGAGAGCCACTGGGATGTGCTGGGAGCAACTGGGAGGGAGTTGGAGACAGCCTGGTTTCACCTGGGAGAGGGGCTTGGGGGAGTGGAAGGGCTGAGAAGTGGTTTCAAGGATGCTGGGGAGGGCGGGCTGGGATTCTGGGGGTCCTGGTGGACACTGGGAGGGAGTTTGGGGGTGCTGGGTGTGACTGGGAAGGATTGGAGTGAGTCTAGAGGAGCTGGAAGGAGATTGGGGATGGAAAAGCAGAGGTTGGGATGAGGTTGGTTGTGCTGGGAAGAGATATGGAGGGGTCAGGACAAGTCCTGGTGAGGCTGGGAAGGGACTGGGACAGGGTTTGTGGGTCCTGGGGCAGTGCAAGGAAACAGGAAGGGTGTGGTGGGATCCTGAGAAGGATGGGCGAGGCTTTGGTGGGTCCTGGGGAGGCCGGGAAGGGACCGGGGGGAGGTTTCAGGGGGTCCTGGGTGGGATGGGGGCGATTGGGAGGGTACTTGGAGGGGCTTGGGGTGTCTCTGAGAGGTTTTGGGGGTCCTTACCCCTGCAGACCCCCCAGAGATGCCACTGGATGCCACCCGCAGCAAGATGCTGTCAGGGATCGGGGGCTCCGAGTTGGGCTTCGTCTTCCTGGCGCTGGGGCTCAGCTTCTAGGAGCTTGTGTGCTCCTTCCCCGGGGCTCCAGCCCGGTGTCACCCCCTTTTCTCTGCACACAGAGCTCCTGAGCCGCCACCAGCCGCATCCCCTCCCCGGACCCCCCGCTCCATCCCCACGCTGATTTTGGGGGGGTCGTGTGTCCCCCCAGCCCTGCTCTCTGCCACTGCCTGCCTGCTCCCAGTGTTCCCAGTAAAGCTTCCCAGTTAAACCCAGCCCAGGTTATGGGGGGCAGTGGGGAGGGACTTGGGGGGACCCCACGCGGGGGCCGGGACTGGGCAGGGAGGGTGGGGTCCAGGTGGGGAACACTGGGTGCTGCGGGTCTGCCCGGCAACTGGTGAGTCATCAGCCCCGCTCGCTCTGATTGGCTGACTCTTGTCCATCGCGTTCTCTCATTGGCTGAGGAGAGGCCCGGGACTGGAGAGAAGCAACGGCAGAGATCCCGCCCCGAGCACCGGCACGGGGACAACAGACCCAGCCTGGGCACACGGAGGGAATTTATTACCAACCAAACACAGCAGCACAAGCAGAAGGGAAAGAAATCCCTCCAACACCTTCCCCCCACCCAACGGGGATCACCCACAACAGGGCTTATCCACGATGGAGAGACGGGGACAGCCGAGTTTAGACCAGAAGCCAATTTCATTGAGGGTACCAGGTGTTTATACAGGGTTTTACTTGTGTGGTGCTCAGATAGGGCTCGATGTTTGCTAACAATTTCCCATTGGTTACACATTCTTCATGACATCACGGCACCTGGGAACATTATCTTATCACAAAGTCTCACAACAGGTTGCTTGGTCACTTCTTGCCCAGGGAGACTTAAACTGTGTCTGTGTCTCCCACAGTTTCTGCTCAGTCAGGCCTCAGATCTCGGCCCCTTTATCAGCTCCATTGTTTTCCTCTCTGTTTTATTCCCCATTCGGGGGCACCAGGGCTCTGCCCAACGGGGGTCACTGGGGATCATCCAGCCTGGATCCTCCCATGGGGGATGGAGCTGGAGCAGCCCACAAAGCCCTCCCCTCACTCCAAGCTCTTCCTTCACTCGGGGCACTCCCAGGGCTTCCCCTTAGTGTTGCCTCCGTTGGTGTTGGGTCAAGTAAGAGCTCCTGGAGAAGCTCTTCCCACACTCCCCACACTCGTAGGGCCTCTCCCCGCTGTGGATGCGCCGGTGCACAGTGAGGTGGGAGTTTCGCCTGAAGCCCTTCCCGCAGTCAGGGCAGCGGAAGGGCCTCTCCTCTGTGTGAATCCGCTCATGTAGGAGGAGATTGGAGCTGGTGTGAAACCTCTTCCCACACTGGGGACACTCGTAGGGCCTCTCCCCAGTGTGGATGCGCTGGTGTCTTCTCAGTTTGGAGCTCCGCCCAAAGCTCTTCCCACATTCCAAGCAGGTGTAGGGCCGTTCCCCAGTGTGGATCACCTGGTGCTGGATCAGGTGGTAGCTGTGCATGAAGCTCTTCCCACACTCCCCACACTCGTAGGGCCTCTCCCCGCTGTGGATGCGTTGGTGTCTTCTCAGTTCGAAGCTCCACCCAAAGCTCTTCCCACATTCCAAGCACTCATAAGGTCGTTCCCCAGTGTGGATCACCTGGTGATGGATCAGGGTGGAGCTGTGTCTGAACCCCTTCCCACACTCCCCACACTCATAGGGCCTTTCCCCAGTGTGGATCCTCTGGTGCCGGATCAGCTTGGAGCTCCGGCTGAAGCCCTGCCCACATTCCAAGCACTTGTGAGGCTTCTCCCTGCCATGAGGCTTCTCCACCAGTTCCGTGCTCCGGCTGGATCTCTGGTTGTCTTCCTGGCTCAGGGGGGCTCTTTCCTCCCCGCAGCTCCCTGGGCTGGGTTTGCAGCCCCTCCTCCTGCAGGATCTCTGGAGCTTTTCCTCCTCCTCCATCCAGCCACAACCTGGAATGAAAAATCCTGGTTTGGGGAAAAAACAAGAGGAGAGCACCTTGGACTGGAGGTTCCTCCTTGCCAAAGTTCGTCTCAGCAAATCATTGGTAAGTTTTTCTATGTAAGAATCTCCAAAACACCAAGATTCAGCCCAGAAATCCTGCAAAATTCAAGACACTGATCAAAAACACCCCAAACATCAAAAGTGAGCAAAAACCTCCTGCAAAAGATAAAGATTCAGCTGCCACATAAAACCAAAGCACCAACATTTAGCCCAAGCAAGCTCAGAAACACCAAGATTCACCCCGTGAAAATCCTGGATCCCCCTCCACAGTCACCTGCTGCATGTGGGGGGAGCAGCGCTCCTGGGGCTGGGGGGAGGCTGCAGACACAGGGAGGGGTGGAACCTTGTGCTGCTCCCTGTTTCTGCTCCTCCTCCTGTGACTCTGCTCTTCCTCACACTCCTCTTCCTCCTGCTATTCCTCCTTCTCCTGCACAATCCCACCTTCTCCTGCCATGTCCATCGTTTGACCATTTTGTTCCTCAACCCTGCTTCTCCTTCCCTTCTCCTCCTGCCCCCAGGCCCAGCACCCACTGCCGGCTCCCTCTTCCCCCTAAATCCACAGCATCCCAGCGCAGGGGCAGGGATGGAGCTGGGGCAGGTCGGGCTGGGGCAGCGCTGGGCTCTCGGCCGCTTCCGCCCGCACTCGGTCCCCACTGCAGCCGCTCCCGCCAGGAGAGCGCGGGGGGGCCCGGCCTTGGCACTGCCCCACTCCCACCTCCCCAAATTCCCCTCGCGGGGGCGATGGGGCCGAGGGGGGGGCGCAGGTGGGGTCCAGGTGGGGAACGCTGGGAGCTGCGAGTCTGCCTGGCAACTGGTGAGTCATCAGCGCCCTGCGCTCTGATTGGCTGAGCTCTGCCTGAGGGCTGGGGCTGCAGCAAAGAGGGGACACCCTGCTCCAGGGGGGATGTCCCGAAAACGGGGGACCCCCATGAAAGGAACAAGAGGAAAGTGTCTTTACAAACAGATGCTGTGAATCTGCTCCGAGACAGGGCCAGGGACCTGTACATAAGGAAGTGACAGGAGAAGCCATCGGTTTCAGGAAACGTTATCAATTGATGACACAGACTGCTGCTCAGCCAAGGTCCTGCTGAATTAATGAACTTCCCGAAGAACAACAAAGACTTAACAGAGCCAGGAATATCGTCTGCTATACAATAGTGGGGTGCATATGAAGGGGGAATGTAGCAGGTGGATTGGGAAGTCTGCACCTCTCAAGTACTTCAGCCAGTGGGGAAAGGGAGAGGGAGATGTGGCCAGGAGAATTGGGATGAAAAGGAGGCTGTGTCCTCCAACAACTGCAGAGATCCCATAGGGAATGTGCCATGGCCTCTCCCATTTCTAGAAATGAAATTACTTTTACAGGACTCCGCTATCTGCTTTGTGGACAGAAACCTCTGCTGATGTCAATTTTCCCGCACACGCTGGGGCTCATCCGGAATTCCTTCCACCGTCCGGGGCGGCGGGCAGGGAGTGCAGCTGAAGGTGCCTCACCCACTTTGGGTGATCGGCTCCCTTGGCTGGCGGCGGCACCGGGGATCGATTGGGGACCCGGGAGTGACCAGGAGACAGACGAGGGACACATCAGGGGGGTCTGTGAAGAGTCAGCAAGGAGAGAGCACTGAAAATCTCAGCAGTGACTGCACTGGGATCTTCGGGGAGTGAACATGGCAGGGCACCCAGGGAGGAGAGAAAAGGGAAAGCCAGGGAGGGGTCCTGGCCAAAGGGATGATGATCCCAAAATGTCTCTGAAGAGTACCCGGGGAGAATGTTGAGGTAGTTTGCACATTCCCCCAGAGGTAATTAAGGACATGGACAACCAGGGGAGCAATAATGGAAGAGGGGAAGGGATTTGGACAACAGGGGATGGATGGTGTTGGTGTGCTGGGAAGGGATCGGGTGAAGGGCAGTGTGCAGCAATATGGTGAAGGCAAGAAGCAGCAGGAGGAATCTATGTGGTAAGAAAAAGTATGATGGAAAAAAGAAGGAAGAGAAAAATACAGAGGACTGGGATGTCTTTGAGCACTGTTCTATGCTCAGAATTTGCCAGCTGATCCAGATCCTTTCCATCCCGGGTTTCCAGGAGAGGAAAAGAAGGAGGTCAGGATGTCAGGGGGTTTCTCTGTGGTGGGCAGCGGCAGCACCGGGCGCAGAGGTGCGGGACCGGGAGCACGGGCTGGGGGCCTGTGGGGAGCTGCGGGGCCGGGCCGGGGCTGTGGGGCAGCCGGGGCTCAGCGCCGGGCGCTGCCTGACCCCACCAGCCCCGGGCAGGGCCGGCAGTGGCCCCCGGCCCCCAGGAGCTTGCGGGACACCCCGGCCGCTGCCCGGCCCCGTGGAGCTGCCGGCCCTGCCCGCCGGGGGGGCCTCCTTTGGACACTGCGGCAGGACAGGGACCGGCTCTGGGATACGGGCTGTGGAGGGGACCCTGAGCACAAGGAGGAAAACAAAGATACATCTGGGAAATGCAGATTGTACATGGAAGGATCAGGATTTTCTATTAAGCATTTGGCTTGGGTCGCTGGAGAAAGGAAAGACTTTGCACAAAGCTCAGCAGCTCTCAGAGGATGAGCACCCACAGGCAGTGAGCGCGGCTGCAGGAGTGGCAGAAGAAGGCCCTGGAGCACTTGGGCACAAAGGCACAGCAGCTGAATGCAAGAAGGGATGAGCAAAAGGCCAAGCTGAAGGCAAAGGCCATGGCACAGCTCATACAGCCCCTCAGGGATTAACCCCAGGGCCCAAGGGGGCCCCGGCACCCAGGGGACGGGGTCAGCCACAAGCACCTGGCAGAGGCATTGCCCTCCTGGCCAGGGGAGAGCCCACCCAAACAGCCCCTGGGAAGGAGTCAGGGCTCCAGCTGCAGGGCACAGGGACACTGGAAGCAGAGACAGCAGCACCCTCAGGAGGAGCAAGCCCACCCCTGGATGGACATGGATTGTCAGGGCTGTCACAGCTCCCATCCCACCGGGGACCCACCACACTGGAGCCCTGGGGAACATTCAGGCTGGGTCTGCAGCGAGAGGAGGCCTCTCCTGATGGACACAGGGGTCTCTCCATCCATTCTGAATCTTAGACACAGGAATCTGACACTGAACCTTCTTCCCACAGGAAGCTGGGCTGGCACAGAGCCTGCCTTGGCACTTTGCTGTTCCCAACATCCAAGCAGGACATCGGGCCCTGCCTAAGGAGGCCAAAGCAGCACCACTGGTGGCCAAGTGGCGTGGCCCATGCCAAGTGTCCCTGAGGCCAGAAACAGCCCCCAGCACAGCTGAGCACGGGGGGACCCCTCAGCCTGGGCTCCAGGGCTCTGAAGCCCCGGAGATTTGCACTTCCCGCCTGCAGCAGGAGCATGGGAGGCCCCCACGGAGCCTGCACTGAAGGCAGCGCAGCAGCAGCCAGGGCTCCACAGCGGGGCAAGCCCCTGGGCCTGCCCACACATCCTCTGCTCAAATCCTCTGCCTGGGCACCCTCCTTTGGCATCTCCAGCCACCGGGGCCAATCCTTGCTGCCACTGCTGCAGCTTCAGTGCTTTCTGGGCCTGCACTGCCACAGCTGCTGCCGAAGACAACGGCACAATTCCACTCTGGGTCTCAGCCACACTCACACACTGCACTGCCTGGGATTGCACTGATGGAAAATACACCAGGTCATAGACTTGAACATTTTTAACATTTTATTTCCCTACTCAGCCTTGGTTTGCCTTGGCCTCGGGGAAAGAAATGGTAAAGGTTTTTTTAAGGGATGTTCCACCACTCAGTGGAGATGAGTTTAACATCTCAACACACTGGGAATGGCCCAAAAGATTCCCACAAAGATAACACCCAGCAGCAAACAGCAACCAACACCTACCCCAGACACTGCCCCCGGCAGAGCTGGAGACACCTGCTCTGGAAAAGGCTGAGAAGGAAATCCAGCAGTTCCGACCTGATGAACAGCAGAAGCCAAGAAATCCGGGTCCAACAGGAACCCAAATACTAAAAACTGCACAACTTGAAACTGCAGAACATTAAACCAATGGATTTAGATTGGTTCAGACTGTATCAAGTTTGGGAAAAATCCAGTTAAACCCACGTGTCATGGATCGATTTTCTCTGCACATCCCGGGCTATGTGGGGATGGAATGATTTCTGTTGCAGATCCTGGCCAGAATCAAGGAATGCCTTGACTCTAACACTAAACATATTGGTGGAGTTTTGTTTTTCCTGCAATTTCTGTGCAAAGTTTACAGGGAAGAGTATTTTTTGTAATAATCCTACTTCTATATTGCCGGTTAGGTTTGGGTCAGGAATGTGAGAATGAGTTTTTACTCCGAGGAGAAGTAGAAAAAACTTAATTGCCTTGGGATTTTCTTGTGTATGTTTGTGTGAGAGATACCAAAATTTTGGTCTGGGTTTTGCAACGTTCACCTTCAGGTTGCATTTTGGAAAACGAGAAGAGATTTAAAGGTGACCCTTTCACTCATAAACAGTAAATAGATGATTTGAAGGAAAAAATAAATAAAGCAGCAGGTTGTTGGGGGGGGGCACACGTGAGGCTGCTGGAGGCTGCTCTGGAAGAGAAGCTGCATTCCCGGCAGCCAGCAGAGGAGCTTTAGAAATGCAAATTAACACTGCTGGGGCAAAGTGGGGACAATGGACCTGGCTCTTCTTGCCTGGGGCAGGAATTGGGCTGATTCCCTCTGCCCCTCACCCCAAGCTCTGCCTGCCTGCACAGATGGAATCTGCACAGCTGAAGGCAGAGCCCATGGTGAGGATCTCTGACTCTGCAACAGAAATGGGTGAAGCTGCAAAGGGAAACAGCAAATGGAGAATGTTGTGGAAACTTGACTAAAATAAGGGGGGATCATCCCTGTGCCCACTCCAACATGTGCTGGCACTGTCTATGCTATACAGGGAGTATCAGAGCACTGGGGTTTTTGCTATAACAAGTTCAGGGAAATCAGTTGGAATTCAAGTATTTGATGATGTAATTAGACAAAAGCGGTCAATTGATGCAGCCCCAGCTTGAAGGAGCATCCAAAAATGGAGAAAAGATGAACGGCCACCAGAACAAATCCTACAACACCATGGACCAGCCCCTGGGAACCCGAACCAATTCATATCAGGAGACACAGAACCCATTTATCATTTCAATGGCATCATTAGATTACAAGCTGTCCTGGAAATAAGAACCAACCAGACACCTCCAGCTCCTGACCTTCCTGCTGACCCATCCACTGAAATGAGGAACACAACATTTCACCAGGGGATGGGATCACATTATCTGTTAGCAGAAAAAACAGGAGTTTGTGGAAAACTAAATGACTCCAACTGCTGTTGCCAAAGAGATGACAAAGGAAAAGCAGTGAAAAAAGATAACAAAGGAAGTAGGAGATCAGTTTATGTATTAGTCCAAACATGGAAAGGATGGGAATGGGACACGGTTTCGTGGCTGCCTGGAACACCATGGGTTAAACGAATGCTGCTTCTCCTCTTCTGTGCTACAGCAACTCTCATCTTTTTACCACGCTCCACACCTTGGGAGTGCAGCTCATCCAGCAGCTGAGCCAGGGGATGCAGGTGGCAGCCAGGCCTCCTGATCCAGAAACGGCTACAAAAGGACAGGGAATGAGGGCACCGAGAATAATCCAAAAACCAAAGAGGACCCGGGAAGAACAAAACAGAGTCAATGAGTGAATCTGCCTGGAGATAGGGCCAGCGACTTGGAGATGAGGAACTAACGGAGGAGAAACCATCAGTTCCAATAAATGTTACAAATGGACCCGGACAGCTGCTCAAAGTCCCACTAAACTCCTCAACTTCCCGAAGAACAAAGACCAAACAGAGCCATGAATATCGGCTGTCATCCACAAGGAGGGGTGCATATGAACGAGGACAGGCAGCAGGCGGATCGGGAAGTCTGAACCTTCCAAGTCCCTCAGCCAGTGGGCAAAGGCAGAGGGAGATGCGGCCGGGAAAATGAGCATCCAAAGGAGGCAGCGTGCTACAACAAGGGCAGAGCCCGCATGGCAAATGCCCCACGGCCTCTCCCTCTGCTCAGCAATCGAGTCACTTTGACAGGACTCCTCGGTCTCCTCTGGCCACAGAAACCTCCGGCGACGGGAATTTCCCGGCACGGGCCCGGCCACGGGGCAGCCACCTCTGTCCCAGCCACAGCAACCGGGACGAGCCAGCGCTGCTCCGGCAGCGGCTCCTGCCCAGGCAGCGGCGGGAAGGAGACCGCGGGCAGCCGCTCCCGCAGCGCCCTCAGCCCAGGGCCGGCACGGGCCGGACACGGCACCGCCAAGCCGCCGGAGCCCCCTGCCGCCCCCTCCGCCCGCAGCGAGCCCCGAGCCCCCGCAGAACCCGGCGCGGCTCCCACCTGCGCCGGGGCCGCCTCCGAGCTCCGCCAATGCCGCCTCCCCGCGCTCCGGCCGCTGCCGCCGCTCCCGGGCCCGCACAGACGCTCCGCCAATGGCGCCGCTGCCGAGCCAGGGCCGCCCTCAGGCCGCCAGCGGGGCCGTGCTTCGCCCCGCTCTCACCAATCAGCGCGCCAGAACCGCGACTGACGGCAGCAGCGGCCAATGGCAGCGAGGGGCGGGCTCTGCACACGGCACAGCCTCGCCCCGCGCTCTCAGGGCCCCCCGGGCTGTGGGAGGGCAAAGCCGGAGATGAGGAACAGCCCTGGAACGGGCCCGGGCCCGGGCCGGCATCGATCTGCAGCACCAACAAACTGCTCCGCACCTCCCGACACGGCTTTCCCGGCCCTGCGCCTTCGCCTTCGCTGGCTCCGGCTCTGCGGGAAGCCCAGCAGCCCCACTTCTCCTGCCCCCTAATTCGGAGCATCAGCGCATCGCTTTGATTTCCCCCAAAAAGGGAAAACCGCCCCAAAGCCCTGTGGGGGAGTGGGGGCGGGGAGAGATTTCTGGCACAAAACTCCAAAAGCTCCGAGCAGGACAATGAGAAGTCAATGAAGAGCCTTGAATGCAGCTTTCCCCACGCCTCCCTCCTTCCAGCTGCACCTCCTCCCCCGGCAGTGCAGGAGACAGGGAATGGGGCCGTGCTCAGTTCATCCCCCGTGGCTTCTCCCTCTGCCCAGGGACAGGAGTCGTTCCCCTGCTGCAGCCTGCGCTCTCTCCCACCGGAGACTTCTCCAGGAACTTCTCCAACCGGAGTCCATCCCCTGGGGCACAGCCCCCCTCCAAGTGCTGCAGCGGGAAAAACGCCAGTCACTTGTTTTTACAACTTTTAAAAGTTTAATGATAATGAAATGGTTATAAAAATAGTAATACGATTAGAGTAATAAAAATTTAGAGTTAGGACAATTACAAGACAATAAAAAACAAAGAATTACGGACATCTGGATACTCTCGGGCACTTAAGCTAGGACAACATGTTTTGTTAACAAAGGAATAACTCTTAAGATCCATTCACTGTTGCATATTCATACATACCTCATGGTTATACATACATTCTGTTTAAAATAAGAAACTCTCTCTGGAATAGGTCGACTCCTTCTTTTAATCCCCAGGAGGTCTTCCAGTCTGAGCAAGGCCTGAAGAAATTACCTTCTTCTGATAAGAAACCCATAAATTCCTCTTCTCTGGATGATTTGGGTGTTCTGTGACTCTTATCTCGAAGCCAGTATCTCATTATTTAAAAAAAAAAAAACCCACATACATAGTTTCTATTTTAACTACTAAAGCTTCATTTTAACTACAAAACTACATTTACCATTCTATCAAAATGTTAATACAGCACTTCTAATCAATGTATTTCATATAGTATTCAATTTAATATTTGTGAAAAGCCAATCATAAAATATGCATTTTTCACAGAGGACATCCCGAGGCTGCTGCAGGGACAGTGATGTCACCGCTGTGACGTCATCGGGGATGGTGACATCATCAGGGACATCGCTGCTGTCACTTGTCCCCTCTCCCCTCCCCACATGGGATTTGAGACAAATTTGGGGAATTTTCTGGGAAGTTTCATTGAAATTGTCCCAGATGCTGATGGGAATTCCCGGGTGACGTCACTGGGGACACTTGGGGACACTCTGAGGACGCTCTGGGGACACTCATGGAGGCGGGCGCGGGTCAGGGGGTGAATGACCCCCTCGGTGCCTTGCAGCAGAGGCAGCTTTCTGCTGTGGCTGCAGTAGAGCCGGGTTATGAATGACAATGGAATAATTGGCTTCTGCATTTCTGCATTGGCTTCTGCGCGTTGCTATTGAGCACAAGGACTTTGCTCTGGTACTTGATATTGATATTGATTACTGATGATTCCTTGTAGCTGCTCGCTGGTACAATAAAATCGATCCGTTTATGTGTGCACCGTGTAACCAATTTAATGCTAGAGTAACAAATAGATATTCTCTCCTAGGCCTTCAAATATTAAAAATAGATGAATATGAAATAGATCAATAACAAATATTGAAATAGAGACTATGCAATGTTAAAATGCTTCTGTGTGACTGACTCGGGTGTAAAACAATTCCATTGTTTCTCCCATCTGCGGACCAGCCTCACCAGGTGATAACAGTGACACAAACCTGAGAAGCGTTTATGAATTTTTCAGGGGCTCTGAAACAACAGGATGGAACCATGAGAAGAAATCAAATGTATTGACTAAATCTGCAGAATGTCCTGCAGACAAGTCAGAGGTGAGAACCAAACAAGAGTTCCTGGAACATCCAAAGCTCCCGGGAGTGTTTGAATAATGTCAAAACTCAGGCATGTGTTTGTAGCCCTGCAGTGGAACCGGATCCGGGGAACGAAGGGTTAAGTTAAGGGCGGGTTCTTTGGCCGAGCGCCAAAACCCTTTTTTATCCCTTATCAAACTTCTACAAATCTCCAAGAGTGAACTTTGTTTTTCACACCCGGCTGGGGTTTGGGGGGCCCGGGGGGGTCCCCAGGCAGCCCCCGCTGCTGAGCACTGACCCCCCCTCCCCGGGCACCGGGACCCCCCAAAAACCGCACCCGCACCCCCTTCAGTGCCCCCGACCCCCCCTCGAGCACCGACCCCCCCGAGCACCGGGCCTGGACCCCCCTTTGTGCCCCCCACCCATCACGGGGGTTCCACCCCCTCCCCTTTGAGCCCCCGGAGCCGCGGGACCCCCGGGAGCAGCGCCGGGACCGGGGGGGCCCAGGGATGTGAGCAATGGATTTGTCAGTGTGAAAAATGCAGATTGAATGATCGGCTCTTGGCAAATATTAACTTGGATACTCTGTGTGCTGTGCTGCACAGTTATTTTGTAGAACTGTATTAATCCTTTTGAAGTAGTGTGGGAAATGCAGTTTTGGGTTATGACATAATGTCAAAATAGAAACTATGCGATGTAAGATATTTTTTGTAACGAGCTCAAGGAATGGGTAGGATAATTAAGAAATTCTTCGCATGGAGATAACAGCAAGAGTTACTGCCTCCTTCTGGGAAAAGACAAACATTCTTACACATCTCCTCTGTCTGTAATGAGCCACCGGGATTGAGGGGAAAAAGCTGACAAAAAGCAGAGAACACCCTTTGTTTGAAAAGAATTTATGCACCCTGGGTGAGATATTTGAATGTGCAACAGGCTATTGCTTTTAAGGGTTAACCCTTTGTTAGCCAGGCATGTTTTTGTGGCTTAGTGCCCAAACCCACCCGGACGTCTGTAATTCTTTGCTTTTTATTGTCCTTTATTGTCCTAACTCTGATTGTCCAAATCGTCATTGCTCTCACTTTTATTCCTATTTTATTAATGGTTTATTACTATGAAGCTTTAAAAATTTTAAAACAAGTGATTGGCGTTTTTCACAGTCAAGGATTCCCAAAACCTGGCAGAAAGCTCACACAGCCTTGGACTTGTCCGTGCAAACGCTGAGATTTTATTGTGCCAGCGAGCAGCTGCAAGGAATTATCGATAATCAATATCAGTATTGAGCAGCAGAGCAAAATGCTCGTGGTCAATAGGAACCAGCAAAAGCCAATAGAGAAATGCAAAAGCCAACAGAGAAATGCAAAAGCCAACAGAGAAATGCAAAAAGCATTCTGATTGTGCTCGAATGTCCCCAAGTGTCCCCAGTGATGTCACCCCAGGAATTCCCATCAGCATTTGGGACAATTTCGGTGAAAATTCCCAGAAATTTCCCCAAATGTGTCTCAAAGCCCGCGCAGGGAGGGGACAAGTGACAGGAGCGATGTCCCCGATGATGTCATCACTCCGATGACATCACTGCGGTGACATCACTGTCCCTGCAGCAGCCTCGGGATGTCCGCGATGGCTTTTTTGCCCCTCTCAGCCACTGTGCAGCCACTGGGGCCACTGGGGGGCTTCACGAGGAGCCTGCAGATGTCCCCAAGTATCCCCAGCAGGTGACGCGTGGCCAGGCGGGCACTGGCCTCCCACAGCCGCTCGGCCATGGCCGCCTTGGCCACCAAGTCCCTGAGGACATCGGGGGACGCCCCATTTGTTCCCTGCAGGATGGCCTCGATGGCCTTGAGCCGGCGACACATCCCCCAGACGAAACACCTGGCTCTTTTCCACGCGGCCAGCAAGTGCTCCAGGGGCCCCAGGGCCACCTCCGAGCGCTGTCCCCTTCCGCTGGCCGCCTCCTCCTCGCTGGTGGCCGCAGGCACCCGGACCCCAGGGGCGGCCCCTGCCGAGGCCACCTCCTCCCTGTCCGCCAGTCGCGGTTCTGGCGCGCTGATGGGTGAGAGCGGGGCGAAGCACGGCCCCGCTGGCGGCCTGAGGGCGGCCCTGGCTCGGCAGCGGCGCCATTGGCGGAGCGTCTGTGCGGGCCCGGGAGCGGCGGCAGCGGCCGGAGCGCGGGGAGGCGGCATTGGCGGAGCTCGGAGGCGGCCCCGGCGCAGGTGGGAGCCGCGCCGGGTTCTGCGGGGGCTCGGGGCTCGCTGCGGGCGGAGGGGGCGGCAGGGGGCTCCGGCGGCTTGGCGGTGCCGTGTCCGGCCCGTGCCGGCCCTGGGCTGAGGGCGCTGCGGGAGCGGCTGCCCGCGGTCTCCTTCCCGCCGCTGCCTGGGCAGGAGCCGCTGCCGGAGCAGCGCTGGCTCGTCCCGGTTGCTGTGGCTGGGACAGAGGTGGCTGCCCCGTGGCCGGGCCCGTGCGGGGAAATTCCCGTCGCCGGAGGTTTCTGTGGCCAGAGGAGACCGAGGAGTCCTGTCAAAGTGACTCGATTGCTGAGCAGAGGGAGAGGCCGTGGGGCATTTGCCATGCGGGCTCTGCCCTTGTTGTAGCACGCTGCCTCCTTTGGATGCTCATTTTCCCGGCCGCATCTCCCTCTGCCTTTGCCCACTGGCTGAGGGACTTGGAAGGTTCAGACTTCCCGATCCGCCTGGGCACAGGGATGATCCCCCCTTATTTTAGTGAAGTTTTCACAGCATTCTCCATTTGCTGTTTCCCTTTGCAGCTTCACCCATTTCTGTTGCAGAGTCAGAGATCCTCACCATGGGCTCTGCCTTCAGCTGTGCAGATTCCATCTGTGCAGGCAGGCAGAGCTTGGGGTGAGGGGCAGAGGGAATCAGCCCAATTCCTGCCCCAGGCAAGAAGAGCCAGGTCCATTGTCCCCACTTTGCCCCAGCAGTGTTAATTTGCATTTCTAAAGCTCCTCTGCTGGCTGCCTGGAATGCAGCTTCTCTTCCAGAGCAGCCTTCAGCAGCCTCACTTGTGACTCCCCCAGAACCTGCTACTTTTTTTCATTTTTCCTTCAAATCAACTATTTACTGTTTATGAGTTAAAGGGTCACCTTTAAATCTCTTCTAATTTTGCAAAATGCAGCCTAAAGGTGAACGTCGAAAAACCCAGACCAAAATTTTGGTATCTCTCGCACAAACATACACAAGAAAATTCCAAGGCAAATAAGTTTTTTCTACTTCTCCTCGGAGTAGAAACTCATTCTCTCATCCCTGGCCGAAACCTAACCGGCAATATAGAAGTAGGATTATTACCAAAAATAGTCTTCTGCTATAAAATTTGCACTGAAAGTGCAAGAAAAAAAAAAAAAAAAACAAAACTCCACCAATGTGTTTAGTGTTAGAGTCAAGGCATTCCTTGATTCTGGCCAGGATCTGCAACAGAAATCATTCCATCCCCACATAGCCCGGGTGTGCAGAGAAAATCGTTCCATGACACGTTGGTTTAACTGGATTTTTCCCTGACATGATACAGTCTGAACCAATCTAAATCCATTGGTTTAATGTTCTGTAGTTTCAAGTTGTGCAGTTTTTAGTATTTGGGTTCCTATTGGACCCGCATTTCTTTGCTTCTGCTGTTCATCAGGTCGGAACTGCTGGATTTCCTTCTCAGCCTTTTCCAGAGCAGGTGTCTCCAGCTCTGCCGGGGGCAGTGTCTGGGGTAGGTGTTGGTTGCTGTTTGCTGCTGGGCGTTATCTTTGTGGGTATCTTTTGGGCCATTCCCAGAGTGTTGAGATGTTAAACTCATCTCCATTGAGTGGTGGAACATCCCTTAAAAAAACCTTTACCATTTCTTTCCCCGAGGCCAAGGCAAACCAAGGCTGAGTAGGGAAATAAAATGTTAAAAATGTTAAAGGCTATGACCTGGTGTATTTTCCATCAGTGCAATCCCAGGCAGCGCAGTGTGTGAGTGTGGCTGAGACCCAGAGTGGAATTGTGCCGTTGTCTTCGGCAGCAGCTGTGGCAGTGCAGGCCCAGAAAGCACTGAAGCTGCAGCAGTGGCAGCAAGGATTGGCCCCGGTGGCTGGAGATGCCCAAGGAGGGTGCCCAGGCAGAGGATTTGAGCAGAGGATGTGTGGGCAGGCCCAGGGGCTTGCCCCGCTGTGGAGCCCTGGCTGCTGCTGCGCTGCCTTCAGTGCAGGCTCCGTGGGGGCCTCCCATGCTCCTGCTGCAGGCGGGAAGTGCAAATCTCCGGGGCTTCAGAGCCCTGGAGCCCAGGCTGAGGGGTCCCCCCGTGCTCAGCTGTGCTGGGGGCTGTTTCTGGCCTCAGGGACACTTGGCATGGGCCACGCCACTTGGCCACCAGTGGTGCTGCTTTGGCCGCCTTGGGCAGGGCCCGATGTCCTGCTTGGATGTTGGGAACAGCAAAGTGCCAAGGCAGGCTCTGTGCCAGCCCAGCTTCCTGTGGGAGAGATTTCACAAGAGACAGGACTCTGGCCACAGACTGCTTTAAATGTACATCCCTTATCCCCACCCTGCACTGGGTGGAGAATTACCAGGGTAAAAAATTCCCAAGATCAATTGCAAGGGAGAGAATTGAATATCTGCCCTGGGTCTGGCTCCTCTTCTTGCCAAAGCCAACGGCAAAAGCCGTACTCATGGCATCTTGGTTTACATCCCTGACTCCTTCCCAGGGGCTGTTTGGGTGGGCTCTCCCCTGCCCAGGAGGGCAATGCCTCTGCCAGGTGCTTGTGGCCGACCCCGTCCCCTGGGTGCTGGGGCCCCCTTGGGCCCTGGGGTTGATCCCAGAGGGGCTGTAGGAGCTGTGCCATGGCCTTTGCCTTCAGCTTGGCCTTTTGCTCATCCCTTCTTGCATTCAGCTGCTGTGCCTTTGTGCCCAAGTGCTCCAGGGCCTTCTTCTGCCACTCCTGCAGCCGCGCTCACTGCCTGTGGGTGCTCATCCTCTGAGAGCTGCTGAGCTTTGTGCAAAGTCTTTCCTTTCTCCAGCGACCCAAAGCAAATGCTTAATAGAAAACCCTGATCCTTCCATGTACAATCTGCATTTCCCAGACGTTGCTTTGTTTTCCTCCTTGTGCTCAGGGTCCCCTCCACAGCCCGTATCCCGGAGCCGGTCCCTGTCCTGCCGCAGTGTCCAAAGGCGGCCCCCCCGGCGGGCAGGGCCGGCAGCTCCACGGGGCCGGGCAGCGGCCGGGGCGTCCCGCAGGCTCCTGGGGGCCGGGGGCCACTGCCGGCCCTGGCCGGGGCTGGTGGGGTCAGGCAGCGCCCGGCGCTGAGCCCCGGCTGCCCCACAGCCCCGGCCCGGCCCCGCAGCTCCCCACAGGCCCCCACCCCGTGCTCCCGGTCCAGCACCTCTGCGGCCGGTGCTGCCGCTGCCCACCACACAGAAACCCCCTGACATCCTGACCTCCTTCTTTTCCTCTCCGGGAAACCCGGGATGGAAAGGATCTGGATCAGCGTGCAAATTCTGAGCATAGAACAGTGCTGAAATACATCCCAGTCCTCTGTATTTTTCTCTTCCTCCTCTTCTCCATCATCCTTTTTCTCACCACATAGATTGCTCCTGCTGCTTCTTGCCTTCACCATATTGCTGCACACTGCCCTTCACCCGATCCCTTCCCAGCACACCAACACCATCCATCCCCTGTTGTCCAAATCCCTTCTTCACTTCCCTTATTGCTCCCCTGGCTGTCCATGTCCTTAATTACCTCTGGGGGAATGTGCAAACTACCTCAACATTCTCCCAAGGGACCCTTCAGAGACATTTTGGGATCATCATCTCTTTGGCCAGGACCCCTCCCTGGCTTTCCCTTTTCTCCCCTCCCTGGCTGCCCTGCCATGTTCACTCCCCGAAGATCCCAGTGCACTCACTGCTGAGATTTTCAGTGCTCTCTCCCTGCTGACTCTTCACAGACCCCTCCTGATGTGTCCCTCGTCTGTCTCCTGGTCACTCCCGGGTCCCCAATCGATCCCCGGTGCCGCCGCCAGCCAAGGGAGCCGATCACCCAAAGTGGGTGAGGCACCTTCAGCTGCACTCCCTGCCCTCTGCCCTGGACGGTGGAAGGAATTCCGGATGAGCACCAGGGTGTGCAGGAAAATTGACATCAGCAGAGGTTTCTGTCCACAAAGCAGACAGGGGAGTCCTGTAAAAGTAATTTCATTCCTAGAAATGGGAGAGGCCATGGGACATTCCCCATGGGATCTCTGCAGTTGTTGGAGGACACAGCCTCCTTTTCATCCCAATTCTCCTGGCCCCATCTCCCTCTCCCTTTCCCCACTGGCTGAAGTACTGGAGAGGTGCAGACTTCCCAATCCACCTGCTACATACCCCCTTCATATGCACCCCATTATTGTATAGCAGACGATACTCATGGCTCTGTCAAGACTTTGTTGTTCTTCGGGAAGTTCATGAATTGAGCAGGACCTTGGCTGAGCAGCAGTCTGTGTCATCAATTGATAACATTTCCTGAAACCGATGGCTTCTCCTGTCACTTCCTTATGTACAGGTGCCTGGCCGTATCTCGGAGCAGATTCACAGCATCTGTTTGTAAAGACACTTTCGTCTTGTTCCTTTCATGGGGGTCCCCCGTTTTCGGGACATCCCCCCTGGAGCAGGGTGTCCCCTCTTTGCTGCAGCCCCAGCCCTCAGGCAGAGCTCAGCCAATCAGAGCGCACGGCGCTGATGACTCACCAGTTGCCAGGCAGACTCGCAGCTCCCAGCGTTCCCCACCTGGAGCCCACCTGCGCCCCCCCCTCGGCCCCATCGCCCCCGCGAGGGGAATTTGGGGAGGTGGGAGTGGGGCAGCGCCAAGGCCGGGCCCCCCCGCGCTGTCCTGGCGGGAGCGGCTGCAGTGGGGACTGAGTGCGGGCGGAAGCGGCCGAGAGCCCAGCGCTGCCCCAGCCCGACCTGCCCCAGCTCCATCCCTGCCCCTGCGCTGGGATGCTGTGGGTCTGGGGGGAAGAGGGAGCCGGCAGTGGGTGCTGGGCCTGGGGGCAGGAGGAGAAGGGAAGGAGAAGCAGGGTTGAGGAACAAAATGGTCAAAGGATGGATGTGGTAGGAGAAGGTGGGATTGTGCTGGGGAAGGAGGAATAGCAGGAGGAAGAGGAGTGTGAGGAAGAGCAGAGACACGGGAGGAGGAGGAGCAGAAACAGGAAGCAGCACAAGGTTCCACCCCTCCCTGTGTCTGCAGCCTCCCCCCAGCCCCAGGAGCGCTGCTCCCCCCACATGCAGCAGGTGACTGTGGAGGGGGATCCAGGATTTTCACGGGGTGAATCTTGGTGTTTCTGAGCATTCTTGGGCTAAATGTTGGTGCTTTGGTTTTATGTGGCAGCTGAATCTTTATCTTTTGGAGGAGGTTTTTGCTGAATTATGAATTATTTGGGATGTTTTTGATCTGTGTCTGGAAGTTTGCAGGATTTTTGGGCTGAATCTTGGTGTTTTGGAGGTTCTTACGTACAAAAACATTCCAATGACTTCCTGAGATGAACTTGGGCAGGGAGGAACCTCCAGTCCAAGGTGCTCTCTTCTTGTTTTTTCCCCAAACCAGGATTTTTCATTCCTGTGGCGTGGCTGGATGGAGGAGGAGGAAAAGCCCTGGAGATCCTGCAGCAGGAGGGGCTGCAAACCCAGCCCAGGGAGCTGCTGGGAGAAAAGAGCCCCCCTGAGCCAGGAAGGCGGCCGGAGATCCAGCTGGAGCTCAGAGCTGCTGGAGAAGGCTCATGGCAGGGAGAAACCTCACAAGTGCTTGGAATGTGGGCAGGGTTTCAACCAGAGTTTCAACCTGCTCCGGCACCAGAGGATCCACACTGGGGAACGGCCCTACGAGTGTGGGGAGTGTGGGAAGGGTTTCAGCCAGAGCTCCACCCTGATCCATCACCAGAGGATCCACACTGGGGAATGGCCGTATGAGTGCTTGGAATGTGGGCAGGGATTCAGCCACAGCTCCAAACTGATCGAGCACCAGAGGATCCACACTGGGGAGAGGCCCTACGAGTGTGGGGAGTGTGGGAAGGGTTTCAGGCGGAGCTCCAACCTGATCCAGCACCAGGTGATCCACACTGGGAAACGGCCCTACGAGTGTGGGGAGTGTGGGAAGAGCTTTGGCCATAGCCATATGCTGAGAAGACACCAGCGCATGCACACTGGGGAGAGGCCCTATGAGTGTCCCCAGTGTGGGAAGAGGTTTCACACCAGCTCCGATCTCCTCAAACATGAGCGGATTCACACAGATGAGAGGCCCTTCTGCTGCCCCGACTGCGGGAAGGGCTTCAACCGCAACTCCAGTCTCACTGTGCACCGGCGCATCCACAGCGGGGAGAGGCCCTACGAGTGTGGGGAGTGTGGGAAGAGCTTCTCACAGAGCTCAAACTTGACCCAACACCAACGGAGGCACCACTAAGGGAAGCCCTGAGATAGTGTAAAAATTTAACAGGCTAGAAATCCCTTTGGATTTAGGTAAAATGTTCCTCTTTGTGCTTGCAAACATAAGTAAAATATGCTGTTTAGTCTAGTAACTGGAGCACAAGCAAAACTGCCCCAGCTAAAGAGAAAGAATGCAAATTTGTAAGCTAAAGAGATAAGAAAGACTCCTCCAACCTTGAAACAGACATCGCAGAGTGACCCAGGAGTTCTCTCTGTACTTTCTGACAAAAAGTGAGTACAAGTGTAACTAGCTGTAAGTGTAAAGAAAAATCAGAAGAATGAATATGCATGAACCTATTGTGAAATTCTATGAATATGTAAATTAGCTAGAGTAATAAAAAAGAATCCGGAGTTTTCAGGGACACACATGGCCAGTGAAGGGAAAAGCCTGGCGTGCGCGCGGTGCTGAAATACATACCAAATCTTACAAATCTATCAGAATTGTAAGCTTTTCATTTTTCACGTCAATTCACCCAGCGAGTGCCCCGAGTGAAAGAAGAGCTTCGAGTGAGGGAAGAGAGTGAGGGAAGAGCTTGCAGTGAGGGAAGAGAGTGAGGGAAGAGCTTGGAGTGAGGGAAGACAGTGAGGGAAGAGAGTGAGGGAAGAGCTTTGTGGGCTGCTCCAGCTCCATCCCCCATGGGAGGATCCGGGCTGGATGATCCCCAGTGACCCCCGTTGGGCAGAGCCCTGGTGCCCCCGAATGGGGAATAAAACAGAGAGGAAAACAATGGAGCTGATAAAGGGGCCGATATCTGAGGCCTGACTGAGCAGCAACTGTGGGAGACACAGACACAGTTTAAGTCTCCCTGGGCAAGAAGTGACCAAGCAACCTGTTGTGAGACTTTGTGATAAGATAATGTTCCCAGGTGCCGTGATTTCATGAAGAATGTGTAACCAATGGGAAATTGTTAGCAAACATCGAGCCCTGTCTGAGCACCACACAAGTAAAACCCTGTATAAACACCTGGTACCCTCAATGAAATTGGCTTCTGGTCTAAACTCGGCTGTCCCCGTCTCTGCATCGTGGATAAGCCCTGTTGTGGGTGATCCCCGTTGGGTGGGGGGAAGGTGTTGGAGGGATTTCTTTCCCTTCTGCTTGTGCTGCTGTGTTTGGTTGGTAATAAATTCCCTCCGTGTGCCCAGGCTGGGTCTGTTGTCCCCGTGCCGGGCTCGGGGCGGGATCTCTGCCGTTGCTTCTCTCCAGTCCCGGGCCTCTCCTCAGCCAATGAGAGAACGCGATGGACAAGAGTCAGCCAATCAGAGCGAGCGGGGCTGATGACTCACCAGTTGCCGGGCAGACCCGCAGCACCCAGTGTTCCCCACCTGGACCCCACCCTCCCTGCCCAGTCCCGGCCCCCGCGTGGGGTCCCCCCAAGTCCCTCCCCACTGCCCCCCATAACCTGGGCTGGGTTTAACCAGCCGGCGGCGGCTCAGGAGCTCTGTGGGCAGAGAAAAGGGGGTGACACCGGGCTGGGGGCCCCGGAGAAGGAGCACACACCTGGAAGATGAGCCCCAGCGCCAGGAAGACGAAGCCTAACTCGGAGCCCCCGATCCCTGACAGCATCTTGCTGCGGGCAGCATCCAGTGGCATCTCTGGGGGGTCTGCAGGAGTAAGGACCCCCCAAAACCTCTCAGAGACACCCCAAGCCCCTCCAAGCACCCTCCCAGTCACCCCCATCCCACCCAGGACCCCCTGAAACCTTCTCCCGATGCCTTCCCGGCCTCCCAGGACCCACCAAACCACACCCATCCTTCTCAGGATCCCACAGGCCCCTTCCAGTCGCCTCGCACCACCCCAGGACCCACAAACCCTGTCCCAGTCCCTTCCCAGCCTCACCAGGACTCACCCTGAACCCTCCTAGTCTCTTCCCAGCACAACCAACCTCATCCCAACCTCTGCTTTTCCATCCCCAATCTCCTTCCAGCTCCTCTAGACTCACTCCAATCCTTCCCAGTCACACCCAGCACCTCCAAACTCCCTCCCAGTGTCCAGCAGGACCGCCAGAACCCCATCCCACCCTCCCCAGCATCCTTGAAATCACTTCTCAGCCCTTCCACACCTCCAAGCCCCTCTCCCAGCTGAAACCAGGCTGTCTCCAACTCCCTCCCAGTTGCTCCCAGCACATCCCAGTGGCTCTGGCAGCGCCCCCAATTCCTCCCCTGTACCCCACTGCCGGCTCAGGGGGTGCTCCAGGCTGATGTGCTCCACCTGCCAGCTGCAGGTGAGCCCGTGCCAGGGGGATGTTTCCAGTAACACCAGGAGCAGGTAGGTCCAGTCCTTGTTGGGGACCATGTCGGTGGCCTCCACAGAGAGCTCCTGCTGGCCCTGGAACCACCTCAGCTGGGTGTGGGCAGGCTAGAAATCCATCACGGAGCAGCCCCGGCTGGGAGCTCGAGGGCACCAGCGAGATGGGCACGCTGGGGGACATTGGGAGAGAGCGGGAACAGACTGGGATCAGCTGGGGGGAACTGGGAGAGAGAGGGGAGGTGTGGGGTGGCCTTGGGAGGGACTGGGAATGGACTGGGAAGGACTGCGGAGGCACTCGGAGAGATGGGAGGGGATGGGGGGCACTGGGAGGGAGGATGGAGGTCTAGGAGTGAACTGGGAATGGACTGGGAAGGACTGGGGCGGCACTGGGAGGAACTGGGAACGAAGTGCGCGGCACTGGGAGGCCGAGTCCAGTGCGGGGCACTCGGCGCTGCGGGTCTGCCTGGCAACTGATGAGTCATCAGAGACACGCGCTCTGATTGGCTGAGAGGCGGCAGCACCACGCTAGGCTGAGATGGACAGCCGGGAGGCACTGGGAGAGACTGGGATGGACTGGGAGAGCCACGGGGGTCAGTGGCAGGGACACAAGGTCTCGGGGATGGGCACAAGGAGGGCTGAGGGCTCTGGGCCGATCCCAGGGAGGTTTTGAGGGGCTCCAGGGTCATTGCCAGGGCAGGGCCCGAGGGGACACGCTCTGCCCCGCGCTCACCTCGGCGCTCCGTGAGGAACGGGCTGAGATACTCGTGGTTGTACCGGCACAGCCAGTCCGCCGCAGCCCTTTTTTGCTCCATAACGTCTGGGTCGCTGTTCCAATACCTGGCTGCTGTCTCCCCATAGGGGGTGAACCCCAAAAAGTGCCCCACGTCGCAGTCGAACATCGCGTACTGCTCCCGATTGTAGATGAACCTGCTCAGGTACCTCACCTTCTCCGTGCCGTTCATGAAGTGACACTCGGACTTTCCCACGTACTGGAACACCCCTGTGTGTGCAGGACACAGGTCCGGGGGTGCCCCCCCAGCACGCCCAGAGCTCCGGGATCCACCCCGGATCCCCACTCCGCACCCCCTGTGCCCCAGAGCCGCCATGGATCCCTCCTGCCCGCGCTGCCACTTCCTCTTTTCCACCCTTCCACACTTCCCCTTCCACATCCTCTCTCCTCCCACCTCCAGCCTCTCCCCAGATGAGTTTTGGGGTGCCATTTACTCCTTTTCCTCTTTCCCAACCTTTTAAACACAATTTCCCAAAAGCCCAGCCCCGCTTCCCGCTCAGTTTTGGGGTCCTTCCCTCCTATTTTCCCTACTTTCCCACCCTCTCCCGACCCTTCCTCACCTGCCCCCAATCCTCAGCCCCTCCCGCTCTTCCTTTCGGGGTCCCCTCCTCCTCCTCCCCCTGCAATTTCGGGCTCCCACCGCCCCCTTTTCCCCATTCTCCCCCCTGTCCCACCGCCTCCCGCCCCCCCCGCTCTCCCGAGAGCTCCGCGCCCGCAGCCGGGGGGGCTCCCAGCACCACCAGTGCCACCAGTACGGCCCCAGCTGCCGCCACTCGCCCCATGGCCAGCGCCGCCCAGGGAGCACCGGCCCCAGAGCGGCCGCGCTGCGCTGGCAGCACCAGTCCGGAGCAGCGCGGGCTCAGCAGCGCCGCGCGCTCTCATTGGCTCCGAGCACTTTTGGGCACCGATTGCCGAGGCTCTGCCACACAACCGATGACTCCTCAACTCCTCGCGCTCCCATTGGCTGCAGCGCGTTTTGGCTGCGTTTGGATTGGCTGAGCGGTTCCGGGACGCTGCAGCCCCGGCTGGGGCTTTTCCAGGCACGGGGAGCCTTGGGGCGCTGCGCAGCTGGGAGCTCAGCTGTGCCCAGAAATGTGTGCCCGGCTGCGCGGGGTCTCAGGGGTGCCCGTGGCGAGGGGTGACGCTGGCCCCATGCCAGGCACCCCCCAGAGCCGCTCTGTCCCTGCCCCCCGCAGCCGCACAGGGACAGAAAATGGAACCGAGGGTTCCTGCCTGGGGACAAGGAGCGGGAGAGATCCCTCAGCAAATCCGGCACGGGCACAACAGACCCGGCCCGGGCACAGGGAGGGAATTTATTACCAACCAAATCACACCAGGACAAGGAGAGGGGAAAGAGATCTCTCCAACACCTTCCCCCCAGCCAAGCGGGATCACCCAGAACGGGGTCACCAGGGCTCTGCCCAACGGGGGTCACTGGGGATCATCCAACGTGGATCCTCCCATGGGGGATGGAGCTGGAGCAGCACACGAAGCTCTTCCTGCACTCGAGGCACTCACAGGGCCTCTCCCTGGTGTGGAAGTGCTGGTGAGGGACGATCTCTGAATTCCACCTGAAGCTCTTCTGCCATTCCAAGCACTCATAGGGCCATTCCCCAGTGTGGATTCTGTGGTGATTGGTGAGGTCAGAGGTCCCATTGAAGCTCTCCCCACACTCCCCACACCCACAGGGCCTCTCCCCAGTGTGGATGTTCTGGTGTTCCATCAGGGTGGAGCTCCAGCTGAAACCCTGCCCATATTCCAAGCACTTGTGGGGCTTCTCCCTGCCATGAGGCTTCTCCACCAGCTCCGAGCTCCAGCTGGATCTCTGGCCACGTTCCTGGCTCAGGGCGGGAGCTCTTTCTTCCCTGCAGCTTCCTGGGCTGGATTTGTAGCCCCTCCTCCTGCAGGATCTCCGGGGCTTTTCATCCTTCTCCATCCAGCCACACCCTGGGAATGACAAATCCTGCTTTGGGGAAAACCAAGGTAGGAGCACCTTGGAGTAGAGGCTCCTCACTGCCCAAATCCACCCCTAGAACTCAGCAGGAGTCTTGTGTCCATGGAAATCTCCACTATATCAAGGTTCAGCCCAAAACAACTCTCCCAGGAGTTCCTGATCTCTGATCTCTCCACTTTTGGCATTCCAGAGGTTTCCTTTCCTTGGGATGATGGGGGTCCAATGGCTCCAGGGGCTCCCCCTTCTCCGGCCTCCTGCTTAGGGATGATCCAGGGGGTTTTGGGGATCCATGCAGTCCCTTCTGCCCTGATGCTCTACTTTGAGGTCCCAGGGGTCTCAGGGGTCCCTCCTCTCCAGGCTCCCCCCCTTTCCAGCCAGCCAGGGGTCCCCCAGCTCCAGGATCATCCCTCTCTGCTCTCCCAACTCTGGGGGGTCCCAGGGGATCCCCAGGACAATGTCCTCCCCCTGGTGGCCCTGGGCAATGGCCACGTGGACTCCCAAAGATCCCCCCAAGGGGCTCAGCTCTGGGGTCCTGCAAGATCCAAACCTACACACAAAGAGAGAAAAAATCCTCAGAGGGTTTATTTGGGGCTCCCAGACGATATTTGGGGCTCAATTCCACAATCTGCAAGCTCCAAACACACCCCAATAAAAAAACCCTCTCAGGGACCCCCCGACAGATTTGGGACGAGCTCCCCCTCCCCTCTCACCTGCAGGATGAGCTGGGGGCGATGGTCCCGGGGCCAAGGGTGCTGCGGCCACAGGGGGCACTGGAACCTCCTGTTTCTCCTCCTTTTCCTGCTCCTGCTCCTCCTCTTCCTGCTCCTCCTTTTCCTCTCTCCCTCCTCCTCCTCCTTCTTGATCCCACCTCCTCCCCAGTTCCTGCCTTCTCTATATTTAGAGTGGAGAACCTTGCTTGTTTTTAGAACGAGAACAAAGATCCCAGATGGAACATGGCTTGCTGGTTTTAGCCAGAAGTGTCAGTGACTAAAGGTCATGTTTCCTCTGCTTTGGTGCTGTCCTTGTTCCTCCTCAGTGTTCAGGCTGGGCTATGGGGTGTCCTTGTTTGCTGCATTTTCAGAGCTCCTCCTGGATCCTTTGGGCAACAGGCTGTGCCCTGGGAGGGCTCTTTGTGCTCCTTTGTGACACAGGAGAACCTTCCAGGCGGTTTCTGCGTGAGCTGCTGCTGTGATGTCACAGGAGCACTGCCACGTCCCCGAGGTGTTCCCGTTGCTGTGGCACACGGAGGCCTCAGTGTCCAGAGTGGCTCTGGGCACTGCTCGTTGCCGGAGGATCCTCCTGCCCGAGGCATTCTCAGCAGCCAGCCCAGCCCTGACGGGTGTCCTTCTGTGCTTGCAGGGCTACAGTCTGCAGACGTGTGCAGCGCAGCCAAAATGATCCAGCACGTGGCTGCTGCAGTTTGCACGCTGTACTCTGTGGCGTATGCGGGGTATTTTTTAACCCACTTGGCACGTAAGTCGAGGTTTTCCCTCGGTGCTGTGGCTTTGGGCTTGCTGTGTGCTTGCTGTTCTTCCTCTGGGCCTGAGCTGACTTTGTAACCAAATTGCCATGAAGACACCATTGCTTTGGGAGAGCTCCTGGCAGCAGCTGCAGCTGGAAAAGGGGGTGTCTGCAGCCAGCGGGGCGTGCACAGCATTTGCAATGAGCTCTGGGGGGTTCTGTTCCCTCAAGCGGGGAGTCTGTGGCAGCAGAGCCTGGAACTGCCTGTCCAGCCAAGAGCTGACCCAGCCCAGTATTTTGTGCTGTTCTCTTGCTGTGCGAAAGGACTGTGGCTCCTGGAGGGACGCTGTGAAAGCAAAATGCTCTCTCAGGGTTGCCTTGCTCTGGGGCATTTCCCACCACAGGCAGTTTTTTTCCTGACAGCACCTGGTTCATGTTCCCTCTTCCCTTGCAGGGCACCTCATGAGTGGATCCCGAGCAGCTCCTCCTTCGGTGAGTGGGAAAGGAACCTTTGGTGTTTGGAATTGTGCAGCAAGTTGTGAGCTCGACATGTGGCAGCCATGTGCCCGCCTGGGAGGCTGAAGGAAAGTTCCTGTCAGTGTCCTTGCAGCAGCAAAGGGATCCCTGGGAGTTTTCTCCTTTTCTGCTGAAGAGCTTTTGAAGAGCTGCAGGTCTGGTTTTGCAGGCAGAGCATTGCTTGCTGGCTCTTCCCATGGTGGAATATGGAATTCCCAAGAATAAGGGGCAATGTGTACTTTAGCCCATTGTTAGTTTGAACAGCTCCAAACCCAATTTCTGCTTAGTGCAGCTGGATGTGCAGCTGAGGGTAAATAAGGTGATAACTGAGACAGAACTTCCCATCCCTCACGCTGCCATCTGTCCACAGGGCACAAAAGCGGCACCAGCACCTCCTCTGGCTCCCTCTGCTTCCAAAGAGGAGGCCAAAGGGGAGGAAGGCAGCAGTGAGCTTCCTGCTGTTCCGGGGGACGATGGTGAACGTCCCTCAGTGATGGGAGATGACAGTGAACTTCCCGCTGCTCTGGGAGACGAGGGCGAACATCCCGTGCTGTGGGAACACAACGGCGAGGCTCCTGCGGTGTGGGACAAGAACAGTGGACATCTCCTGGTGTGGGAGGAGGACGGTGGATGTTCCCTGGTGCGGGACGAGGAGGCTGAACTTCTCCCAGCATGGGAAGTGGACAGTGAACGTCCCCTGGCTTGCAAAGATGATGGCAAACCTGAAACATTTTGGGAAGAGGACGGAGAACCTGCAGCGTTTTGGGAAGAGGACGGAGAAGCTCCCTGTGCTTGGGAAGAGGACACTGAACCTCCCTCGGCTGTGGGATCCTGGGCTGAACATTCTGACAGCAGCACAGCCCTGCAGCCAGAGGGGAGAGGGGAGTGGTGCCTGATGCAGCTGAGTACGTCTGCTCTGTTCCTGTGTGCCAGAGCAGGGTGCTGTGTGTGTGTCTCGGCATCAGCTGCACCCAGTGCTGCTCTGCAGCTGAATGTGCCAGGGTCATTTCTTGTCCTTCCCCAGCTGAGACCAAGGGGCTGATGGCCCCAGGGAGAGGGGCTGCATTCTGGCTCTGCTGCAAGGCGGGGTCTCTCTCTGGGAGGGAGCGTCTTCCACGTGGTTTCTTTCAGGGAACACCGTGAGCCTGGCGGAGCCTGCCGAGAAATACCTGGAAGTGGAGCAGATTGGCCAAGGGTAAGTGCACGGCAGTTACTTCTGCACAAGCAGGCCCAGGTGTTGTGCTGGTGCAGGATCAAGTGAGAAGTCAGGAGAGCTCCAAACACCTCCAGACACTGGGGTGCCATCCTGCTGTCCCTCAGTCCTGATCAGAATTGATACCTGTGCTCAGAAGGCACCGTCAAAGGCCCCTGAGGCTGGCAGTGTCCTGCCTGCAGCAAGGAGCAGGACCTGGAAGATCTTCTGTCCCTGGAATTGGATTGCCTAAAAGAGCCACTCACCATCTGGTGACTGTCAGAAAACAGTTCTCAAGGAGATTTCTTTCAAATATTTTGCTTCAAAAAATATCCTCCGGTTAGGATTAACGACCTAATGGTTTAGAAACAGAAACCAGAACTGAACTAATAAGTGCTCTATTCTAGCACAGGTAGTAGAGCCCAGACATTCAGTAACAGACACAGAGCTGATGCACTCTGGGGGAAAATGCATCACCTGCCTGATAGCAGGGCCCTTGTGGATCCTGCAGGTCTTAGGCAGGAAATGGGAAAGGATGGAATGCATTCTTTTCCAGTTCTTTAGACACCCATTGCTCACTTCAGGTTTTGAACTAAAGCAGTGCAGCGTGGACATTTGGGATTTGCTCCAGCCCAATTCCTTGGTTTTGGGTCTCAGTTTTCTCTGGCACACCTTGCATGGCAGAGGGCTGGTGGCTGCTGCGCTGTTGTTGGAAGGGTCGATGCCCCCAGGTGTTTGTGAACGCTGCAGGCAGCAGAGATCTCCTGTCTGGGCTGGCTTTCACTGCCAGGGCCTAAAGCGCTGCTTCTTTCTTCTCTGCTGTTTTGTCTCCAGGGCTTTCGGAACTGTTTCTAAAGGACTCGACAGGGCCACTGGAGGAGAGGTCAGTGTCAACACGCCCAGCACGTCTGGCAGCTCTCCAGGGCTCTCCCCTCTGCTGGGAGCTGTGGCTGCAGCTTTGGGGGCCAGCAGAGCTTTCCTGCACAGGCTGCTCCTCTGCAGGCAGAGCCGTGTCAGCCTGCAGAGCACAGCTGGGACAGACTTGGTCCTTCTGAAGTGCCCAAAGGAATGCAAGGAGGGCAATGGATATGTGTGTTTGCTTTGTTGTGCAATCCCAACCAGAGCAGTTGCATCTGAAATCATGACCCAATCCCATAGAACTGCTAAAGGGTTCCCGGCTGTTTTGCTCTGTTTGCACAGAACCAGAATTACCTCCTGCTTGCAGAATGTGTTTGAATAATAATGAGAGTGTTGAGGCCATTTGAGAAGACTGTAGGTGCAGAGAATGTGGTTAGAGCTTGGAGGCTGACAGCTGAGGGGCCATTTCTGCAGAGCTTGCAAGGCCAAATGTCTCTGGCCATGTGTCCTGTAAGCAGCCCCCAGCGAGCAGAGCAATGGGCTGTGGGAATGGCACTTGCTGAGCTCTGGTGTCCCATCCCAAGGCAGTTGGGCACAGCCCGGCTCCGTCGCTCCAAAAAGACTCGCTCCATGTTTGCTGCGGCCTCCTGCCACAGACTCCTCCAGTTAAAGGTCTGCAATGTCCCTTCAGGTGGCCATAAAGAAAATGAGTCTGAGAGGGCAGAACAGGGAACGAGCTGTGAATGAGCTCCTGCTCCTGAAGGACAAGAAGAACCCCAACATTGTCAGCTTCTTGGACAGGTGAGTGCTTCAGGCCTTATCCCGTGCCCGGGCCCTGCCTTAACCTTTCCTGGCATCTGTTGTCTGTAGCCTGATTTGAAAATGCCTGACCCAGATGTATTTTCTTAAATCAACAGCCTGGCAGTTCGCTCCCTCCATGTGCTTTTGTTGCTTTGGTTTGGTTTTCCCTTCAAGTTGACCCTGTTTTCTGTGTCTTACAACAAGTGCTGGTAAACCACAGCAGAAATTATTTCCCTTGGCTTCTTCTTCCCAGCCCTTTCCCATTGCTGCAGATGCCAGGAAGACCAGGTTCTTGTTCCCAGAAATGCCTCGTTTGCCCATTTGTCACTGGCCTTGCCTGTTTCTGAAGGGACTTTCTGAAAGGTTTTCTGACCCCTTCTGTCCCAAGTGCTGCCCGGCCTCCTCCCCTGGATAACCCTGGGAGCTGTGTTGCCTTGTTCTGCAGGGAAGGGTGGAACTGATGAGTTCAGAAGCTGAACCAGCTGGGGGCCAGTGTTGTGGTTCCACATTGATCTGGGCCTTTGCTAAACTGCATTTTTCACCTGCTTGCCATCTCAGGCCTCTCCTTTCTCACAGGGGTCTCCTCCTTTAGACTGTGCAGATCCCAAGGGCTGTGCAGCCTGGCAGGAATGTCTCTCCATCGGATTCTGTCCTCATTGACAAGTGACCTGGCAACAAAACTCCACTCCAGGCTTTTCCATGGGGGAACTGAGCACTGCTCATTGGTCTCCATGCCACTGCTTTCCTCTTCCAGCTTCCTTGTCGATGGAGATCTCTGGCTGGTGATGGAATACATGGATGGAGGAACTTTGCAGGACGTTGTCAGACAGACACGCATGGCTGAAGGAGAGATGGCAGCTGTCAGTCGGGAGGTGAGGGATCCTGCCTGTGACTGCCATGCCTTGGACACGATGGTCCTTCCCAAGAGGGCGTGAGAGCAGGAGTGGCTCCATGCTCAGGGCTTTTTTTCTCTGTTGTTTTTATGAGCTGGAGAAGAAAGAGCCCCTGCAGTGAACGGCCTGCCAGCAGCACTGCACTTCTACTCTGTTCTTGTTCTCTTTCCTGCTGTTGTGGCACTCTGTCTGTTTTGGATTTGATGTGCTGTTCTCAGCTTTGCCTTGAACCGTTTGCCTGGAGCTTGTCTGCACTGCACTCCTGGCCTGTCACAGCAAAGTCGCTGCTGGCAGAATTCTAAACTGTCCTTTCTTGTGTGATATATTCCGGCCATTGGTTTTTACCCTGGTGTTTCTTGTTCTCTCTCAGTGTCTGCAGGGCCTGGATTTCCTCCATTCGAACCGGGTGATCCACAGAGATCTGAAGAGCTCCAACATCCTTCTGGGCATGGACGGCTCTGTCAAGCTGGGTGGGTGTTCCTGGCCAGGCACGGTGCTCCCGGGGTGCGGCTGTGGGGCTGCTTCCCAGTGACGGCCAGAGCCCCACAAGGGCTGCTGGGGGCACTGCCCGGCCCCTGCTGCCAGCTGAGAGCGGCTGCCCCTGCAGAGAGCTGAGGAGAGGAGCAGGCTCTCAGGGGTGCCTTTGCTCTGGGAATGGCCCTCCCAGAGGGGCAGGAGTTGGGATCTAAAGCTGCAAGGGAATCAGTACAAGCAACTGCATGAAAGCTGAGGGTTTCTTTAAGGGTCCAGTTCAGTTCCATCTTTCCTTGGCTACAGCCCTGAGGACTTTTCCAGCTGACTTCACTGCTGCATTCTCAGACTGAGAGCGGGGAGTCTTTGTGCTTGGTTTCCTCATTCCAGCTGCCTTTGACAGTGTTTGTTTCTGTCCTCAGCTGATTTTGGCCTCAGCGCTCAGCTCAGCCCTGAGCAGGACCAGCGCAGCTCCATGGTGGGCACTGCTCACTGGATGGCCCCAGAAGTTGTCACCAGTTCTCCTTACGGCCCCAAGGTGGACATCTGGTCCTTTGGAATTGTGACCATCGAGATGGTGGAAGGAGAACCTCCTTACTTCAAGGAAACGAGGGCCATGGTAAGAGGCCAATTCTCCCGTGGTTGCAGAGGCCTGTGAGCACAGGGTGACCCTGCACTGGGAGCAGCAGCTGGAGGTTTCTGCACATGGGGAAGGGAATTCCCAGAGGACTGGAGTCTCAACACAGACACATATTCTGCAGTCTCCAGACACAATTTGCTTTGGGATTTACGTTGTTGCAATTCTTCTGGCTGTGAGGATGACCTGAAAATGTGAAGCAAGTGCACCAACTCTTTACAATGGCTGTGGCAGCACCAGGGTTTGGGTTTTTTGGTTGGCATAGAAAAATGAGCTGTGAGCAGCATCTCTGCCAGGGAGGAAAGTGCCCCTGGAGCTGGGGCTGGGAAGCCGGGGTCGATGTGAGCACTTGTGGGTGGGAAGGAAGCTGGCAGAGCGCTGAGTTTGCTTTTCCTGCAGGCTCGCGCTCTGATCCGGCAGAACGGGACCCCGCAGCTGCAGGAGCCCAGGCGCCTGTCGGCTCTGCTGCGGGACTTCCTCGAGTGCAGCCTGGAGCCGGACGAGGAGCGGCGCTGGTCTGCCCAGGAGCTGCTGCAGGTGAATGCCAAGCGGCTGCAGGGGAAGCAGCAGCGCCAGGGAGGGGTTTTCTTGTGGGGCCCCCTCCGATGGTCTCCGGTCTCGCTGCTTTCCACACGCAAAGCAAGCAGAATCCTCGCCTGGTTTGGCTTGGCAGGGGCCTTTCGAGGTCATCTGCACCTGGGGCCCCACAGCGAGCAGGGCCATCTTCAAGCAGCTCAGGTGGCTCAGAGCCCTGCCTGACCTGAGCTTGGATGTTCCCAGGGAGGAGGCACCTCCCACATCTCTGGGCACCTTCTGTCAGTGCTTCCCCACTCTCCCTCTAAAAAAAATTCTGTCTCAGATCTCATCTGAGCCTGCTTCCCCCTCCTGAGTTTCAGACCATTTCCCTTTGTCCTGTTGCAACAGAGCCTGTGAGGAAGTTGACTCTGGAAAGTAACGGTTCATTTCTTTCTTTTTTCTCCTTTGGGCAGCACCCATTTTTATCATCAGCCAAGCCTCTCTCCAGCCTGACCCCTCTGATCACTGCAGCAAAGCAACTGAGGCAGCAGCGGAGGAGATGAAGGACTGGAGGACAGCGTTTAGTTACAGTAGTTAGTTAGGACAACTAGTTAGTTATGGTAGTTTGCAGTGCTAGTTAGTTATGGTAGTTAGCAGTGCTAGTTGGTTAAGGTAGTTAGGACAGCCTGTTTGTTACGGCTCTTATGACAGCCTGTTTTGCATGGCAGTTTTTTGAATAAAAACTCTCTTAAACCTCAACTCCCTTGGCGTGTCCCTTCCTTCTCCCTGTGTGACTCAGCTGCCCGGAGCAATGTGAGGGGAGAGCGGGCCCAGCCTCGCCCAGAGCTGAGCCCCAGCAGAGCCCTGGCAGAGCCCAGAGCAGCCTCGGCATCTGCAGAGTCAGCCTGGAAGGAGGCGCTTGGAGCCTTCTCGGCTGCACCCGACTCTTGGTTACAAACTGTGTGTCAGGGCTCACCCCCAGATTGGGGTGGCCCTGAAAGATGGAAAAGTCTCTCCTCCCACCCATGCCTACAAAGAAAGACTCAGTAGTCTTCAGTCGTCCGGTCTCAAGGTAGTTTATTGTATGTTATCTAAAAGATTTTCTTCCTGAGCTGCTGCAGTCCGTTCAGCAGGTCAGACAAATGCACACACTGACTCCCAGGGGGCTGGTGCCATCTTTTATATCATCCATGACGTGTTGAATGTTTGTGATTTTACCCCAATGCCTATCACCTATATTGAATGGTGACTTTCTACTCTAAACCAATCTGTGAGTGCCAACATCACCATGAACATGGAGGTTAGGAAGGAGAAAGAAGGAGGACAGGGCACGTCCAAGTCCCTTCATCTTAGAACTTCTGACCCCCGTGTACAAAACTCAGACCCCTCTGTACAAGGCCTAAACCCCCCCTGTACAGCACTCAGAAGTTCTGCCTTTCACTTTGTGACTACTTCTACAATAATATCTAAATTTGTGTGATTTCTTGTTCTTCCTGCAAGATTGGTAAATTGTTCCATGGGTCAGATTCAAAGCCACAGGGGTTTCCGGCTGCATGCCAGGGTCTCAAATGCTTCTGACCTGGGCTCAGAACATCCAAGAGTGTCCAAGGGACATTCTGGGTTCCAACAAGAACAGGATAATGAGAAGTCAATGAAGACCCTTGAATGCAGCTTTCTCCACGCCTCCCTCCTTCCAGCTGCACCTCCTCCCCCGGCAGTGCAGGAGACAGGGAATGGGGCCGTGCTCAGTTCATCCCCCGTGGCTTCTCCCTCTGCCCAGGGACAGGAGTCGTTCCCCTGCTGCAGTCTGCGGTCCCTCCCACCGGAGACTTCTCCAGGAACTTCTCCAACCGGAGTCCATCCCCTGGGGCACAGCCCCGCTCCAAGTGCTGCAGCGTGGGTCACTGTGCCACGGGGTCACTCCTTCCAGGACAGGCTGCTCCAGCGGGGGCCCCTCTGTCCATGGGGTCACAGCCTCCTCTCAGGCATCCCCGTGCTCCAGCCTGGCTCCTCCAGGGGCTGCAGGGGGATCTCTGCATCCCCATGGATCTGCAGGGGGATCTCTGCATCCCCATGGATCTGCAGGGGGATCTCTGCAGCCCCATTGTTATCAATGAATCAGTCAATTTAATAATTAGAGGAATTTATTAAATCAAGTCAAATAAAAATTGGACAAGCCACAAGTAAAACAGCGCCGAGCCAGGCGATCGGAGCTGGTTTCAGGCTATACAGCCCCGTACCTCTGGCAGTTCACAAGGTACTGATTCCACAGGGTTTTATTTTTATTGCTTTCAGACGTAGTAGGATTCCTGAGGGCTCTTCCTGTTCCCTCTCATTGGTCTTGCCCCTTTCCACATATTAATGCATGTTCTTTTCTTGTGCAGAGTTTTTCCCGGAATACTCTGCTGAAGTCTCGTTAGATGGCAATCCTCTCGAATTTTTTGTTCTGGCTAAGAATATTCATCTTATCAGTTCAATGCTTATCTTCTAGATGGAATAATCCTTCAGAGTAACCATCCTTTGAGACAGGAATTCATCTTGTATATATTGTTTTTCCTGTCACTTGATTCTATTTTTACAAGATACTGTATTTTTTTTAGTCCTGAGCACGAATTTATTTTAAATTATATATTACACCCATGGATATGCAGGGAGACCTCTGCATCCCCATGGATCTGCAGGGGCATCTCTGCAGCCCCATGGATCTGCAGGGGAATCTCTGCAGCCCTATGGATCTCTGCATCCAGCACCGCCGTTTTAGGAGGCACCAGGAATAGGCTGAGCTCTGCCTGAAGCTCTTCACACATTCCCCACACCCTTCCCACCACAGGGAGGGTTTTCCCTCCTCACAGCTCCCCGGGCTGGGTTTGCAGCCCCTCCTCGTGTGGGATCTCTGGGGCTTTTCTTCCCCGTTGCATTCCTGCACCGTGGAGCCATTCCAAATGGTCTTTTCCACGAGGTTCTGTGGCAGGGATTTGTTCTCCCTGGTCTCTGTCCGCAGCTCAGTGACTGGGGCAGGAAGGACAAGGAGAGTTAGGGACATGGAGAAGGGAAAAGGAAAAGGCAGGAGAGGAAGGAAGAAGAAGGAACGAGGGAGGAAGGAAATGGGAAAAGACGTAGATGGATGAAGGAGAGAATGAGGAGAGGAAGCAGGGCAGAGAAGAAGATGGGATTTGTGTCCGTGCCAGAGGGAAGGGGAAGGAGATCCCCTCAATGCATCCCTGGCAGGACGGCGTCAGCAGCGAGGTTGTCCTGCAGCCAGGGGCGATGCTGGGCTGGGAGATGGAGCAGGAGAGAGGGGCAAAGGGGCAGTGACTTCCTCCTCACCTGCCTGGCTGTCCCAGTCTGTAGCATCCTGGCACTACCAAGGCCCTTGGAGCATCCGGCACTGATGAGCCCGAAGCTCACGGCGACTTTATAAAGCTGACAAAGTAGGCAGGATGGGTCTTTGTAGGATCTCCAGCAAACTGGTTTATTGGAACAGGAACAGGGCACAGAGCTGAACAGGGACCAGGGACAAAGACAGGCTGCAAGCTGAGGGCACAGGGGGTTTTTATATGGGGTAGTGAGGGTGGAGCTGAGGGTCAGGGTCCAATGGATATGGGGGAAAATGGTGCAAAGGAGGGGTTAAGGGTCGTGTCAGCTAATAGGGAAACAGAGTCAGGGAAATGCACTAAACTTGGGCCAGTGGAGGGACAGAGAGAGGAGAACATTCTAGGGACTAACCAAAATAGGTGACAGGGGTTGAACTAGGGTAATTAGGCCAACGGGCCAATGGGGTAACATAACTTTACAGAAATCAGCATGTGCCTGCAAAGATCTATGGGAGAAGCAAGCTTCTCCCCATAACCTTGAAATCTATTCTTGTTTGGGACCAGTCCTCCACAGCTGAGGGACTGAGATTCTGATGGTAGGCTCCTGGGCCTCCACAGCAGTGCATCTTCCTTTGCCTTGTTTTCATTGCAGCGTCATTCTCCTCCATCCAGATGAAATTGAGGATTGGCAATGGCTTGCAAGAAAGCAAGGGGTGAGTACCTTGGGTTTGGTGAGAAATGAGCCTCATGCTTTAGAATTTTTAAAACTTTAAGAAGGCATAATTAGAGACAAATCAATAACAGCAGTGGGTGTTTGGCAATGGCCAGAGGCACACTGGTTAGCCATAGCAACTCTTCTTATCTATTTTTTCCATTGTATTGTTCAAAAACATATTGATAAAGATTGTACACATTGAAAGATTTCTTTGAACTCGTTTACTTGTTCCAGGAACTCTTGAAGTTGGTTTGAGCCCCAACTGCCTTTCTAGAGTATGTGCAGGAATCGTTGATTGTTGTTCTGGGGTTGTGTGTCACTTCCTCACAACAGCCCCCTGATCCCTGGTTTCAGCTGTGAGTCTGCAGGCCCCAAGTTGGGCAACTCCCTGGGGGCTCCCCTGGCAGGGGAGACCCTCCTGGAGCAGTTCTGTGTCAGGAAGGAGAGACACATTGGACTTCTTTGGTCTTCAGCTTCTGTTTATTGTTACCTTATCAAAACTTCAGCACACTGTCTGCACCAGACTCTGCGAGCAGGAAAAACAGCATAAAAATGGCCAACAATCTCTTGTTACAAGGCATTTTGAGTCTAATCAAAAACTACGCTACCCAGTTAAGAAGGGACACCTAAATTATTTTCCTTTCTAACCCAATAACTGAGCCCTAAAGACCCGGATTTTTCATGTGGATTTTTCTACCCAATTACAAGATACCAGCTAAAGGCGAGAAGAAAGAGGAAGAAGAAAGAAGAAGGGAACTCAAGACAACACCCTATATCCTCCATCTTGAGCTGATCTATAACATACTAAAAATCCTAAAACCTAAATGTCTCACCCATGTGACATACTCCACTACTCTCTACAATCTCTACAATCTCTTTCACACTTTTGTGGTTTCTAGTTTACCTTGAGGCTTTGGAAGTTTTCTCGATGAGCGAGGGTCAAAGTCAGTGCTCCCCTGGGGGTCAGGACACCCCAGAGCAGACAGAGAAATATTCCCAGTGCCCTGGGTTTCCACATCAGCAGGCGACAGTTATTGACAGTCGAAGGGTCAGCGGCAGGGGTCCTCATCACACCCGTTCCTTAAATGTTATCTGGCCATGCAGACGGTTTTAGCTTCCACAAGTACTTTAAATCAACATTATCTGTTTCACAAATATCTCTGAGTTATTCTTGTCAGTTAGTTACAAAAATAAAAGCATTAGTTATTATTTCACAACTGCAGCTACTTCTGCAAAAGTTAACATTCTAATGCACAACACGTAGCATCCACTTCAATACTTTGCAAAAGCCAAAACTATAATGTATGTTTTTCACACTGTCCACAAACTAAAATATCATCCATGAATGATGTTCTGAGGATTTGAGCGACACAGGGGCCAGGGCACTGGCCACAAAATGCTGACAAATTGTACAACAGCAAAAGCAGTTAAAAGTGATTACAAACTGTCCTATATCAAAATCAGCTCATCTTTCATGTTGTGATTAGGAATAAGTTGAAGAAGTCAAGACATAATAGCAAAAGCCACCAACTACATAGTTCTTTATAACAAACCCAGGGCAGGTTTTTCCCTTGCATGGAGCACTTGGGCCTTCCCCGGGCCCCTTCTGCCCTCTTGCAGAGCCGGTGGCATTTTCCACCACCCACAGTTTGTAACCAAGAGTCGAGTGCAGCCGAGAAGGCTCCAAGCGCCTCCTTCCAGGCTGACTCTGCAGATGCCGAGGCTGCTCTGGGCTCTGCCAGGGCTCTGCTGGGGCTCAGCTCTGGGCGAGGCTGGGCCCGCTCTCCCCTCACATTGCTCCGGGCAGCTGAGTCACACAGGGAGAAGGAAGGGACACGTCAAGGGAGTTGAGGTTTAAGAGAGTTTTTATTCAAAAAACTGCCATACCAAACAGGCTGTCATAAGAGCCGTAACAAACAGGCTGTCCTAACTACCACAACTAACTAGCACTGCTAACTACCATAACTAACTAGCACTGCTAACTACCATAACTAACTAGTTGTCCTAACTAACTACTGTGACTAAACGCTGTCCTCCAGTGCTTCATCTCCTCCGCTGCTGCCTCAGTTCCTGTGCTGCAGTGATCAGAGGGGTCAGGCTGGAGAGAGGCTTGGCTGATGATAAAAATGGGTGCTGCCCAAAGGAGAAAAAAGAAAGAAATGAACCGTTACTTTCCAGAGTCAACTTCCTCACAGGCTCTGTTGCAACAGGACAAAGGGAAATGGTCAGAAACTCAGGAGGGGGAAGCAGGCTCAGATGAGATCTGAGGCAGAATTTTTTTTAGCGGGAGAGTGGAGAAGCACTGACAGAAGGTGCCCAGAGATGTGGGAGGTGCCTCCTCCCTGGGAACATCCAAGCTCAGGTCAGGCAGGGCTCTGAGCCACCTGAGCTGCTTGAAGATGGCCCTGCTCGCTGTGGGGCCCCAGGTGCAGATGACCTCGAAAGGCCCCTGCCAAGCCAAACCAGGCGAGGATTCTGCTTGCTTTGCGTGTGGAAAGCAGCGAGACCGGAGACCATCGGAGGGGGCCCCACAAGAAAACCCCTCCCTGGCGCTGCTGCTTCCCCTGCAGCCGCTTGGCATTCACCTGCAGCAGCTCCTGGGCAGACCAGCGCCGCTCCTCATCCGGCTCCAGGCTGCACTCGAGGAAGTCCCGCAGCAGAGCCGACAGGCGCCTGGGCTCCTGCAGCTGCGGGGTCCCGTTCTGCCGGATCAGAGCGCGAGCCTGCAGGAAAAGCAAACTCAGCGCTCTGCCAGCTTCCTTCCCACCCACAAGTGCTCACATCGACCCCGGCTTCCCAGCCCCAGCTCCAGGGGCACTTTCCTCCCTGGCAGAGATCCTGCTCACGGCTCATTTTTCTATGCCAACCAAAAAACCCAAACCCTGGTGCTGCCGCAGCCACTGTAAAGAGCTGGTGCACTTGCTTCACATTTTCAGGTCATCCTCACAGCCAGAAGAACTGAAACAACGTAAATCCCAAAGCAAATTGTGTCTGGAGACTGCAGAATATGTGTCTGTGTTGAGGCTCCAGTCCTCTGGGAATTCCCTTCCCCATGTGCAGAAACCTCCAGCTGCTGCTCCCAGTGCAGGGTCACCCTGTGCTCACAGGCCTCTGCAACCACGGGAGAATTGGCCTCTTACCATGGCCCTCGTTTCCTTGAAGTAAGGAGGTTCTCCTTCCACCATCTCGATGGTCACAATGCCAAAGGACCAGATGTCCACCTTGGGGCCGTAAGGAGAACTGGTGACAACTTCTGGGGCCATCCAGTGAGCAGTGCCCACCATGGAGCTGCACTGGTCCTGCTCAGGGCTGAGCTGAGCGCTGAGGCCAAAATCAGCTGAGGACAGAAACAAACACTGTCAAAGGCAGCTGGAATGAGGAAACCAAGCACAAAGACTCCCCGCTCTCCGTCTCAGAATGCAGCAGTGAAGTCAGCTGGAAAAGTCCTCAGGGCTGTAGCCAAGGAAAGATGGAACTGAACTGGACCCTTAAAGAAACCCTCAGCTTTCGTGCAGTTGCTTTTACTGATTCACTTGGAGCTTTAGATTCCAACTCCTGTCCCTCTGGGAGGGCCATTCCCAGAGCAAAGGCACCCCTGACAGCCTGCTCCTCTCCTGAGCTCTCTGCAGGGGCAGCCGCTCTCAGCTGGCAGCAGGGGCCGGGCAGTGCCCCCAGCAGCCCTTGTGGGGCTCTGGCCGTCACTGGGAAGCAGCCCCACAGCCGCACCCCGGGAGCGCCGTGCCTGGCCAGGAACACCCACCCAGCTTGACAGAGCCGTCCATGCCCAGAAGGATGTTGGAGCTCTTCAGATCTCTGTGGATCACCCGGTTCGAATGGAGGAAATCCAGGCCCTGCAGACACTGAGAGAGAACAAGAAACACGAGGGTAAAAATCACAAAAGAAAGGACAGTTTAGAATTCTGCCAGCAGCAACTTTGCTGTGACAGGCCAGGAGTGCAGTGCAGACAAGCTCCAGGCAAACGGTTCAGGGCAAAGCTGAGAACAGCACATCAAATCCAAAACAGACAGAGAGTGCCACAACAGCAGGAAAGAGAACAAGAACACAGTAGAAGTGCAGTGCTGCTGGCAGGCCGTTCACTGCAGGGGCTCTTTCTTCTCCAGCTCATGAAAACAACAGAGAAACAAAGCCCTGAGCCTGGAGCCACTCCTGCTCTCACGCCCTCTTGGGAAGGACCATCGTGTCCAAGGCATGGCAGTCACAGGCAGGATCCCTCACCTCCCGACTGACAGCTGCCATCTCTCCTTCAGCCATGCGTGTCTGTCTGACAACGTCCTGCAAAGTTCCTCCATCCATGTATTCCATCACCAGCCAGAGATCTCCATCGACAAGGAAGCTGGAAGAGGAAAGCAGTGGCATGGAGACCAATGTGCAGTGCTCAATTCCCCCATGGAAAAGCCTGGAGTGGAGTTTTGTTGCCAGGTCACTTGTCAATGAGGACAGAATCCGATGGAGAGACATTCCTGCCAGGCTGCACAGCCCTTGGAATCTCCACAGTCTAAAGGAGGAGACCCCTGTGAGAAAGGAGAGGCCTGAGATGGCAAGCAGGTGAAAAATGCAGTTTAGCAAAGGCCCAGATCAATGTGGAACCACAACACTGGCCCCCAGCTGGTTCAGCTTCTGAACTCAGCAGTTCCACCCTTCCCTGCAGAACAAGGCAACACAGCTCCCAGGGTTATCCAGGGGAGGAGGCCGGGCAGCACTTGGGACAAAAGGGGTCAGAAAACCTTTCAGAAAGTCCCTTCAGAAACAGGCAAGGCCAGTGACAAATGGGCAAACGAGGCATTTCTGGGAACAAGAACCTGGTCTTCCTGGCATCTGCAGCAATGGGAAAGGGCTGGGAAGAAGAAGCCAAGGGAAATAATTTCTGCTGTGGTTTACCAGCACTTGTTGTAAGACACAGAAAACAGGGTCAACTTGAAGGAAAAACCAAACCAAAGCTACAAAAGCACACGGAGGGAGCAAACTGCCAGGCTGTTGTTTTGGGAAGATACGGCTGGGTCAGGCATTTTCAAATCAGGCTACAGACTACGGATGCCAGGAAAGGTTAAGGCAGGGCCCAGGCACGGGATAAGGCCTGAAGCACTCACCTGTCCAAAGAGCTGACAATGTTGGGGTTCTTCTTGTTCTTCAGGAGCAGGAGCTCATTCACAGCTCGTTCCCTGTTCTGCCCTCTCAGACTCATTTTCTTTATGGCCACCTGAAGGGACATTGCAGACCTTTAACTGGAGGAGTCTGTGGCAGGAGGCCGCAGCAAACACGGAGCGAGTCTTTTTGGGGCGACCTAGCCGGGCTGTGCCAAACTGCCTTGGGATGGGACACCAGAGCTCAGCAAGTGCCATTCCCACAGCCCATTGCTCTGCTCGCTGGGGGCTGCTTACAGGACACATGGCCAGAGACATTTGGCCTTGCAAGCTCTGCAGAAATGGCCCCTCAGCTGTCAGCCTCCAAGCTCTAACCACATTCTCTGCACCTACAGTCTTCTCAAATGGCCTCAACACTCTCATTATTATTCAAACACATTCTGCAAGCAGGAGGTAATTCTGGTTCTGTGCAAACAGAGCAAAACAGCCGGGAACCCTTTAGCAGTTCTATGGGATTGGGTCATGATTTCAGATGCAACTGCTCTGGCTGGGATTGCACAACAAAGCAAACACACACATCCATTGCCCTCCTTGCATTCCTTTGGGCACTTCAGAAGGACCAAGTCTGTCCCAGCTGTGCTCTGCAGGCTGACACGGCTCTGCCTGCAGAGGAGCAGCCTGTGCAGGAAAGCTCTGCTGGCCCCCAAAGCTGCAGCCACAGCTCCCAGCAGAGGGGAGAGCCCTGGAGAGCTGCCAGACGTGCTGGGCGTGTTGACACTGACCTCTCCTCCAGTGGCCCTGTCGAGTCCTTTCGAAACGGTTCCGAAAGCCCTGGAGACAAAACAGCAGGGAAGAAAGAAGCAGCGCTTTAGGCCCTGGCAGTGAAAGCCAGCCCAGACAGGAGATCTCTGCTGCCTGCAGCGTTCACAAACACCTGGGGGCATCGACCCTTCCAACAACAGCGCAGCAGCCACCAGCCCACTGCCACGAAAGGTGTGCCAGAGAAAACTGAGACCCAACACCAAGGAATTGGGCTGGAGCAAATCCCAAATGTCCATGCTGCACTGCTTTAGTTCAAAACCTGAAGTGAGCAATGGGTGTCTAAAGAACTGGAAAAGAATGCATTTCATCCTTTCCCATTTCCTGCCTAAGACCTGCAGGATCCACAAGGGCCCTGCCATCAGGCAGGTGATGCATTTTCCCCCAGAGTGCATCAGCTCTGTGTCTGTTACTGAATGTATGGGCTCTACTACCTGTGCTAGAATAGAGCACTTATTAGTTCAGCTCTGGTTTCTGTTTCTAAACCATTAGGTTGTTAATCCTGACCGGAGGATATTTTTTGAAGCAAAATATTTGAAAGAAATCTCCTTGAGAACTGTTTTCTGACAGTCACCAGATGGTGAGTGTCTCTTTTAGGCAATCCAATTCCAGGGACAGAAGATCTTCCAGGTCCTGCTCCTTGCTGCAGGCAGGACACTGCCAGCCTCAGGGGCCTTTGACGGTGCCTTCTGAGCACAGGTATCAATTCTGATCAGGACTGAGGTGACGTAAACAAAATGGCCAGGAGACCTTGTGCTCCTTTCTTGATAAGGCCTTTATTAAAAGATAGCCTAAGGGGCGGGGGTACGGGGTTCGCGACGCCGCCGCTACTCCCAGGTGAGTCGACGTCCCAGAGGAGGGGTAGACGATCCTGTCGATTACGGCAGAATCGGAGTCTTCACCCTCAGGGGATACGTCCAGAGACTCGCTTATGGCTCGTTGGTCTAAAGGGGGTGAGTCTGTTCAAGCTTCTCTCAAGTCATGGCGACCGGCTCCAGGGGTGCCGAAGGCCAGCTCTGATTCCCTGACATCTCCCTGTCCTGGAGATGTTGATTGTTGGGCTGTCCTTGCTTTTGTTCACGGTCTCGGTCCAGTTTTAGCCCTCGGCTGGAGTCCGGCCATTAACATGCAGCACATGCCAAGCCTTCTGGGAACCAGGAAGTCACCTCAGGGAGCAGCGGCCGAACTACCCGACGCCACGAAGGGGATATAACCGGAGTGGGGACCGAACACAAGGGCAGACACTCCAAGTAGGAGTTACACAAACAGGGGTGAAATTAGCGAACTGTGGAACAAGCAGACGAATGATTTTAAACTGTGAAATAAACAGAACAATGGTCAAACAGTTAAACGTACACCTCAACGGTCAAACCTCAAATTTATTCCTAACAGTCCCCCCTCTCTTATTTTGACCGGGCGTAGGCCCGCGTCAATTAGCAGTTTCCGGCTCCTGATAGTAAAATTTCCTCAATCTTTGGTATTTATCGTACACTTCCTTGGCTGTCATTCTCTCAGTATTTTCGAGCCTCATTATTTTAGTCTTTCTTTTTCCTATTTTTGAGGAAGTTCCTAGGGAAGTGGGAATCATACTGCCTGATTGGATTGCAGATATAATTATTTTAATTAAGCAAGGTATAAGGCAGGGAAGGAATAATAATCCGGCTAACCCCGCTACTGCGATAAAGGCTACTTTTTTCCACCAACTACTCTTCCATGACCAAAAGTTATCCCACCAATCTGTATTAACAAGCGGAGTCCACTCTTGGGTTCCGACATAAGCAATTTTCCTAATTTCCTTGGATATGTTCCGGATTACTTCACTCCTATCATCTATCTCAAGGCAACACTCTGTAGTGTTGAACTTCCCACATATTCCTCCTTCATCTGCTAGTAAGTAGTCAACAGCTAATCTTATCTGGTATACAACAGTGCGAGTTTGGGAGAGTTGTTCACTAACATGATCTAACGCTAAGGCAGTCCTATTTGAAATGGTTTCGATTACTGCTTGGAGTCTAATTATACGGTTTAACATGTATATAGGGGTCCGATACCCCCATGAGCCATCTTGCGCCCAGGTGGCAGGTCCATAAGTCTTAATAATCTCCTCAGGAGTCCATGTTTTTCCTTTCCAATTTTGGGTTCCTCCCATTTCTATAAGACTCCTCTTTCTTTTTGACGATGTTTTCAGATTGTCATACAAAGGAACTCCCAATCCTGGACCTGCTTCTTTTGGTAGTAAGAAAAAAGATGGCTTAATAATTCCTATTGTGCAACTGCCTGCCCAGTCCCCAGGTAAATGCGTGTAAGCTGCTTTTCCACAAATCCAGAACAGATCTCCGGGAGCCTTCCAGAACCCTTTCTCAGTTTCATGTGGGAACTCCCAAAACTTTGATATAGACCTTGTTCCCCAAAAGGGGTTAATTCCTTTATCTGCACATTCAAACAAGTTGTAACCTTCATTGTATATGCATCCTCTTTCTCTTTTAGTCATACTCCAATATCGGTTGGGTTCTTGGGGAACCCAGCGCATGAGGAATGGGGTTCCTTTAGTTATTAAATATCGCTTACAAGCCATTTTTCCCACTGGTGTGCGAAACTTGCTTCCTGTTCGTAAAATACACTCTTCTCCAATCACACTATTCTTTAATTCCCACCTCTCCATCCTCCTAGGTTCTGGCTTTATTTGTCCTTCCTCTATCTGTTTGATTTCCAAGATTTCTCTTGGTTTAAGACTGATGCCTTCCCAGGGCCACACATCTGACATTTGTGTACTTCCACAAACCCAACATCTGGTGATATTTAATTCTTTGCTAATCTTTTCTATTAAATCAATAAATAAGTTCTTCCCACCTAGATCTTCCCATCCTTTGTTACCAGTTTCCATATTTACTTTCTTTTCCTTAATTATATCCACCCCTCTTTCAGTTAGAGCTTTTTTCTCAAAGCATAACCAGTGATCTTTCATGGGACAGTCCCCTAGGATTCTTTGCCTAAAAGAGGCTGTATTTTTAGTGATCCAGTAGACCTTTCCTCCCTCTTTACAAGTTTCCAATTGAGACTGATTGTAGCAGGAAGGACTCAGGTTGGTATGCACTCTTACTAAAGACTCCAAGTTCTCCCCGTCATACAAGGGGTGGTAGCATTTGATACAGGAGTCCATTTCTCCTGCACTAGAGCGACCCATAATCATGATTATCATCATTATAAAGAGTCGACTCATTTTCCTCAGGAGTCCGGTAGGAGCCATTCTCTCTTGACCTCCCCCGGTCTTGCCTCCTGGGATTATCTTCCGTATTTCTACTGCACAGGGGAACTGAGTTTCAAGGTCTCCAAACCTTGTCCTTCCTTTCTCCCTCCCTTATTCCCTGTTTTGTAATTTGCTATTCCTGAGGGACAGTTGTCCAAGGAAAGATATATTTTCTAAAGAAGCCGAGCTGCCTCTCAAGGGGATTTTAAGGTAATAGTCAAAAACTTACAACTTATTCTCTAAGCTTACAACCTACTCACTTATAACAAAAACTATACATGCAACAATTATTACTAATGCAGTTTAACAACTGTATCAGTTCTTGGGAACTTTCTTTAATTTCACCTTTAGGGCTCCAGTGGGTATAGCAGTCCAGGTTGGGGTACTGTTCGTTGACCCAGTCTCTTCCTTTGGGGGTTCCACAGGTCCTTTTACTCGTGAAATGTGCGTCCACCCTTTTTCCCTGGTCCTGATGGCTGTGTGTGTAGTAAGTAGGACTTGAAATGGTCCTTCAAATCGGGGGTTAAGAGGTGCAGTAGTCCAAGATTTAATTAAAACCCAATCTCCGGGACTGAAATGATGGGTGCTTATTTCTAAAGGAGGAGTCTGGGGGAGATATCCCTTTTTTCTGAGTTCCTCTAGCGTTTTTATGATGGTTTCTAGATATTTCCGAGATGCTTCTTCTCCCTCTACATATTGTGCAGTACTGTAAGGGGAGATTAGAAATGGGAGACCAAACAACATCTCATAGGGAGACACTCCCAAGTCTGCTCTAGGTCGAGTTCTGATCCTAAGTAAAGCAAGGGGGAGACACTTCACCCAGTCCAATCCTGTTTCTAAAATTAATTTTGTGAGCACTGTCTTGATGGTTTTGTTCATCCTCTCTACCCTGCCGGAGCTCTGAGGATGCCATGGAGTATGTAATCTCCATTTTATTCCCAGGGCTTCAGTAGTGTCATGCAAAACTCGAGCTGTGAAATGTGGACCTTGATCAGAATCAATATTATTGACTAGCCCATACCGGGGGATAACATTCTCTAATAAAATTTTTACTACTGTCCCCGAGGTCTCATTTCGGGTGGGGAAAGCTTCTGGCCAATGAGTTAGGTGATCTACGATCACCAGGAGATGTTTATATCCCCTCGCTGGGGGCATTTCTGTAAAGTCAATTTGCACATTTTGGAATGGTCTCTCAGCTAATTTTCTTCCTCCCGGTATAGGTCTTCTCATCACTTTTTGATTTACCTTTTGACATGTGATACAACCCTGTGTGATCGCCCTTGCTATATCATATATCCCTATACAAACATAGTCCCTCAAGAAGTGATCACACAGCCCTTGTGTCCCCCAGTGAGTAAGCTGATGTATCTCGGTTAGAACTCTCCGTGCTAGGGCTTTACAAATAAACTGTCTCCCGTCTGGGAGAATCCACTCCCCTTGGGGCCCTTGTTGCAGTTTTAATTCTTGTATAACTTTTTGTTCCCGTTCTGAAAATACCAGATGTTCTTTTAAGATATCCCCTTCCCCATTTTTGTTAGTAGCATCTGTTAATTTCAGGACTCTGATTGGTTCTTTTGGGTCTTGGGCTGCTTCTTTAGCTACTAGATCAGCTGCCCGATTCCCCCTCACTTCTAGAGTATTACCTTTCTGCTGCCCCCTCACATGTACTACTGCAATTTCTTCAGGTTTTAGTAACGCCTCCAAAACAGACTTAATCATCTCTCTATGGGCTAAGTCTTTGCCCTTAGAATTCAGGTAACCTCTTTCTTCCCAGATTTTACCAAAGGTGTGAACAATGCCAAAGGCATATCGAGAATCAGTGTAAATTGTTCCACATTTTTGATCCAAAAGTTCTAATCCTCGCTTCAGAGCATACACCTCACACAATTGGGCAGACCAATGTGCTGGCAATTTTCCTTTTTCTTGGACTTCTAGATTCTCTTCATCAGAGGCTTTTATCACTGAATATCCTGACATCCGCCTCCCGTCCACTATTTTTGATGACCCGTCACAAAAATATCTTTCTCCGTGTCCTAAGGGTGTATCTCCTAAATCCATTCTGACTTTTGTCTGCAAACTAATAGCTTCCACACAACAATGTTCTAAACTGGGGGCAGGTCCTCCAGATAGAAATTGGGCGGGATTCACTAGCCCGGTTGTGACCAATTCCAAGTGGTCTGAGTTCATCAGCATTATTTCATACTTCAGTACTCGGGCATCGGAGAGCCATTTGTGTGCCCCCTGACTGAGGATGCCCTTAATGTCATGTGGGGTATATACTCTGATTTTTCCTTGAAATGTCAATTTTTGAGCCTCTTCAACTATAAGAGCTGATGCTGCTATCGCCTGGAGGCATGTTGGCCATCCTCTGGCTACCGGATCTAGAAGTTTTGATAAATATGCAATGGGTTTTTTGTGATTTGCCCATTCTTGAGTTAAAACCCCGTATGCTACCCCTTCTTCGGCATTAACAAATAGATGGAATTCCTTTTTTAAATCTGGCAACCCCAGGACTGGTGCCGATATAAGTGCCCTCTTGAGTTTCTCTAATCTCTCCTCATCTTCTTTTGTCCATTCTATTGGATCTGGAAGAACCAGTTTTTCATATAAAAATTTAACGTTCTGAGTGTAATTTTCCAACCATAATTTACAATAGCCAAATAAACCTAATAATTTCCTGATGTCTCTTTTGGTTCTTGGGGCCGGAATGGATATAATTCCTGAGATCCTCTCAGGATTCAACTTTTTGTACCCATGTCCAATCATGTGTCCTAGGTATATTACCTGCGGTTCCACAAACTGTAATTTATCCTTTGATACTTTTAGCCCAATTGTCCCTAAATAGTTCAATAATTTTATGCTGGTTCTTCGGACTAGCTCCTGGTCCTTTCCTGAGATTAAGAGATCATCTACATACTGAAGTACTTGTATTCCTTCTTCGGGGGTGAATGCCTCTAATACTTTCTCAAGAGCTTGCCCAAAAAGGTTAGGAGACTCACAGAAGCCCTGTGGTAACCGGGTCCACCTTAGCTGCATCCTCCTATTCCCCTCAGGATTTTCCCACTGAAAGGCAAACCAGTCCCGACATTCTGGAGCTAATGGACAGGCCCAGAACGCATCCTTCAAATCTATAGTTGTGAACCATGCATGATAATGAGGGATTTTGCTTAGAAGGGTATAAGGATCTGGCACAGTAGGATGTCTTGCTATGGTTCTTTTGTTAACCTCTCGGAGGTCTTGTACTAAACGATATTTTCCTTCAGCCTTCCGGATTGCCAAAATCGGGGTATTATGTGGTGACATACACTGTTCTAGAATGCCCTCGCTTAACAAAGATTGGATAATGGGCTCTAAACCTCTTCTGTTCCCTAGGGACAATGGGTATTGTTTGACCTGTATAGGAGGTCCCTCTGTCATCTGTACCTTCAAAGGAGGAATATCCAACCGCCCATATTTTCCTTTTCCAGCCCAAACTTCTTGACTTATTTCCCCTAAATCTATCTCAGTCAATCTCAGCATTTTAACCACCATTCTTCCTCCTTGAGGAATTATTCCTATCCCTAACTGGACTTGGAGGTCTCTACCTAACAAATTTGTATCTAGATCAGGGAGGTAAACCAAGTCTACTTGACTAGCCCGAGAATTTCCTTTTATTAATATTTTTTCCAAAACTGGTGCTGAAAAGGGTCTGCCCTCTGCGCCTACAACTTCACAAATCTTATCTCCCATTGTTACTCCCAATGGAACTTTATTAATACTTGAACGATCTGCTCCAGTATCCACTAAAAATTCAAACTCTTGAAAATGGGGACCTACTTCCAAAATTATCAAGGGCTCAATAGAATGGTACATGAGGTCCCCTAACACATAGAGCCCCTGACACCCCTAATCCTGCCCTCCTAATATTCTTTCAAGGGCCTCCTGCTCTCTCATGATGGCTTCATCTCTAGAGGCCTTCTGACAATCTCTCTTAAAATGTCCTACCTCTCCACAATAATAACATTTTGAATCCCCAGGCCGCTGGGGCCTCTTTCGCCAAGCCGCTTCAGGAGCTTTATTAAAGGGTGCCTTCCCACTAGGTGGATTGGGATTCTCCTTCCCTTCAGCTATTTCTTTCCCTGCCCTTACACTTTCTCTTGCCACTGCAATCATCATACGTGCCTTATTTTTGGCTTTCTCTTCTTCTCTACGCAAATACACTCTTAACGCCTCTCTTAGCAAATCATTGATTCCTTTTTCCTGCCAGTCCTCCAGCCTTTCTAACTTTCTTCTAATGTCTGGCCATGCCTTGGATACAAATTGAACCTTTAGCAAGACTTGTCCCTCCTGGCTCTCAGGATCTATATTCGAGTACTGCTGGAAGTTCTTTTTCAGTCGGCTTAACCAAGCAGCGGGTGTCTCATCCTTCTCCTGACAACAATCAAAAGCCAACTTGGAGTTGGTTCCTTTAGGAACTGCCTCTCTTATCCCTCTGATTATCAGAGTCCGGTACTCCTCCATATTCCTTCTATCTTGCGCCTGATTGGGGTTCCAGCCTGGATCTCCTACAGGTAACTTACGGTCTGCAGGAACCCCGGTTTGATTTTCTCTATCCCAAATTTTTATGGCAGCAGCTCGAATCAACTTCACTTCCTCAGGATTAAATAATATTTTTAAAATGGAGGTGAGCTCTCCCCAAGTATAAATATTAGGGCCGAGAAACTGGTCAAGTTGTTGTGATACCCCTACTGGGTCCTCAACTAGGCTACCCATTTCTTTCTTAAAGCTTCTTACCTCTGAGGAGGTAAGGGGTGCATTTACGTATCCTAACCCACCGAAAACTCCTCCCATAGGTACTTCTCTTAAAGGGAATAACCGATCTGCTCGCATAGCCCTGGATCTTGTATTACAATAGGGACCCTCATCTAATCTCTCCCGAGGGGTCTCATTGTGGGGTTGGGGAAGTTGCAAATGCTCAGCTTCAATAGAATTATTTCCTGAGGTCTGAGGTTCTCCGGTCTGGGGTTCTCCCCACTGAAGAGGAGGCTTAGGAACTTTCTTTGGTGAAGGAGACATGAACATAGGGGTAGCAATTTTTGCTAACGGGTGTTCAGAATAAACTGAAGAACTCAGGGTATATGAGGAAGAAGTAGGGGTAGAAAAAGAATCAGGGAGTTGGGATGGATCAGAGATTGGAATCTGTAACTGGAAGGCTTGAGACAGGTTACTGGGAGCAGTAGGGACAGGGGTCTGTGGGGATAACTGACTAATTGGTGGAGATAAGGGAGAAGGTTCCTGAGAAGGAGAAGAGAGTGTTGGAACAGGAGATTGTGGAAGGGAAGTTTGAGAAGTAGAAGAGGTTGTTAAGGGGGATATAGCAGACAAAGAACTGGTAGGTTGGGGCAGAGGAGCTTGAGGCATGGAAGTAGGATCTGGTGAAGAGGAAGGTAAGGGAAGGAGGGTTGGAGGAGGAGGAAGAGGTATAGAAGTAAAATTTGGCGGAGGGGGTAAGGGAATGGGAATTGGTGGCGGTGGTAAGGGTTCTGGAAGAACTATAGGACGAAGAGGAGGAGGCAGATGATCTAGGGGATCCCATGGTTTACTCCTTTCTTTCTGTTCCCTGTCTGGCTCCTCCTTGCATTCTTTTAACTTGCAGATCTTAACTGACTTCCTTCCAAATTTTTCCTGCCCCCAACAGGCAGCGTATACTAGTTGTTCTTCATCTGGTTCAGGCTGACTACGTAAGCTCTGCATTAAACAAGCGCACATCCAATTGTCCTCGGACCCAAACCATGGCCATTCAATGTCTAGCTTCGGCCATACTTCCATACAAAAGTGGATCATCTTAATCTTGTCTAAATCCCGGGTTACCTCATTCATTGCCCATCCATCTAACATTCTTCCAAGGGGGCTGGTTGGAGGAATGTTCTTAATTCTTTTGGCCTTCCTACCACGGGAACTTCTTTTACTAATGCATTGACCCATTCTGAGGGTATCACACAAAACACTGTCTAACAACACAAAGTAAACTAAAATTAGTCTCTCTGAAAACCTGATTCAACAAATTACTAGAACAAAACAATACTGCAGTCCCCCTCAATCCTTATTGCGCTCGACTCACACTCCCCCAAGGTCCCGAGCGCCCGGGTTAGCCCGAGGCTTGCAGGTCAACACACTAACACACTGTCCTCCACCTGCCCGAAGGAACACGTTACACACACATACATCCCCAGGTGCCTAAGTGCCTAGACCCTAACCTGAGGTCTGCAGGTCAACTCACCGCCACTTAAAACCCTTCCACCTGCCCAGAGGGTTGAACGAACTAACTCAAGGTCTGCAGGTCAACTCACCGTTACTTAAAACCCTTCCACCTGCCCAGAGGGTTGAACAAACTAACTCAAGGTCTGCAGGTCAACTCACCGTTACTTAAAACCCTTCCACCTGCCCAGAGGGTTGAACAAACTAACTCAAGGTCTGCAGGTCAACTCACCGTTACTTAAAACCCTTCCACCTGCCCAGAGGGTTGAACAAACTAATACAAGAGGATAAGGGAACCACTCTAAATAAAAATAAAACCTAGGGGTCCCTCCCCACACCTCCTCTCGGTTGGGTCCCAACGGCCACCCCTAGGGCGGGGAAGTTTTGGAGTGAGGTTCTAACGGGCTAATCCCTCCCCCAGTCCTCAACTCTCCCTTTATCCCAGAGACCCAGAGCCCGGTCCCAACGGGGCAGCGCTATCCCCTTCCAGCACTCCTGGGTCCTGACCTAGAGGTCGGGTCCTAGTAGAGATTGCGGGAGCCTTCCCTGGCCTCTACTCCCCCCCCCGTACCTCTTGTGAGGCTAGGTCCTAGCGGGGCCCGGGTCGTCCCTCCCTTCACCTCACACCTTAATCAGGGGAAGCTAGGCAGCTATCCCCTGAGGGAGGCGTCTCACTCGCTTCACTGGGCCCGGATCGGGCCTCTCTCGCTTCCCCCCGTTCCCGGCCGGCCCCCTCGCGGGAGTCCGAAACCGCGGTACTAGGGGGTCCTCACTCGCCCCGGGGGTCCGAGCTGCCAGCCCCCGTCTCACTCATACACACTCACTCGCCTCCCGTATCCCGCCGCCGGAGGTCTTACCAATCTGGCGCTCTGTGACCGTCGACTCTCCCCGAAGGCCGTCTTCTCCGTCCGGATGTGGCCAGCTGTCCCTCGAAGGTCCAAGGCGGATGGCCAGTCCTCCAAGGTCCTTGTGGGCGTGGCCGATCCCGGACGAGCCCCCAATTGACGTAAACAAAATGGCCAGGAGACCTTGTGCTCCTTTCTTGATAAGGCCTTTATTAAAAGATAGCCTAAGGGGCGGGGGTACGGGGTTCGCGACGCCGCCGCTACTCCCAGGTGAGTCGACGTCCCAGAGGAGGGGTAGACGATCCTGTCGATTACGGCAGAATCGGAGTCTTCACCCTCAGGGGATACGTCCAGAGACTCGCTTATGGCTCGTTGGTCTAAAGGGGGTGAGTCTGTTCAAGCTTCTCTCAAGTCATGGCGACCGGCTCCAGGGGTGCCGAAGGCCAGCTCTGATTCCCTGACATCTCCCTGTCCTGGAGATGTTGATTGTTGGGCTGTCCTTGCTTTTGTTCACGGTCTCGGTCCAGTTTTAGCCCTCGGCTGGAGTCCGGCCATTAACATGCAGCACATGCCAAGCCTTCTGGGAACCAGGAAGTCACCTCAGGGAGCAGCGGCCGAACTACCCGACGCCACGAAGGGGATATAACCGGAGTGGGGACCGAACACAAGGGCAGACACTCCAAGTAGGAGTTACACAAACAGGGGTGAAATTAGCGAACTGTGGAACAAGCAGACGAATGATTTTAAACTGTGAAATAAACAGAACAATGGTCAAACAGTTAAACGTACACCTCAACGGTCAAACCTCAAATTTATTCCTAACATGAGGGACAGCAGGATGGCGCCCCAGTGTCTGGAGGTGTTTGGAGCTCTCCTGACTTCTCACTTGATCCTGCACCAGCACAACACCTGGGCCTGCTTGTGCAGAAGTAACTGCCGTGCACTTACCCTTGGCCAATCTGCTCCACTTCCAGGTATTTCTCGGCAGGCTCCGCCAGGCTCACGGTGTTCCCTGAAAGAAACCACGTGGAAGACGCTCCCTCCCAGAGTGAGACCCCGCCTTGCAGCAGAGCCAGAATGCAGCCCCCCTCCCTGGGGCCGTCAGCCCCTTGGTCTCAGCTGGGGAAGGACAAGAAATGACCCTGGCACATTCAGCTGCAGAGCAGCACTGGGTGCAGCTGATGCCGAGACACACACACAGCACCCTGCTCTGGCACACAGGAACAGAGCAGACGTACTCAGCTGCATCAGGCACCACTCCCCTCTCCCCTCTGGCTGCAGGGCTGTGCTGCTGTCAGAATGTTCAGCCCAGGATCCCACAGCCGAGGGAGGTTCAGTGTCCTCTTCCCAAGCACAGGGAGCTTCTCCGTCCTCTTCCCAAAACGCTGCAGGTTCGCCATCATCTTTCCAAGCCAGGGGACGTTCACTGTCCGCTTCCCATGCTGGGAGAAGTTCAGCCTCCTCTTCCCAAGACACAGGATATCCTCTGTCCTCGTCCCACGCCAGGAGATGTCCACTGTCCTTGTTCCACACCGCGGGAGCCTCGCCGTTGTGTTCCCACAGCACGGGATGTTCGCCCTCGTCTCCCAGAGCAGCGGGAAGTTCATTGTCATATCGCGGCACTGAGGGATGTTCACCATCGTCCCCCGGAACAGCGGGAAGCTCACTGCTGCCTTCCTCCTCTTTGGGCTCCTCTTTGGAAGCAGAGGGAGCCAGAGGAGGTGCTGGTGCCGCTTTTGTGCCCTGTGGACAGATGGCAGCGTGAGGGACGGGAAGTTCTGCATCAGTTATCACCTTATTTCCCCTCAGCTGCACATCCAGCTGCACTAAGCAGAAATTGGGTTTGGAGCTGTTCAAACTAACAATGGGCTAAAGTCCACATTGCCCCTTATTGTTGGGAATTCCATATTCCACCGTGGCTAGAGCCAGCAAGCAATGCTCTGCCTGCAAAACCAGACCTGCAGCTCTTCAAAAGCTCTTCAGCAGAAAAGGAGAAAACTCCCAGGGATCCCTTTGCTGCTGCAAGGACACTGGCAGGAACTTTCCTTCAGCCTCCCAGGCTGGCACTCGGCTGCCACATGCCGAGCTCACAGCTTGCTGCACAATTCCAAACACCAAAGGTTCCTTTCCCACTCACCGAAGGAGGAGCTGCTCGGGATCCACTCATGAGGTGCCCTGCAACGGGAGAGGGAACATGAACCAGATGCTGTCAGGAAAAAAACTGCCTGTGGTGGGAAATGCCCCGGAGCAAGGCAACCCCGAGAGAGCATTTTGCTTTCACAGCGTCCCTCCAGGAGCCACAGTCCCTTCACACAGCAAGAGAACAGCACAAAATACTGGGCTGGGTCAGCTCTTGGCTGGACAGGCAGTTCCAGGCTCTGCTGCCACAGACTCCTCTCTTGAGGGAACAGAACCCCCCAGGGCTCATTGCAAGTGCTGTGCACACCCCGCTGGCTGCAGACACCCCCTTTTCCAGCTGCAGCTGCTGCCAGGAGCTCTCCCAAAGCAATGGTGTCTTCATGGCAATTTGGTTACAAAGTCAGCTCAGGCCCAGAGGAAGAACAGCAAGCACACAGCAAGCCCAAAGCCACAGCACCGAGGGAAAACCTTGACTTACGTGCCAAGTGGGTTAAAAAATACCCCGCATACGCCACAGAGTACAGCGTGCAAACTGCAGCAGCCACGTGCTGGATCATTTTGGCTGCGCTGCACACGTCTGCAGACTGTAGCCCTGCAAGCACAGAAGGACACCCGTCAGGGCTGGGCTGGCTGCTGAGAATGCCTCGGGCAGGAGGATCCTCCGGCAACGAGCAGTGCCCAGAGCCACTCTGGACACTGAGGCCTCCGTGTGCCACAGCAACGGGAACACCTCGGGGACGTGGCAGTGCTCCTGTGACATCACAGCAGCAGCTCACGCAGAAACCGCCTGGAAGGTTCTCCTGTGTCACAAAGGAGCACAAAGAGCCCTCCCAGGGCACAGCCTGTTGCCCAAAGGATCCAGGAGGAGCTCTGAAAATGCAGCAAACAAGGACACCCCATAGCCCAGCCTGAACACTGAGGAGGAACAAGGACGGCACCAAAGCAGAGCAAACATGACCTTTAGTCACTGACACTTCTGGCTAAAACCAGCAAGCCGTGTTCCATCTGGGATCTTTGTTCTCGTTCTAAAAACAAGCAAGGTTCTCCACTCTAAATATAGAGAAGGCAGGAACTGGGGAGGAGGTGGGATGAGGAAGGAGGAGGAGGAGGGAGAGAGGAAGAGGAGGAGCAGGAAGAGGAGGAGCAGGAGCAGGAAAAGGAGGAGAAACAGGAGGTTCCAGTGCCCCCCGTGGCCGCAGCACCCTTGACCCCGGGACCATCGCCTCCAGCTCATCCTGCATGTGGGAGGGGAGGGGGAGCTCATCCCAAATCTATCAGGGGGTCCCTGAGAGCGTTTTTTTATTGGGGTGTGTTTGGAGCTTGCAGATTGTGGAATTGAGCCCCAAATATCGTCTGGGAGGCCCAAATAGACCGTGGGAGTTTTATTTCTCTGTGTGTGTGTGTGTGTGTGTAGGTTTGGATCTTGCAGGACCCCAGAGCTGAGCCCCTTGGGGGGATCTTTGGGAGTCCACGTGGCCATTGCCCAGGGCCACCAGGGGGAGGACATTGGTCCTGGGGACCCCCGGGGGAGCAGAGAAGGGGCAACCCCTGCGACCCCCGGAATGGAGAGAGAAGAGAGGGGTGATCCTGGAGCTGGGGGAACCCCGGCTGGCTGGAAAGTGGGGGAGCCTGGAGAGGAGGGACCCCTGGGACCCCTGGGATATCAAAGTAGAGCATCAAGGCAGAAGGGACCCCATGGACCCCCAAAAGACCCTGGATCATCCCTAAGCAGGACGCCAAAGAAGGGGGAACCCCTGGAGCCATTGGACCCCCATCATCCCAGGGAAAGGAAACCTCTGGAACGCCAAAAGTGGAGAGATCAGAGATAGGGAACTCCTGGGAGAGTTGTTTTGGGCTGAACCTTGATATAGTGGAGATTTCCATGGACACAAGACTCCTGCTGAGTTCCAGGGATGGTCTTGGGCAGTGAGGAGCCTCTACTCCAAGGCGCTCCCACCTTGGTTTTCCCCAAAGCAGGATTTGTCATTCCCTGGGTGTGGCTGGATGGAGGAGGAGGAAAAGCCTCGGAGATCCTGCTGGAGGAGTCGATGAGCCATCGGTTGTGTGGCAGAGCCTCGACAATCGGTGCCCAAAAGTGCTCGGAGCCAATGAGAGCGTGCGGCGCTGCTGAGCCCGCACTGCTCCGGACTGGTGCTGCCAGCGCAGCGCGGCCGCTCTGGGGCTGGTGCTTGTAAGAGCCCGTCTGAAGCCCCTTGTTCTCCATTCTGCCTTCAGATTGCCACGAGAAAGAATCGCTTCCCCCACTGCAGTTCCGACTTAGAACAGGACACAGTGCAGGTGGAACAACTGAACCATCATTCTAGCTGTTCCGAACAAGGCCTGGCAAGAACTTGGCAAGGAGTTGGCAAGGACTTGGCAAAGACCTGACATGGACCCAGCACGGGACAGCCTGATGCGCGGCCTGCTTCTAAACTCCGTTCTTAAGCCGAAGGAACTTTTGGGGGGACTCCCGTGGTCCTTCATTGAAGACCCCTCATCTGCCTCGTTACCACTGTGACAAATAAAGAATGAGAACCCTCCTCCCAAGGACTGAGACTGAGACCCCTACTAAAGGGAGGAGGGGAATTTGGTGGTCTGACCACTAATGACATGACCTGTTTCCCTTCAGTAATTTCAATGGACTTATTCTTTATTGTATTCGCCTTGCTTTGATGGTTTCTGTGGACTCACCTGTTCCCTCGTGGCGATTACAATGGACTTTCATTGTTACACTTGTTCCCCCCTCTTTCCTCTGTGGACTATAACTGGACCCCCGAGTCGACCAGAACTTCAGAGACTCCCCCGACACGACAGACGGATCCCCATCGTCCGGACCACTGAGGATCTCGCCTGTGTTGGTAGCTATTCCCATCCCCCTCTTCTCTCTCTCTCTCTCTCTATTATTTTATCTCCTTTCTGATCCCCACTATCGCATATACTGTTTTGGCCCCTAATAAAGGTGCATTTGTTGTGATTAACTGATAGTCCCTTGTTGTTTGCCTTTTTGTACTTTTGGGATCGGTGAAAAGAACCATCACGACACCCCGCAAAAAGCGGATCGTGACATTAAATTGGCGTCACGGACAGGATTTCTGTCTAGACAGGAGGGTTGCAAATGAAAAAGCACCCACACTGTCTTTGGAAATTCACATAAGATCCCTTAGTGCAAAAGGTGGGACACTGTTGTTTTGTTGTTGTTGTTTTATTATTGTTGTTGTGTGTATCTGGTCTGGGAAGGAAGGGACAACTTGAAGAAACTAAGCAGAGCCTCCCAGGCACATTATTGTCCCTTCACCCACCCAGGGAAGCGAAGGGCGACACAGCGAGGGCTGTGTGGTTTGTGGAACTTAAGTTTGTACCTCCCTGTTGTGGTTTTGGTCCCTTCACAAAATGAGTGATAACCTTAATGATAAAGCTAAAGTTGGGCTTTATGCTCTACTAGCTAAATATAATGCCAAACCTTCTCCGGGAGGAGAGGAATGGGCACAAAATAATTGGTTTAATTTGGATAATGTGGTTGATAGAGTGTGTTCTTTACAACATGGTACAAAGTTCAAACTGGGCAAGAATAAAACCATCTTATGCTCAGTTTTGGGAGCTTGTCTTACGGCAGCCGTAGAAACTCGCTCACAACGAAGAAGTGAGCAAGAAATAATAATAGACTCCCTTCAAAATTTAGTAGAAATTTTACAAAAACAGTTATATGAAGCAAGAAATGTGACTTATGCATTGCAAGCTGCCTTAACAGAAGAACATGTTAACAAATCACACAATGCTGATTCCCCTACAGAAACAGAGGAGAAGGAAACTACTCACATTAGACAGATTTACCCCCAAAAGGAACTTGAAGCAGCAAATAATTGTGGGGAACATTGCTGCCATCACTTGAGACCCCTAATTAAAACAGAGTATAATTATCTCAGTGATGATGATCTCGAACCTCACATCACAACCAAACACATACCATACACTGCCACTGAGTTAGCTAAGCTTAAAAAGGAATACGGACGCCTCCCACACGAATCAGAAACAGAATATGTTTTCCGGGTGTCCCTCACTGGTGGTGATCAAATTAAATTAACTGAACAAGAAGCCAGTGGGTATTGGGGACATGTTGTCTTCCTAACAACGGGAGATAAACGTGACACATGGTCCCTGACACAGCGTGCGGCTTTTTGGGCCGGGGGAACGAGCCCCTTAGAAAGGGGAGATCCCATAGCTATAATTAGTACCCCTGACCAACTCTTAGAAAGTGTGCATAAAGCCGCTTGCCTGCAAATGATTCATGAGAAGAAGTTAATTCCTGTCTTTGAATCCCCAATGCAATTACCTGTGAAGCCCGAAATAATGACCCCTTTAATTCGTGAGCTTCCAGAAACTACTGCCATTACCTTACAAAAAACTATTATGACATTAAGCCCTGTGGAAAGACTGGACAGATTCCTGGGTAATCCCACTGATTGCACTGGATCTACTGATCCCAACTTTACCCCATCCCATTCATCCTTACAAGCCGCAGCTTCAAAATGCAGCTCGCCTGCCAGTAGTCGTAAAGTCTGGACATGGGGTGAAGTTGCAGAAGATTTGATTAATTACTGTAGAAAATATGGACCAGTAAAAACCCTGGAAGAAAAACCAGAGAAAACAAAAGGAGTTCGGTCCATTGGGATTCCTTATGGTAAAAATTCAGAAAAGGGAAAATAAAGCCCTAACCGCCAGCATTGGTGGTCGTTAGGAGTCCAAAAAGGAGTCCCCAGAGATATAATCGATGGTTTGCCCCTTGATAAATTACAGAAATTAATAACTAATTGGCGCCATCGAAAATCAAATCCGCCAATCCAACCCACGGCACCCAAACCTCCTCAAAACATGGGCAAGGAGCCAACTCTTCCTCCGCCTCTCCTTCCCCTCCCTCCTCAGAACACGGGCAAGGAACCAACCCTCCCTCAGCATCTCCTCCGAAACACAGAAACAGTAACCTTTTCCCAACTCCTCTCTCAAAACCCAGTCAGCGGGCCATTTCTCTCTCAGCCCCCTCCTCAGAATTCGGGAAATGAGCTGACACAGTTTCAGGGAAACTAACTTCTCCGTCCTTTACAGGTGAGCGAAAGGACGGAGCATGGGTATACTTGAGAATGCTCACTAAAAATAAATTAGGAGATATTTTAATTACAGCTGTTACGGGTCCCAAACGTGCTCTTGTAACATTTTTGATTGACACTGGGGCACAAATTTCTGCATTAACAGAAAAAGATGCTCAGAGGAGTGGAGTTGTTCCAACTAAGAGACAATACTGTGTTCTAAATGCCCTAGGAAAGTCAGTATCTATGAATGTAGCCTTGGTCAAACTCACACTTCCTGGAGATGAGAATCAATTAGTTGTCAAAATGGTAATTGGGAACATTCCAAACAATTTACTAGGGATGGATGTTCTTGCTGGGAGACAATGGGAGGACTCAGAAGGATCTTTGTGGTGTTTTGGCGCTACACCTTTAAATATTAGGTTGCTTCAAACCGCACCTTCTCTACCATATAGTAAAATAACAAATGTAAAACAATATCCTCTACCTTCTGGAGTCAGAGAAGGTATCAAACCAGTTATACAGGATTTGCGAGATCAGGGAGTAATAATTAACACACATTCTGCTTTCAACTCGCCTGTCTGGCCAGTGCGTAAATCCAATGGGAAATGGAGGCTAACAGTTGATTTCCACAGGCTTAATGCCAACACAGACCCTCTCACAGCAGCGGTCCCGAATTTAGCCGAGTTGATAATATCTATTCAAGAAAAAGCTCATCCTATTATGGCAACTATAGATGTCAAAGACATGTTTTTTATGATACCTATACAGCCAGAAGATAGGGACCGTTTCGCTTTTACGTGGGAAAGACAGCAATACACTTTCACTAGGCTTCCCCAAGGATACAAGCATTCCCCCACTCTAGCCCACCATGCACTAGCTAAAGAAATAGAAAAGATATCCAAACCTGATGATGTAGCTGTTTACCAATACATTGATGACATTTTGGTGGGAGGGGATGAAATTGAAGCAGTAGGAGAGACTCAACAGAAAATAATCTCTCATTTAGAGAGTCTCGATTTACAGATTCCCCCGGAAAAAATTCAAAAGCCCTCCCAAGAAGTAAAGTTCTTGGGAATTTGGTGGAAAGGGGGCATGACATGTATTCCACCAGACACCTTGACTTCTTTAGATCAGATTAAAATGCCTCACACTAGAAAGGATCTCCAACAGGCTCTGGGACTATTAGTGTTCTGGAGAAAACACATTCCAGATTTCTCGATAATTGCTAGGCCCCTTTATGACTTGCTGAGGAAAGGGGTAAAATGGGATTGGACTCCTTCTCAGGAAGAAGCATTGCAATTACTGATTTTTGAGGCAACAGCTCATCAAACATTGGGTCCCATCCATCCTACAGATCCCTTTCAGGTAGAATGGGGATTCGCTGCCTCAGGGCTGTCAGTACACATATGGCAGAGGGGACCTGAGGGTCCAACAAGGCCTGTGGGCTTCTATTCTTGTGGTTTCAGAGATGCTGAGAAAAGATACACTACCTGGGAAAAGGGGCTGTTTGTGGTTAGTTTGGCTCTCATTGAAGTGGAAAAAATAGCACGTCAACAACCTATTGTGCTAAGGGGCCCCTTCAAGGTTATTAAGACAGTCACTAGTGGAACCCCCCCTCCTGACGGGGTGGCTCAGAGGGCCTCAGTTAGGAAGTGGTATGCTCAAATCGAACATTACTGTAATATTTTTACAATTACAGAAGGAGCTGTAAAAAATTTAACAATCCAAGAAACTGAGGAGTTGGATAGTGGCCAAGATAAACCAGTCTCTGTAATCAAAGTGGCCCCTCCTTTCTCTCCTGAACAATCAGCAAATTCTTGGTTTACTGATGCTTCTGCTAAAAGGGAAGGTAAAATGTGGAAGTATAAAGCAGCAGCCCTTCACATTTCCTCTGGTGAGCAAATAATTACAGAAGGCGAAGGTAGTGCACAGGTTGGGGAGCTGGTAGCTGTCTGGAGTGTTTTCCAACGAGAAGCACAAAATTCCTCTTTGGTCTGCATTTACACTGACTCTTATGCTGTATACAAAGGTTGTACTGAATGGCTTCCTTTTTGGCAGCAAAACTATTGGGAAGTCAACAGAATTCCGGTATGGCAAAAGGAAAAGTGGCAAGAAATATTAAATATTGCAAGTCAGGGGAACTTTGCAGTAGGCTGGGTGGCCTCTCATCAAACAGATGGGAATCCAGCAGGAGAATGGAATAATAAAGCTGATGAGCTAGCAAGGCTTAGTCCCCTGAAAAAGGAGCAAATTACAGAGGAATGGAATCAATTGTTAGAATGGCTGCATGTAAACAGGCAGCACACAGGTGCAAAAGATTTATACCAGGAAGCTCATGCCCGGAGTTGGCCTGTTACTAGAGAAATGTGTAAAACGTGCATATCAGCCTGTGAGCAGTGTCGCAAGCGACTGGAAAGACACCCTTTAGAAGATGACCCTTTGCATTTGAGGAAAGGCAAAGGCTTGTGGGACGCATGGCAGGTAGATTATATTGGTCCCTTTAAGAAATCAGGAGGAAAACATTTTGTGTTAGTAGGAGTAGAGATTGTGTCTGGGTTAGTTCAAGCTGATGCTTTTAAAAGAGCTACTGGGGACAATACTGTCAAAGCTTTACAGGGGTGGTTTGGAACTTTCCCAAAGCCACAGGAAATTCAGTCTGATAACGGGTCTCATTTCACTGCTAGAGTTGTACAGGACTGGGCAAAAGGTGAAGGAATCAAATGGATTTTTCACACCCCTTACTATCCTCAAGCTAACGGGATTGTAGAAAGGACTAATGGTCTTTTAAAGCGACTCTTAAAACCACAGGAAGGAAATTGGGACCTCCGATTATGGGAAGCTGTCAAAGGTGTAAATGACAGATGGGGAGTAAATGGGTGTCCCAAGATCACTGCTTTTTGTCCAACAGCTCCAAGCATCATTCCGTGCTGGAAGGACCTGACGATTCCACAAACCCTGCTCATTATCCTGGACAACCTGTTTTGGTAGACCTCCCTACAGTAGGGGAGGTACCACTTGTGTTGAAAACTCCTCTGAATAAATATGCATGGGTAGCTTCCGATGCTCTGGGAAAGGAGCACAGGATAAATACACGCTGGATAATTCCATCATTCTAACCTTTTCTGCCATATAGTGGCAGAACTTTTCTGTTGTGTTTACCTTTACAGAAGAACCTCGAGGGACAACATCATCTGAGCCATGATAAAATTGGTGATACTTTTCTGCATCTTACCACAACTCTCTGGCCAGAACCCTGCTGAGTGGCCGTGGTCTGAAGCTACCATCGAGCACACTAATGCCCTAGGATCATATCCTAAAGGTCGTCACCCGAGTCTGGCAACTATTGTGCTACATAACTCTAAGGTATATCGTCCAAATGAGTGGGGATGGGATCAGAAGGAATGGACCAGAACCCTAACTGGAACGATTGGTGAGACTATTGTGGTAGCATGCAGAAAAGTGGAAGGATCTCTACATGAGAAAGCTTCCTCTATCACAATTGCCGGAAATTTTATGGAGCCAGGAGGAAAAAATTATTTGAAAATCCCTTCAGCAAAATTATGCCCTACCAAGAAATGGGAGTGTGCCAAAATATTTCCCCTTACCCTATGCTGCCGTCAAGAATATATTGGTAATTATACCGCAGTTCGCCGAACTAACAATATTGCAATTACAAAAGACTGCAAAAATGAATCTGTTGATTGCTGGTATAGCTTTACTTTAGCTAAAACCACTTATGTGACATGTAGCTGGCAAAACAACTTGACTAACCCATTTAGTTTGCAAGGCCTGGTTTACAAATTTAAGATTAATGCTACAACCAATAATAATATAATAGTCATACCCCAATGGACGGAAAGCCCCTTTACCGAAGGACCTTGGTCCCAAGCTTTTGTTTATTTTTCCGGATACATGGGAAATGTAAAAGATTTAAATCTAATAACTCTTGTCATGCATAATAATCACATATACACCAGGCAAGAATGGAAAGAATACAAAACCTGGCAGCTTCAAGGGATAATGGGGGAGAAAATTAGCATAGGATGCCGAATGGTTAACAAAACTGCTTATAGTAAGGCAACCTCAATCAGTGTTCAAATAGGTCAAACAGACAAGCAGGAAAAAGTCTGCACGCACCCAAGCATACAGGATTGTTGGCACAATTTTACATTAACACAGACTGCAGAAGTGGTTTGCTTATGGGGAAAAAACACCGAAGGGCTTTCTTTTAAGTTCATAATAAATGCTGTAGCCCAATCCACTACGGTTTATACCACCACCACCACCACCACTCGAGCTCAACCACCAGTTATGCTTACCCCGAAAATTTTTGAAGTTGGACCATATATAATCGGGAAAACCGGCCAACAACAGATATTATTTAATCCGGCATGGTCTCTTAAACAAGTTAAATTGCTGATGCAAAATAATGTCTCAGAAATACAACCAGCTTGTTCACCCTTTTTGCAAACCTCTTTTCAGGGCTGGACAACCTGGCTGCGACAGTGGAACCCTCCTAAAAACCGGGTGCCAAGAGACATAACTGGTGTTGTGGGAACGGGACTGGGAATCCTAAATAGTATAGATTCAGAAGTATTAATGAATAAACTGACTTCTACGACTAAAGATTTAACCAAAATACAACAACCACTGCAATCGTCCTTATCGGCCTTGGGAACACATCAGTGGTTGCTATCAAATATTTTACCAAATTGGGAAAAGATAAATGTGAATGATAGCAAATTGATAATTGATGCACTTAATGCCACACAAAGCAATGTTTCCTTAGCTCTTAGCTGTATCCAGGCTCAATTATGGATGCAGTCAGTTGCTGCCTCAATTATAAGAGAAGGTGAAGAAGGCACTTTTCCTACTGAAATTAGGAAAATAGTCTGGGACAGTGCCACTGATTTTGAAAGGGATTTCCAATCCTGGTGGAATTTAGTGAATTTTACTTATAACCCCATCACAAACATAGCCACAGCATTTGTGTTGACCATAAGTGATGCCTCAGTACATTTGATATTCCCTATCATTGCATCCTTTACACTATAGATGTTCCCAGGACTGTAGACACAAGGAGATTATAAGGTTAGAAGATATGTTTTACATAATTTTCTCTTATGATTTGTTCTAATCACTGTTTTAATTATTTGTTTATTGATTATAAAATTGTACTGAGTAATGTCGATTATACTAGATATATTACCTTATTGTTTAATATTGATTATACTGGTTTACTTTTTGATCAATTGATCGTTTAATTGATTAATACTGGTTATTATCTAAACAATTTATTGTTTAACTATTATTGATTTAATTAATACTTATTGTATTTTGCTTATTATTTAATTATAGTTTGCTTACTAATATGTTGTGATTGTTTTAGTTTTCCTGTTTTCTCTTTCCTTTCCTTTTTCTCTTCTCTTCTCCCTGGGATGTGCTGCCGACACTTGACGAGTCCTGAAGACTCCACAACGACCCCATGGAATCCTGCTGATGAAGATCTTTCGAGGGCAATCGTCAGTCACCGGGTGGTGTAAGAGCCCGTCTGAAGCCCCTTGTTCTCCATTCTGCCTTCCGATTGCCACGAGAAAGAATCCCTTCCCCCGCTGCAGTTCTGACTTAGAACAGGACACAGTGCAGGTGGAACCACTGAACCATCATGCTAGCTGTTCCGAACAAGGCCTGACATGAACTTGGCAAGGAGTTGGCAAGGACTTGGCAAAGACCTGACATGGACCCAGCACGGGACAGCCTGATGCGCGGCCTGCTTCTAATCTCCGTTCTTAAGCCCAAGGAATTTTGGGGGGATTCCCGTGGTCCTTCATTGAAGACCCCTCATCTGCCTCGTTACCACTGTGACAAACAAAGAATGAGAACCCTCCTCCCAAGGACTGAGACTGAGACCCCTACTATAGGGAGGAGGGGAATTTGGTGGTCTGACCACTAATGACATGACCTGTTTCCCTTCAGTAATTTCAATGGACTTATTCTTTATTTTATTCGCCTTGCTTTGATGGTTTCTGTGGACTCACCTGTTCCCTCGTGGCGATTACAATGGACTTTCATTGTTACACTTGTTCCCCCCTCTTTCCTCTGTGGACTATAACTGGACCCCCCGAGTCGACCAGAACTTCGGAGACTCCCCCAACACGACAGACTGGACCACTGAGGATCTCGCCTGTGTTGGTAGCTATTCCCATCCCCCTCTTCTCTCTCCCTCTCTATTATTTTATCTCCTTTCTGATCCCCACTATCGCATATACTGTTTTGGCCCCTAATAAAGGTGCATTTGTCGTGATTAACTGATAGTCCCTTGTTGTTTGCCTTTTGTACTTTTGGGATCGGTGAAAAGAACCATCACGACACCCCGCAATAAGCGGATCGTGACACTGGGCTATGGGGTGTCCTTGTTTGCTGCATTTTCAGAGCTCCTCCTGGATCCTTTGGGCAACAGGCTGTGCCCTGGGAGGGCTCTTTGTGCTCCTTTGTGACACAGGAGAACCTTCCAGGCGGTTTCTGCGTGAGCTGCTGCTGTGATGTCACAGGAGCACTGCCACGTCCCCGAGGTGTTCCCGTTGCTGTGGCACACGGAGGCCTCAGTGTCCAGAGTGGCTCTGGGCACTGCTCGTTGTCGGAGGATCCTCCTGCCCGAGGCATTCTCAGCAGCCAGCCCAGCCCTGACGGGTGTCCTTCTGTGCTTGCAGGGCTACAGTCTGCAGACGTGTGCAGCGCAGCCAAAATGATCCAGCACATGGCTGCTGCAGTTTGCACGCTGTACTCTGTGGCGTATGCGGGGTATTTTTTAACCCACTTGGCACGTAAGTCGAGGTTTTCCCTCGGTGCTGTGGCTTTGGGCTTGCTGTGTGCTTGCTGTTCTTCCTCTGGGCCTGAGCTGACTTTGTAACCAAAATGCCATGAAGACACCATTGCTTTGGGAGAGCTCCTGGCAGCAGCTGCAGCTGGAAAAGGGGGTGTCTGCAGCCAGCGGGGCGTGCACAGCATTTGCAATGAGCCCTGGGGGGTTCTGTTCCCTCAAGAGTGGAGTCTGTGGCAGCAGAGCCTGGAACTGCCTGTCCAGCCAAGAGCTGACCCAGCCCAGTATTTTGTGCTGTTCTCTTGCTGTGTGAAGGGACTGTGGCTCCTGGAGGGACGCTGTGAAAGCAAAATGCTCTCTCGGGGTTGCCTTGCTCCGGGGCATTTCCCACCACAGGCAGTTTTTTCCTGACAGCATCTGGTTCATGTTCCCTCTCCCGTTGCAGGGCACCTCATGAGTGGATCCCGAGCAGCTCCTCCTTCGGTGAGTGGGAAAGGAACCTTTGGTGTTTGGAATTGTGCAGCAAGTTGTGAGCTCGACATGTGGCAGCCATGTGCCCGCCTGGGAGGCTGAAGGAAAGTTCCTGTCAGTGTCCTTGCAGCAGCAAAGGGATCCCTGGGAGTTTTCTCCTTTTCTGCTGAAGAGCTTTTGAAGAGCTGCAGGTCTGGTTTTGCAGGCAGAGCATTGCTTGCTGGCTCTTCCCATGGTGGAATATGGAATTCCCAAGAATAAGGGGCAATGTGGACTTTAGCCCATTGTTAGTTTGAACAGCTCCAAACCCAATTTCTGCTTAGTGCAGCTGGATGTGCAGCTGAGGGTAAATAAGGTGATAACTGATGCAGAACTTCCCGTCCCTCACGCTGCCATCTGTCCACAGGGCACAAAAGCAGCACCAGCACCTCCTCTGGCTCCCTCTGCTTCCAAAGAGGAGGCCAAAGAGGAGGAAGGCAGCAGTGAGCTTCCTGCTCTTCCGAGGGACGATGGTGAACATCCCTCAATGCCGGGAGATGTCAGTGAACTTCCCGCTGCTCTGGGAGACGAGGGCGAACATCCCACGCTGTGGGAACACAACGGCGAGGCTCCCGCTGTGTGGGACAAGGACAGTGGACATCTCCTGGTGTGGGAGGAGGACAGAAGACATCTTGTGGCTTGGGAAGAGGAGGGTGAACTTCTCCCAGCATGGGAAGCGGACAGTGAACGTCCCCTGGCTTGGAGAGATGATGGCGAAACTGCAGCGTTTTGGGAAGAGGACGGAGAAGCTCCCTGTGCTTGGGAAGAGGACACTGAACCTCCCTCGGCTGTGGGATCCTGGGCTGAACATTCTGACAGCAGCACAGCCCTGCAGCCAGAGGGGAGAGGGGAGTGGTGCCTGATGCAGCTGAGTACGTCTGCTCTGTTGCTGTGTGCCAGAGCAGGGTGCTGTGTGTGTGTCTCAGCATCAGCTGCACCCAGTGCTGCTCTGCAGCTGAATGTGCCAGGGTCATTTCTTGTCCTTCCCCAGCTGAGACCAAGGGGCTGACGGCCCCAGGGAGGGGGGCTGCATTCTGGCTCTGCTGCAAGGCGGGGTCTCACTCTGGGAGGGAGCGTCTTCCACGTGGTTTCTTTCAGGGAACACCGTGAGCCTGGCGGAGCCTGCCGAGAAATACCTGGAAGTGGAGCATATTGGCCAAGGGTAAGTGCATGGCAGTTACTTCTGCACAAGCAGGCCCAGGTGTTGTGCTGGTGCAGGATCAAGTGAGAAGTCAGGAGATCTCCAAACACCTCCAGACACTGGGGCGCCATCCTGCTGTCCCTCAGTCCTGATCAGAATTGATACCTGTGCTCAGAAGGCACCGTCAAAGGCCCCTGAGCCTGGCAGTGTCCTGCCTGCAGCAAGGAGCAGGACCTGGAAGATCTTCTGTCCCTGGAACTGGATTGCCTAAAAGAGCCACTCACCATCTGGTGACTGTCAGAAAACAGTTCTCAAGGAGATTTCTTTCAAATATTTTGCTTCAAAAAATATCCTCCGGTCAGGATTAACAACCTAATGGTTTAGAAACAGAAACCAGAGCTGAACTAATAAGTGCTCTATTCCAGCACAGGTAGTAGAGCCCATACATTCAGTAACAGACACAGAGCTGATGCACTCTGGGGGAAAATGCATCACCTGCCTGATGGCAGGGCCCTTGTGGATCCCTCAGGTCTTAGGCAGGAAATGGAAAAGGATGGAATGCATTCTTTTCCAGTTCTTTAGACACCCATTGCTCACTTCAGGTTTTGAACTAAAGCAGTGCAGCATGGACATTTGGGATTTGCTCCAGCCCAATTCCTTGGTGTTGGGTCTCAGTTTTCTCTGGCACACCTTGCATGGCAGAGGGCTGGTGGCTGCTGCGCTGTTGTTGGAAGGGTCGATGCCCCCAGGTGTTTGTGAACGCTGCAGGCAGCAGAGATCTCCTGTCTGGGCTGGCTTTCACTGCCAGGGCCTAAAGCGCTGCTTCTTTCTTCTCTGCTGTTTTGTCTCCAGGGCTTTTGGAACAGTTTCTAAAGGACTCGACAGGGCCACTGGAGGAGAGGTCAGTGTCAACACGCCCAGCACGTCTGGCAGCTCTCCAGGGCTCTCCCCTCTGCTGGGAGCTGTGGCTGCAGCTTTGGGGGCCAGCAGAGCTTTCCTGCACAGGCTGCTCCTCTGCAGGCAGAGCCGTGTCAGCCTGCAGAGCACAGCTGGGACAGACTTGGTCCTTCTGAAGTGCCCAAAGGAATGCAAGCAGGGCTATGGATGTGTGTGTTTGGTTTCTTGTGCAACCCCAACCAGAGCAGTTGCATCTGAAATCATGACCCAATCCCGAAGAACTGCTAAAGGGTTCCCGGCTGTTTTGCTCTGTTTGCACAGAACCAGAATTACCTCCTGCTTGCAAAGTGTGTTTGAACAATAATGAGAGTGTTGAGGCCATTTGAGAAGACTGTAGGTGCAGAGAATGTGGTTAGAGCTTGGAGGCTGACAGCTGAGGGGCCATTTCTGCAGGGCTTGCAAGGCCAAATGTCTCTGGCCATGTGTCCTGTAAGCAGCCCCCAGCGAGCAGAGCAATGGGCTGTGGGAATGGCACTTGCTGAGCTCTGGTGTCCCATCCCAAGGCAGTTGGGCACAGCCCGGCTCCATTGCCCCAAAAAGACTCGCTCCGTGTTTGCTGCAGCCTCCTGCCACAGACTCCTCCAGTTAAAGGTCTGCAATGTCCCTTCAGGTGGCCATAAAGAAAATGAGTCTGAGAGGGCAGAACAGGGAACGAGCTGTGAATGAGCTCCTGCTCCTGAAGGACAAGAAGAACCCCAACATTGTCAGCTCTTTGGACAGGTGAGTGCTTCAGGCCTTATCCTGTGTCCGGGCCCTGCCTTAACCTTTCCTGGCGTCCGTAGTCTGTAGCCTGTTTTGAAAATGCCTGACCCAGCCGTATCTTCCCAAAACAACAGCCTGGCAATTCGCTCCCTCTATGTGCTTTTTTTGCTTTGGCTTGGTTTTTCCTTCAAGCTGACCCTGTTTTCTGTGTCTTACAACAAGTGCTGGTAAACCACAGCAGAAATTATTTCCCTTGGCTTCTTCTTCCCAGCCCTTTTCCATTGCTGCAGATGCCAGGAAGACCAGGTTCTTGTTCCCAGAAATGCCTCGTTTGCCCATTTGTCACTGGCCTTGCCTGTTTCTGAAGGGACTTTCTGAAAGGTTTTCTGACCCCTTTTGTCCCAAGAGCTGCCCGGCCTCCTCCCCTGGATAACCCTGGGAGCTGTGTTGCCTTGTTCTGCAGGGAAGGGTGGAACTGATGAGTTCAGAAGCTGAACCAGCTGGGGGCCAGTGTTGTGGTTCCACATTGATCTGGGCCTTTGCTAAACTGCATTTTTCACCTGCTTGCCATCTCAGGCCTCTCCTTTCTCACAGGGGTCTCCTCCTTTAGACTGTGCAGATCCCAAGGGCTGTGCAGCCTGGCAGGAATGTCTCTCCATCGGATTCTGTCCTCATTGACAAGTGACCTGGCAACAAAACTCCACTCCAGGCTCTTCCATGGGGGAATTGAGCGCTGCACATTGGTCTCCATGCCACTGCTTTCCTCTTCCAGCTTCCTTGTGGATGGAGATCTCTGGCTGGTGATGGAATACATGGATGGAGGAACTTTGCAGGACGTTGTCAGACAGACACGCATGGCTGAAGGAGAGATGGCAGCTGTCAGTCGGGAGGTGAGGGATCCTGCCTGTGACTGCCAGGCCTTGGACACGATGGTCCTTCCCAAGAGGGCGTGAGAGCAGGAGTGGCTCCATGCTCAGGGCTTTGTTTCTCTGTTGTTTTTATGAGCTGGAGAAGAAAGAGCCCCTGCAGTGAACGGCCTGCCAGCAGCACTGCACTTCTACTCTGTTCTTGTTCTCTTTCCTGCTGTTGTGGCACTCTCTGTCTGTTTTGGATTTGATGTGCTGTTCTCAGCTTTGCCTTGAACCGTTTGCCTGGAGCTTGTCTGCACTGCACTCCTGGCCTGTCACAGCAAAGTCGCTGCTGGCAGAATTCTAAACTGTCCTTTCTTGTGTGATATATTCCAGCCATTGGTTTTTACCCTCGTGTTTCTTGTTCTCTCTCAGTGTCTGCAGGGCCTGGATTTCCTCCATTCGAACCGGGTGATCCACAGAGATCTGAAGAGCTCCAACATCCTTCTGGGAATGGACGGCTCTGTCAAGCTGGGTGGGTGTTCCTGGCCAGGCACGGCGCTCCCGGGGTGCGGCTGTGGGGCTGCTTCCCAGTGACGGCCAGAGCCACACAAGGGCTGCTGGGGGCACTGCCCGGCCCCTGCTGCCAGCTGAGAGCGGCTGCCCCTGCAGAGAGCTCAGGAGAGGAGCAGGCTCTCAGGGGTGCCTTTGCTCTGGGAATGGCCCTCCCAGAGGGGCAGGAGTTGGAATCTGAAGCTCCAAGGGAATCAGTACAAGCAACTGTACGAAAGCTGAGGGTTTCTTTAAGGGTCCAGCTCAGTTCCATCTTTCCTTGGCTGCAGCCTTGAGAACTTTCCCAGCTGACTTCACTGCTGCATTCTCAGACTGAGAGTGGGGAGTCTTTGTGCTTGGTTTCCTCATTCCAGCTGCCTTTGACAGTGTTTGTTTCTGTCCTCAGCTGATTTTGGCCTCAGCGCTCAGCTCAGCCCTGAGCAGGACCAGCGCAGCTCCATGGTGGGCACTGCTCACTGGATGGCCCCAGAAGTTGTCACCAGTTCTCCTTACGGCCCCAAGGTGGACATCTGGTCCTTTGGCATTGTGACCATCGAGATGGTGGAAGGAGAACCTCCTTACTTCAAGGAAACGAGGGCCATGGTAAGAGGCCAATTCTCCCGTGGTTGCAGAGGCCTGTGAGCACAGGGTGACCCTGCACTGGGAGCAGCAGCTGGAGGTTTCTGCACATGGGGAAGGGAATTCCCAGAGGACTGGAGCCTCAACACAGACACATATTCTGCAGTCTCCAGACACAATTTGCTTTGGGATTTACGTTGTTGCAGTTCTTCTGGCTGTGAGGATGACCTGAAAATGTGAAGCAAATGCACCAGCTCTTTACAATGGCTGTGCAGCACCAGGGTTTGGGTTTTTTGGTTGGCATAGAAAAATGAGCTGTGAGCAGCATCTCTGCCAGGGAGGAAAGTGCCCCTGGAGCTGGGGCTGGGAAGCCGGGGTCGATGTGAGCACTTGTGGGTGGGAAGGAAGCTGGCAGAGCGCTGAGTTTGCTTTTCCTGCAGGCTCGCGCTCTGATCCGGCAGAACGGGACCCCGCAGCTGCAGGAGCCCAGGCGCCTGTCGGCTCTGCTGCGGGACTTCCTCGAGTGCAGCCTGGAGCCGGACGAGGAGCGGCGCTGGTCTGCCCAGGAGCTGCTGCAGGTGAATGCCAAGAGGCTGCAGGGGAAGCAGCAGCGCCAGGGAGGGGTTTTCTTGTGGGGCCCCCTCCGATGGTCTCCGGTCTCGCTGCTTTCCACACGCAAAGCAAGCAGAATCCTCGCCTGGTTTGGCTTGGCAGGGGCCTTTCGAGGTCATCTGCACCTGGGGCCCCACAGCGAGCAGGGCCATCTTCAAGCAGCTCAGGTGGCTCAGAGCCCTGCCTGACCTGAGCTTGGATGTTCCCAGGGAGGAGGCACCTCCCACATCTCTGGGCACCTTCTGTCAGTGCTTCTCCACTCTCCTGCTAAAAAAATTCTGCCTTAGATCTCATCTGAGCCTGCTTCCCCCTCCTGAGTTTCAGACCATTTCCCTTTGTCCTGTTGCAACAGAGCCTGTGAGGAAGTTGACTCTGGAAAATAACGGTTCATTTCTTTCTTTTTTCTCCTTTGGGCAGCACCCATTTTTATCATCAGCCAAGCCTCTCTCCAGCCTGACCCCTCTGATCACCGCAGCAAAGCAACTGAGGCAGCAGCGGAGGAGATGAAGCACTGGAGGACAGCGTTTAGTTACAGTAGTTAGTTAGGACAACTAGTTAGTTATGGTAGTTAGCAGTGCCAGTTAGTTATGGTAGTTAGCAGTGCTAGTTGGTTAAGGTAGTTAGGACAGCCTGTTTGTTACGGTTCTTATGACAGCCTGTTTTGTATGGCAGTTTTTTGAATAAAAACTCTCTTAAACCTCAACTCCCTTGACGTGTCCCTTCCTTCTCCCTGTGTGACTCAGCTGCCCGGAGCAATGTGAGGGGAGAGCGGGCCCAGCCTCGCCCAGAGCTGAGCCCCAGCAGAGCCCTGGCAGAGCCCAGAGCAACCTCGGCATCTGCAGAGTCAGCCTGGAAGGAGGCGCTTGGAGCCTTCTCGGCTGCACCCGACTCTTGGTTACAAACTGTGTGTCAGGGCTCACCCCCAGATTGGGGTGGCCCTGAAAGATGGAAAAGTCTCTTCTCCAGCCTGTGCCTTCAAAGAAAGACACAATAGTCTTCAGTCCTCCTGTCTCAAGGTAGTTTATTGTATGTTATCTAAAAGATTTTCTTCCTGAGCTGCTGCGGTCCGTTCAGCAGGTCAGACAAAGGCACACACTGACTGCCAGGGGCCTGGTGCTATCTTTTATATCATCCATGACGTGTTGAATGTTTATGGTTTTACCCCAATGCCTATCACCTATATTGAATGGTGACTTTCTACTCTAAACCAATCTGTGAGTGCCAACATCACCATGAACATGGAGGTTAGGAAGGAGAAAGAAGGAGGACAGGGCACGCCCAAGTCCCTTCATCTTAGAACTTCTGACCCCCATGTACAAAACTCAGACCCCTCTGTACAAGGCCTAAAACCCCCCTGTACAGCACTCAAAAGTTCTTCCTTTCACTTTGTGACTACTTCTACTATAATACCTAAACTTTTGTGATTTCTTGTTCTTCCTGCAAGGTTGGTAAATTGTCCCATGGGTCAGATTCAAAGCCACAGGGGTTTCCGGCTGCATGCCAGGGTCTCAAATGCTTCTGACCTGGGCCCGGAATATCCAAGAGTGTACAAGGGACATTCTGAGTTTCAGCATCTCCCCCTCCTGTTTGCACCAAGAAAACCTGCCTTGCCACTTTGTCCATGACCCATCGCCTCTGCCAAAGTCTCCCACACATTTCCCTTTGGTTGTCTCATGGGAAAATCTGTCCTATTGCCCAAGGCAACAGGCAAGAGAATGAAGCACATGAACACTATCTGCCTTACCCCATGGCCATGTCCTCACTCTCTGTGAGAGACCTTGCAGTGCAGCAATGCCCGAATGACCCCCGCGTCCCAAGAAATACCCCAAGTCTCTGAGCTGTCAATCGTTGTCTGATGAGATGTCCGCAGCGTCGTCGTCTGCCTTGGTCTGCGTGCTTGCCTCTTTGCTTCTTGGATCCGCGTTCGCTTGCGTCTGCGTCCGATAAGGTTTCACGTGCCTTGCTGACACCCACTTCGGTCCTCGCCCTGTGGAGACACAAGCGAAACCCTTGCCCCAAGTGATTATTGTGAATGGGCCTTTGATTTGTCCTGTCTCCGGGTTTCGGATCAAAACTAAAGGATTCTCCCTTAGTTTGGCTTGTGTGCTGTTTGTGAAGTGTCTGAAATTGGTAGAGTGGGCTCTGAGAAAGAACCATTTAAAAAATTCAACACATACAGAGCTTTGTTCAACCGCATAGAAGGTGTTGCACTTTCCTCCCCCCTTTTTTTTTTATCCAAAAGGGATTTCAGGGTGTGATGTGTTCTTTCAATGATTGCTTGACCCGTGGGAGAATGAGGAATACCGAAAATGTGTTTGACTCCCCATTTTTTCTAGAATTTGTCGAGCACCTTGCCTGTGTAAGTTGGTCCATTATCTGTTTTTATTTCTTGTGGCACCACTAATGATGCAAATGCTTGTAAAAAGTGTCTGCAGGCATGTTCTGCGGTTTCCCTGTATGTAATGATGCAAAAAAAAAAAGTGTCGACCGAAACATGGATGTTTTTGAGCCTCCCAAAAGATGGGTATTTTGTGACATCAGTTTGCCACAGCTGGAGACTTTGCAATCCTCTCGGATTGACTGCTCCTGTGGATGCAGGTGGCTGCACAAGCTGACAATCTGGGCAAGCACTGATGATTTCCCTCGCTTGGCTTTTTGAAAGGCAAAAGGATTCCATCAATGCTTGTGCATTCTGATGGAAAAATGCATGGCTCAATTTTGCTTGCTTGAAAATGTCTGGCAGTGGCTGTGAGATGGGCATCGTGAGCTTGTCCACGTGAGCATTCCCTTCTGCTAAAAACCCTGGAAGCGAGGAATGCGCCCTGATGTGTGCAACAAAGTATTTGTGTTCTCTGCTTTCTAGGATTGTTCTCATGCATGATAGATATGAATATAGAATTTCATTACCTGTGTGCTTTAAAAGTGATCCCTCCAATTGTTTGACCACATTTGCAACATATGCTGAATCTGTAATTAGACTGAGAGGTTCCTGAAATAACTGAAAAACCCTGACCACTGCTGCCAATTCTACAATTTGTGGTGAACCCTGTACTGCTTTGGTATCTGATTCCCATTCCCCTGTTTTTGGGTTTTGCCATGTGATCACTGATTTGTGAGTTTTCCCTGAACCATCAGTGAACACTGTCACCCTTTCCACTGGTTCCTGACTTATTTTTGGGTTTTCTCTGAAACTTATTTTTGCATTTAACATTCTGTGAGCTGGAAAATGAATTGTGCAAATTCCTGGATACCCTAACAATGCAATTGAAAAATCTTGTGATTTTTGCTTTGCCCACTCAAAATATCTTTTTTTCAAGGGTAAATGAATGATTGAGAAATCTTTGCCTGACATTGTCAGCAACCTTGTCCTTGCTTTGATGATGATCTGAGCCATCATCTCCAAGTCTGTGAGAATTGTTTTCAAGGGCCTGTAGGCTGGAAAAACCCACTCTATCATCAGAAGAGGGTCCCTTTGAGATGAATCCCATTGAAAAATCAACCCATAGAGTTGTGCTGTTTCCCCCAGCACTGCCAAATAGAAAGGCAGTGATTTCACAAAGCGATGTGCTTGTCTCTGTTGAATCATCTCTGTGATCTTTTCAAGATCTTTCTGTGCTTCAGGCATGAGAGTTCTGGGAGATTTGATGTTGTTGTCCCCTCTCAAGAGGTCGAGCAATGATGAAATGTCATTTGTGATTCCCAAGATTGGTCTCATCCAGTTGATCTCCCCCAAAAGCTGTTGCAAGTCCTGCAGATTAGTGACTTTTGTGTTGATTTCCAGTTTCTGTGGCCTTATTGTTTGCTTTGTGATCTTCCATCCCAGATATTTCCAAGGTGCAATGTCTTGTATTTTTGAGGCACTGATTTCCAGTCCTGCTTTTTGCACCTCTGTGATCACACAGTCGCAGACTTTCTGCACCTCCTGTTTTGTTGGTGCTGCAATGAGCAAATCATCCATGTAATGAATGATTTTTGCTTCCGGATGTTTCTTCCGTGCTGGATGCAAAGCTTGAGCCACGTACCATTGACAGATGGTTGGGGAATTTTTCAGGCCCTATGGGAGAACCGTCCAATGGTACCTTTGCAGGGGCTCCTCCCTGTTGATGCTTGGAACGGAAAATGCAAAATGTGGAGCATCATCTGGATGGAGTGGAATGCTGAAAAAACAGTCCTTGAGATTGATGATCACAAGCGACCAATCTCTCGGGATCATTGAGAGATGGAAGTCCCAGCTGAAGTGGTCCCATGTCTTCGACGACCTCATTGATCTTCCTGAGATCGTGAAGCAGTCTCCAAGATCCTGAAGTTTTCTTGTGAATGATGAACACTGGGGAATTCCATGGGCTGTTCGTTGGTTTGATGTCTCCCTTCTGCAACTGTTCCTGGACCAACTTTTTCAATGCACTCAATCTCTTTCGCTCAAGGGGCCACTGATCCACCCAAACGGGATCATTTGTTTTCCAAGTCAATTTCAGAGTGGTGAGTGCCACAGTGACCCCTGCTCAAAATCCAACTCCAGTTTGAGTCCCCATTGTGCTAAGAGGACTCTTCCCCACACTGTGATGGGCTTTTGCACAATGAAAGGATGGAAGATTGCTGTTTTTCTTCCTGGACCTGTGACAACAATTGCGTTCTCACTCTGCATGCATAGGGAACTTCCTCCTATGCCTGTGAGAGAGCTCAAAGGTGCAACCAAGTCCCATTCCCGGGGCCAAAAGATGTATGAAATGACTGTGACATCTACCCCTATGTTGAGCATTTCTGTGATGACAACTGTTTTTTCATTACAATTCAACTGACAGGTAATGATGGGTCGATCTCGGCTCAAATGTTTCACCCAAGACGCATGTATTTCCACTTGGTCACCAGAAAAAGAGTCCTGCTTGTGAAACACTGGCATGATTTGCTCTCCTGCATGAGATGGCAAAGCCATGGCCTGGGCTTTCGGTGTATTTTTTGGAATTGTCAAAGGTGGTCAAAGGGCTTTTGCAGTGACCATCAGCTCCTCTTTGTGGTTTGCTGAAATCAAGGATGGATAAACAACAAGTCCAAGAATGCTGCTTCTGCCCCTGGCCATTATCAAAAAAATCTTGCCATTTCCAAGAAGTCCCAGTGACACCCGTGGGTATTGCTGTGTGGCTGTTGTCCAAAAGACACGTCAATTTGGAGGTTGCCAGCACGCATTGGAATCCGGGCAGTACCAAGTCTGGGTCGCTGGGGACACTGGAGATTGCTCTGCTGAGGGGATCTGTTTGTTGTTCCCCAAGGATTGTCCCTGTTGACTTTGCGTCGCCACCATGATTTGTGTCGAAGCGTGCTGGAGATGATCCGCGCTCTTTTTCCCGTTTCCCGGATGCGGTAGAGTTCTTCCATCCACATCTGTCTGCGAATGACACTCACTCACGAGATATCTCCCTCTCCTGCATCGGAGACAAAAGTCTGGTGCTTTGTCAGGTTTTGCAAATTGTGGGCAGATCCTTTTAATATGTCCTTGTGCCCCACACCCAAAACATCGCCTTTCTGCTCTGCTGTTGCTCTTTGTGTAATTTGCAAGAGCTTCCTTGACACGCTTCTCAATTCTCTCTCCCAACTGCTCTTCCATGATGGATGCGACAGGCTGTGGTGTCCCCACCTTGCTGCACTCCTCTATCATGTCTGCCAAGGTGGCCTGGTGTGGCATCATGCTGATGATTCGCCTGCATTCTGGGTTGGCACTGGAAAAAGCGAGGCTTTTGACCAAATGTGGTTTCGCCCCCTCATCGGCCACTTGTCGTTCCACTGCCTGGGAAAGACGACCCACGAATGAGGAGAACGGCTCTGAAGGACCCTGCTTGATCTCCGTGTAGATGTTGTCCTGGATTCCCGCCTGAGCAATCTGTAGGATTGCTCTCCGTGCCGCTTCTTTGATGTTGCTGAGCATGTTCCATGGAAGCCTCACTGCTTGTTGAGTCGGGTCGTCTTTGGGAGGATCAGCAGCAAGCTGCACCATGGTGAAGTTCGCGTTTGGTCTGCCCTGGTATCTGGCTCTCAGCTCCTCCAGGGATCTCCTCCATGCCTTCTGCCACACGAGAGCTTGGGCATCTGTAAGAACTGATGTTGTGAGATATTTAAGATCATAGGGTGTTAAATCATACATACCAAAAATGCTCTTCAACATCTGCTTGAAGTACAGTGATGACAACCCGTTGTCTCAGATGGCCTTGGCAAGGTCCTTGATCGCACCACGTTCCAGGCGTTCCCACCTCAGGTTTTGGCCCTGAGCGTCGTAGCTCACTGGCATCATGATGTTTCCCGAGCCCTGCAATAAACCTTTCTCCTTTTCCAATTCTGCTCGAATGTCCTGCCAGTCTAATTTTGCACTCGGTAAAGCTGGAAGTTTTGTGGGTACTTGCCTGTAGAATGAAGTCATCTGTTGTGACTGCTGCGTTGGTGCAGCAGAACTCACCGACACCAACGGCATCTGTGGCATCTGCAAAGATGAAGGCTGAGTGCTTGCGGATGAGAACGAAGCCTCTGCTGTGAAGGAAAACACATGACCGCCCTGCATTATTTGGAAAATTTGTGGAAGATGAACCAACAGCTCTGGATGGGACTCCAAGGCTGTGTCCAAGTACCGTAAAAGAAACTCGACAACCCCTTTTGATATTAAAATTGACTCTCCCTGACCCGAAGAATCGGCAGACCTTGACGTGGGAATTGTCCAGACTGGAACACCCTCCGAAGCGGTGATACGTACAGTACCATCCTGTTGCTGCGCCTCGGCAGGAGCGTCCTGAGTCCCCTGCCGTTCTGGAATCAGCGGAGGTTCCTGCTGTCGTGCGGGTGTGGTTTTCCTCACCCTGGACTTCTTTTTACATGGAACTGGAAAAAAGTGCTGCAATGCTACAGTCCCACCACTGGGTGGCGCAGTGGTTTGACCAACCGGGTCTGGCAACACCTGCTGCAATGTTGCGGTCCCGCCACTGGGTGGCGCTGCCGCCCGACCGGCCGAGGTCGGCGCTGCCAAAGACTGTGACGTTTGCTCCCCTGTTTGTATCTCTAATAAATCTCGGAGTATTCCTTCTAACAACTGATTCTCACTTGCAAATCCTGCAGTCTGGGATAGCCACTCTTGCTGTGTCAACTGTTTCAACTTTGCGATGTCTGAGGCTGGCCGGGATTGGTCCTGGGCTGGCTGCGTGTGTCTCGGTTGCCGTGGGAACGGAGGGGGGCGGTGCCCTGGCAGGCGTTCGCACGCCGGACCCGCCCCGCCCCTGCCTGCGTCATCACGGGGGTGTGGACGCTCCCGCCCCGGCCCCGCCCGCGGCTCCTCCTCGCTCGCCCCGGCGCAGCCGCGGTCTCGGAAGCGCTCCCGTCCTCCCCGAGACCGATGTCGCCACCTTCCCGATCCCACTCCGGCTCTGATGTGTCCGCCCCGCTCTGCCCCTCATAGGGACACGCCTCTCCTGGCTCTGTGCCGACGCCCGCAACCCGAGCGCGTGGCTCCCGTCCCGTCTGTGCTCGTGTCGCGCCCGCGCCATGCGAGGCGCCCTCCCCCGCCCCGGCCTCTGGGTGTCACGGCACCGTCACGCGCACGCGCGCTGCCGCTGCCGCGAGACGAGCATCTGCCGCGGGTCTGTGCTCGGTCTCCGCCGCTGCCTGGCCAACGCCGCTGCTGCGATCTGGGAGCCTTCACCCCGAGCCTGCCGGGCGGCCGCTTCCGCAGCTGCGCGGGCTCTCGCCGTGGCGCGCGTTACAGGGCCCTCGGGACGTGCAATCGCCGCGCTCGCACCCCCCGCCTCCTCCGCGGTTCCCTTCGCCCTCACGGTCCCCCGCTCCCGCCGGCGCCGTGGGCTGCTGTAAGCTGCCCGCCGCCGCCGCTGCGAGAGACGGCTCCCCCTCCTCCCTGGGCTCTGCGCTCCCGCCTGCACCCTCCCCCGCCGGTGCCGCTGCAGCCCCCCGCGCTGTGAGTGTAGGCTCGGGGTGCTCCCAATCTCCTTCCCCACCGAGGGTAATAGTTACTCCTGGCTGATCTGCGACCGACTGAGGGATTTCTGTATCGGAGGACCCTAGAGATTCTGGGGGCTCAGGGGAATCTGAGGGACTGTGGAAACCCGGGGACCCTGGACGTGATGGAAAATCATCCCCTTGCTTTGCCACGGGAGGCAGTCCTGCTTCCCCTGGATCCGTGGTGAAGAGAGCTGCCCCGTGCTGCTGGCTGGGCACTTCTCCTCCCTGTGCTCCTCCAGGAGCCTGAGCTCTCTGCTGTAAAATGACAGACCCCTTGCCACCTTGCAAAACTGACTGTAGCATTATTCTCGCTGAAGTCAAAAGTTTTGCGGCAATCTTATCTCTTTTGGTGGCTAGGTGAGACAAGTGCCTGTTGATCTCTTGCCAGAAATTTAATTCAACCAAGAGATGCGTCTCTGTGTGCGGGTAATTACACCGGACCCACAACAACAGGGCTCTCAGCTCTTTTAGAGCCATCTCCACAGGATGTGTGGATACCACCCCCTGTAGGGCTGACAAAATTTGGACCGGCTCCTGGGAGTATGCCCCCCTCATATTCTTGATTTCGACTGTTCTCACCAAAAGCTGAATCAGCACGAGGTCGGTCCGGAGATGGTCCTGATCACCATCCAGCAGATCGCAGGCGGGAAATTTCAGGTGTGCGCTTCTGGTTTTTCTCCTCTCCAGGCTGCTCTCCAGACAATTTGTCTTGGTGAAGGTCAGGATGTTTTGTCTTGAGCTCTTCGGTCCCTCTCTCTTTGGAGCCTCCAGAGTGTGCCTTTTTCCTGGGTGGAGGTTGGAGGTCATCTGGTAGATTGGCTTATTACCACAGCCCTCCAGGGACGCCAGGTGACAGGGCTCACCCCCAGATTGGGGTGGCCCTGAAAGATGGAAAAGTCTCTCCTCCAACCCGTGCCTTCTAAGAAAGACTCAGTAGTCTTCAGTCGTCCGGTCTCAAGGTAGTTTATTGTGTGTTATCTAAAAGATTTTCTTCCTGAGCTGCTGCGGTCCGTTCAGCAGGTCAGACAAAGGCACACACTGACTCCCAGGGGGCTGGTGCCATCTTTTATATCATCCATGACGTGTTGAATGTTTATGGTTTTACCCCAATGCCCACCACCTATACTGAATGGTGACTTTCTACTCTAAACCAATCTGTGAGTGCCAACATCACCATGAACATGGAGGTTAGGAAGGAGAAAGAAGGAGGACAGGGCACGCCCAAGTCCCTTCATCTTAGAACTTCTGGCCCCCATGTACAAAACTCAGACCCCTCTGTACAAGGCCTAAAACCTCCCTGTACAGCAGTCAGAAGTTTTTCCTTTCACTTTGTGACTACTTCTACTATAATATCTAAACTTGTGTGATTTCTTGTTCTTCCTGCAAAGTTGGTAACTTGTTCCATGGGTCAGATTCAAAGCCACAGGGGTTTCCAGCTGCATGCCAGGGTCTCAAATGCTTCTGACCTGTGCCCGGGCCATCCAAGAGTGTCCAAGGGACATTCTGGGTTCTGACAAGAACAGGATAATGAGAAGTCAATGAAGAGCCTTGAATGCAGCTTTCCCCACGCCTCCCTCCTTCCAGCTGCACCTCCTCCCCCGGCAGTGCAGGAGACAGGGAATGGGGCCGTGCTCAGTTCATCCCCCGTGGCTTCTCCCTCTGCCCAGGGACAGGAGTCGTTCCCCTGCTGCAGCCTACGGTCTCTCCCACCAGAGACTTCTCCAGGAACTTCTCCAACCGGAGTCCATCCCCTGGGGCACAGCCCCCCTCCAAGTGCTGCAGCGTGGGTCACTGTGCCACGGGGTCAGTCCTTCCAGGACAGGCTGCTCCAGCGGGGGCCCCTCTGTCCACGGGGTCACAGCCTCCTCTCAGGCATCCCCGTGCTCCAGCCTGGCTCCTCCAGGGGCTGCAGGGGGATCTCTGCATCCCCATGGATCTGCAGGGGCATCTCTGCATCCCCATGGATCTGCAGGGGGATCTCTGCATTCCCATGGATCTCTGCATCCAGCACCACCGTCTTTGGAGGCACCAGGAATAGGCTGAGCTCTGCCTGAAACTCTTCTTACATTCCCCACACCCTTCCCGGCACAGGGAGGGTTTTCCCTCCTCACAGCTCCCCGGGCTGGGTTTGCAGCCCCTCCTCGTGTGGGATCTCTGGGGCTTTTCCTCCCCGTTGCATTCCTGCACCGTGGAGCCATTCCAAATGGCCTCTTCCATGAGGTTCTGTGTCAGGGATTTGTTCTCCTGGTCTCTGTCCACAGATCAGTGCCTGGGGCAGGAAGGACAAGGAGAGTTAGAAACAGGGAGAAGGGAAAAGGAAAAGCCAGGAGAGGAAGGAAGAAGAAGGAACGAGGGAGGAAGGAGATGGGAAAAAACGTAGATGGATGAAGGAGAGAATGAGGAGAGGAAGCAGGGCAGAGAAGAAGATGGGATTTGCGTCCGTGCCAGAGGAAAGGGAAAGGAGATCCCCACAATCCATCCCTGGCAGGACGGCGTCAGCAGCGAGGTTGTCCTGCAGCCAGGGGTGATGCTGGGCTGGGAGATGGAGCAGGAGAGAGGGGCAAAGGGGCAGTGGCTTCCTCCTCACCTGCCTGGCTGTCCCAGTCTGTAGCGTCCTGGCACTACCGAGGCCCTTGGAGCGTCCGGCACTGATGAGCCCGAAGCTCACGGCGACTTTATAAAGCTGACAAAGTAGGCAGGATGGGTCTTTGTAGGATCTCCAGCAAACTGGTTTATTGGAACAGGAACAGGGCACAGAGCTGAACAGGGACCAGGGACAAAGACAGGCTGCAAGCTGAGGGCACAGGGGGTTTTTATATGGGGTAGTGAGGGTGGAGCTGAGGGTCAGGGTCCAATGGATATGGGGGAAAATGGTGCAAAGGAGGGGTTAAGGGTCAGGTCAGCTAATAGGGAAACAGAGGCAGAGAAATGCAGTCTACTTGGGCCAGTGGAGGGACAGAGAGAGGAGAACATTCTAGGGACTAACCAAAATAGGTGACAGGGGTTGAACTGGGGTAATTAGGCCAACGGGCCAATGGGGTAACATAACTTTACAGAAATCAGCATGTGCCTGCAAAGATCTATGGGAGAAGCAAGCTTCTCCCCATAACCTTGAAATCTATTCTTGTTTGGGACCAGTCCTCCACAGCTGGGACTGAGATTCTGATGGTAGGCTCCTGGGCCTCCACAGCAGTGCATTTTCCTTTTCCTTGTTTTCATTGCAGCGTCATTCTCCTCCACCCAGATGAAATTGAGGATTGGCAATGGCTTGCAAGAAAGCAAGGGGTGAGTACCTTGGGTTTGGTGAGAAATGAGCCTCATGCTTTAGAATTTTTAAAACTTTAAGAAGGGATAATTAGATGCAAATCAATAACAGCAGTGGGTGTTTGGCAATGGCCAGAGGCACACTGGTAAACCATAGCAACTCTTCTTATCTATTTTTTCCATTTTATTGTTCAAAAACATATTGATAAAGATTGTACACATTGAAAGATTTCTTTGAACTCGTTTACTTGTTCCAGGAAGTCTTTAAGTTGGTTTGACCCACAAGCCGCCTTTCTAGAGTACGTGCAGGAATCGTTGATTGTTGTTCTGAGGGTTGTGTGTCACTTCCTCACAACAGCCCCCTGATCCCTAGTTTCAGCTGTGAGTCTGCAGGCCCCAAGTTGGGCAACTCCCTGGGGGCTCCCCTGGCAGGGGAGACCCTCCTGGAGCAGTTCTGTGTCAGGAAGGAGAGATGCATTGGCCTTCTTTGGTCTTCAGCTTCTGTTTATTGTTACCTTATCAAAACTTCAGCACACTGTCTGCACCAGACTCTGCGAGCAGGAAAAACAGCACAAAAGTGACTAACAATCTCTTGTTACAAGGCCTTTTGAGTCTAATCAAAAACTAAGCTACCCAATTAAGTAGGAACACCTAAATTATTTTCCTTTCTAACCCAATAACTGAGCCCTAAAGACCCGTATTTTTCATGTGGATTTTTCTACCCAATTACAAGATACCAGCTAAAGGCAAGAAGAAAGAGGAAGAACAAAGAAGAAGGGAACTCAAGACAACACCCTATATCCTCCATCTTGAACCCATCTATAACATACTAAAAATCCTAAAACCTAAATGTCTCACCCATGTGAAATACTACACTAGTCTCTACAATCTCTACAATCTCTTTCACACTTTTGTGGTTTCTAGTTTACCTTGAGGCTTTGGAAGTTTTCTCGATGAGCGAGGGTCAAAGTCAGTGCTCCCCTGGGGGTCAGGACACCCCAGAGCAGACAGAGAAATATTCCCAGTGCCCTGGGTTTCCACATCAGCAGGCGACAGTTATTGACAGTTGAAGGGTCAGCGGCAGGGGTCCTCATCACACCTGTTCCTTAAATGTTATCTGGCCATGCAGACAGTTTTAGCTACTTCCACAAGTACTTTAAATCAACATTAGCTGTTTCACAAATATCTCTGAGTTATTCTTGTCAGTTAGTTACAAAAATAAAAGCATTAGTTATTATTTCACAACTGCAGCAACTTCTGCAAAAGTTAACATTCTAATGCACAACACGTAGCATCCACTTCAATACTTTGCAAAAGCCAAAACTATAATGTATGTTTTTCACACTGTCCACAAACTAAAATATCATCCATGAATGATGTTCTGAGGATTTGAGCGACACAGGGGCCAGGGCACTGGCCACAAAATGCTGACAAATTGTACGACAGCAAAAGTAGTTAAAAGTCATTACAAACTGTACTGTATCAAAATCGTTGTGATTAGGAATAAGTTGCAGAAGTCAAGACAAAATAGCAAAAGCCACCAACTACATAGTTCTTTATAACAAACCCAGGGCAGGTTTTTCCCTTGCATGGAGCACTTGGGCCTTCCCCGGGCCCCTTCTGCCCTCTTGCAGAGCCGGTGGCATTTTCCACCACCCACAGTTTGTAACCAAGAGTCGGGTGCAGCCGAGAAGGCTCCAAGCGCCTCCTTCCAGGCTGACTCTGCAGATGCCGAGGCTGCTCTGGGCTCTGCCAGGGCTCTGCTGGGGCTCAGCTCTGGGCGAGGCTGGGCCCGCTCTCCCCTCACATTGCTCCGGGCAGCTGAGTCACACAGGGAGAAGGAAGGGACACGTCAAGGGAGTTGAGGTTGAAGAGAGTTTTTATTCAAAAAGCTGCCATAACAAACAGGCTGTCATAAGAACCATAACAAACAGGCTGTCCTAACTACCTTAACCAACTAGCACTGCTAACTACCATAACTAACTGGCACTGCTAACTACCATAACTAACTAGTTGTCCTAACTAACTACTGTAATTAAAATCTCTCCTCCAGTGCTTCATTTCCTCCGCTGCTGCCTCAGTTGCTTTGCTGTGATGATCAGAGGGGTCAGGCTGGAGAGAGGCTTGGCTGATGATAAAAATGGGTGCTGCCCAAAGGAGAAAAAAGAAAGAAATGAACCGTTACTTTCCAGAGTCAACTTCCTCACAGGCTCTGCTGCAACAGGACAAAGGGAAATGGTCTGAAACTCAGGAGGGGGAAGCAGGCTCAGATGAGATCTAAGGCAGAATTTTTTTAGCAGGAGAGTGGGGAAGCACTGACAGAAGGTGCCCAGAGATGTGGGAGGTGCCTCCTCCCTGGGAACATCCAAGCTCAGGTCAGGCAGGGCTCTGAGCCACCTGAGCTGCTTGAAGATGGCCCTGCTCGCTGTGGGGCCCAGGTGCAGATGACCTCGAAAGGCCCCTGCCAAGCCAAACCAGGCAAGGATTCTGCTTGCTTTGCGTGTGGAAAGCAGCGAGACCGGAGACCATCGGAGGGGGCCCCACAAGAAAACCCCTCCCTGGCGCTGCTGCTTCCCCTGCAGCCGCTTGGCATTCACCTGCAGCAGCTCCTGGGCAGACCAGCGCCGCTCCTCGTCCGGCTCCAGGCTGCACTCGAGGAAGTCCCGCAGCAGAGCCGACAGGCGCCTGGGCTCCTGCAGCTGCGGGGTCCCGTTCTGCCTGATCAGAGCGCGAGCCTGCAGGAAAAGCAAACTCAGCGCTCTGCCAGCTTCCTTCCCACCCACAAGTGCTCACATCGACCCCGGCTTCCCAGCCCCAGCTCCAGGGGCACTTTCCTCCCTGGCAGAGATGCTGCTCACAGCTCATTTTTCTATGCCAACCAAAAAACCCAAACCCTGGTGCTGCCACAGCCATTGTAAAGAGCTAGTGCACTTGCTTCACATTTTCAGGTCATCCTCACAGCCAGAAGAACTGCAACAACGTAAATCCCAAAGCAGATTGTGTCTGGAGACTGCAGAATATGTGTCTGTGTTGAGGCTCCAGTCCTCTGAGAATTCCCTTCCCCATGTCCAGAAACCTCCAGCTGCTGCTCCCAGTGCAGGGTCACCCTGTGCTCACAGGCCTCTGCAACCACGGGAGAATTGGCCTCTTACCATGGCCCTCGTTTCCTTGAAGTAAGGAGGTTCTCCTTCCACCATCTCGATGGTCACAATGCCAAAGGACCAGATGTCCACCTTGGGGCCGTAAGGAGAACTGGTGACAACTTCTGGGGCCATCCAGTGAGCAGTGCCCACCATGGAGCTGCGCTGGTCCTGCTCAGGGCTGAGCTGAGCACTGAGGCCAAAATCAGCTGAGGACAGAAACAAACACTGTCAAAGGCAGCTGGAATGAGGAAACCAAGCACAAAGACTCCCCACTCTCAGTCTGAGAATGCAGCAGTGAAGTCAGCTGGAAAAGTCCTCAGGGCTGTAGCCAAGGAAAGATGGGACTGAACTGGACCCTTAAAGAAACCCTCAGCTTTCGTGCAGTCACTTTTACTGATTCCCTTGAAGCTTTAGATTCCAACTCCTGCTCCCACTGGGAGGGCCATTCCCAGAGCAAAGGCACCCCTGACAGCCTGCTCCTCTCCTGAGCTCTCTGCAGGGGCAGCCGCTCTCAGCTGGCAGCAGGGGCCGGGCAGTGCCCCCAGCAGCCCTTGTGGGGCTCTGGCCGTCACTGGGAAGCAGCCCCACAGCCGCACCCCGGGAGCGCCGTGCCTGGCCAGGAACACCCACCCAGCTTGACAGAGCCGTCCATGCCCAGAAGGATGTTGGAGCTCTTCAGATCTCTGTGGATCACCCGGTTCGAATGGAGGAAATGCAGGCCCTGCAGACACTGAGAGAGAACAAGAAACACGAGGGTAAAAACCAATGGCCGGAATATATCACACAAGAAAGGACAGTTTAGAATTCTGCCAGCAGCGACTTTGCTGTGACAGGCCAGGAGTGCAGTGCAGACAAGCTCCAGGCAAACGGTTCAAGGCAAAGCTGAGAACAGCACATCAAATCCAAAACAGGCAGAGAGTGCCACAACAGCAGGAAAGAGAACAAGAACAGAGTAGAAGTGCAGTGCTGCTGGCAGGCCGTTCACTGCAGGGGCTCTTTCTTCTCCAGCTCATAAAAACAACAGAGAAACAAAGCCCTGAGCATGCAGCCACTCCTGCTCTCACACCCTGCTGGGAAGGACCATCGTGTCCAAGCCAGGGCAGTCACAGGCAGGATCCCTCACCTCCCGACTGACAGCTGCCATCTCTCCTTCAGCCATGCGTGTCTGTCTGACAACGTCCTGCAAAGTTCCTCCATCCATGTATTCCATCACCAGCCAGAGATCTCCATCAACAAGGAAGCTGGAAGAGGAAAGCAGTGGCATGGAGACCAATGTGCAGCGCTCAATTCCCCCATGGAAAAGCCTGGAGTGGAGTTTTGTTGCCAGGTCACTTGTCAATGAGGACAGAATCCGATGGAGAGACATTCCTGCCAGGCTGCACAGCCCTTGGGATCTGCACAGTCTAAAGGAGGAGACCCCTGTGAGAAAGGAGAGGCCTGAGATGGCAAGCAGGTGAAAAATGCAGTTTAGCAAAGGCCCAGACCAATGTGGAACCACAACACTGGCCCACAGCTGGTTCAGCTTCTGAACTCATCAGTTCCACCCTTCCCTGCAGAACAAGGCAACACAGCTCCCAGGGTTATCCAGGGGAGGAGGCTGGGCAGCACTTGGGACAAAAGGGGTCAGAAAACCTTTCAGAAAGTCCCTTCAGAAACAGGCAAGGCCAGTGACAAATGGGCAAACGAGGCATTTCTGGGAACAAGAACCTGGTCTTCCTGGCATCTGCAGCGATGGGAAAGGGCTGGGAAGAAGAAGCCAAGGGAAATAATTTCTGCTGTGGTTTACCAGCACTTGTTGTAAGACACAGAAAACAGGGTCAGCTTGAAGGAAAAACCAAACCAAAGCAACAAAAGCACACGGAGGGAGCGAACTGCCAGGCTGTTGATTTGGGAAGATACGGCTGGGTCAGGCATTTTCAAATCAGGCTACAGACTACGGATGCCAGGAAAGGTTAAGGCAGGGACCGAGCACGGGATAAGGCCTGAAGCACTCACCTGTCCAAGGAGCTGACAATGTTGGGGTTCTTCTTGTCCTTCAGGAGCAGGAGCTCATTCACAGCTCGTTCCCTGTTCTGCCCTCTCAGACTCATTTTCTTTATGGCCACCTGAAGGGACATTGCAGACCTTTCACTGGAGGAGTCTGTGGCAGGAGGCCGCAGCAAACACGGAGCGAGTCTTTTTGGAGTGACGGAGCCGGGCTGTGCCCAACTGCCTTGGGATGGGACACCAGAGCTCAGCAAGAGCCATTCCCACAGCCCATTGCTCTGCTCGCTGGGGGCTGCTTACAGGACACATGGCCAGAGACATTTGGCCTTGCAAGCTCTGCAGAAATGGCCCCTCAGCTGTCAGCCTCCAAGCTCTAACCACATTCTCTGCACCTACAGTCTTCTCAAATGGCCTCAACACTCTCATTATTGTTCAAACACACTTTGCAAGCAGGAGGTAATTCTGGTTCTGTGCAAACAGAGCAAAACAGCCGGGAACCCTTTAGCAGTTCTATGGGATTGGGTCATGATTTCAGATGCAACTGCTCTGGCTGGGATTGCACAACAAAGCAAACACACACATCCATTGCCCTGCTTGCATTCCTTTGGGCACTTCAGAAGGACCAAGTCTGTCCCAGCTGTGCTCTGCAGGCTGACACGGCTCTGCCTGCAGAGGAGCAGCCTGTGCAGGAAAGCTCTGCTGGCCCCCAAAGCTGCAGCCACAGCTCCCAGCAGAGGGGAGAGCCCTGGAGAGCTGCCAGACGTGCTGGGCGTGTTGACACTGACCTCTCCTCCAGTGGCCCTGTCGAGTCCTTTCGAAACGGTTCCGAAAGCCCTGCAGACAAAACAGCAGAGAAGAAAGAAGCAGCGCTTTAGGCCCTGGCAGTGAAAGCCAGCCCAGACAGGAGATCTCTGCTGCCTGCAGCGTTCACAAACACCTGGGGGCATCGACCCTTCCAACAACAGCGCAGCAGCCACCAGCCCTCTGCCATGCAAGGTGTGCCAGAGAAAACTGAGACCCAACACCAAGGAATTGGGCTGGAGCAAATCGCAAATGTCCACGCTGCACTGCTTTAGTTCAAAACCTGAAGTGAGCAATGGGTGTCTAAAGAACTGGAAAAGAATGCATTCCATCCTTTTCCATTTCCTGCCTAAGACCTGCAGGATCCACAAGGGCCCTGCCATCAGGCAGGTGATGCATTTTCCCCCAGAGTGCATCAGCTCTGTGTCTGTTACTGAATGTATGGGCTCTACTACCTGTGCTAGAATAGAGCACTCATTAGTTCAGCTCTGGTTTCTGTTTCTAAACCATTAGGTCGTTAATCCTGACCAGAGGATATTTTTTGAAGCAAAATATTTGAAAGAAATCTCCTTGGGAACTGTTTTCTGACAGTCACCAGATGGTGAGTGGCTCTTTTAGGCAATCCAATTCCAGGGACAGAGGATCTTCCAGGTCCTGCTCCTTGCTGCAGGCAGGACACTGCCAGCCTCAGGGGCCTTTGACGGTGCCTTCAGAGCACAGGTATCAATTCTGATCAGGACTGAGGGACAGCAGGATGGCGCCCCAGTGTCTGGAGGTGTTTGGAGCTCTCCTGACTTCTCACTTGATCCTGCACCAGCACACCACCTGGGCCTGCTTGTGCAGAAGTAACTGCCGTGCACTTACCCTTGGCCAATCTGCTCCACTTCCAGGTATTTCTCGGCAGGCTCCGCCAGGCTCACGGTGTTCCCTGAAAGAAACCATGTGGAAGATGCTCCCTCCCAGAGTGAGACCCCGCCTTGCAGCAGAGCCAGAATGCAGCCCCCCTCCCTGGGGCCGTCAGCCCCTTGGTCTCAGCTGGGGAAGGACAAGAAATGACCCTGGCACATTCAGCTGCAGAGCAGCACTGGGTGCAGCTGATGCCGAGACACACACACAGCACCCTGCTCTGGCACACAGGAACAGAGCAGACGTACTCAGCTGCATCAGGCACCACTCCCCTCTCCCCTCTGGCTGCAGGGCTGTGCTGCTGTCAGAATGTTCAGCCCAGGATCCCACAGCCGAGGGAGGTGCAGTGTCCTCTTCCCAAGCACAGGGAGCTTCTCCGTCCTCTTCCCAAAACGCTGCAGGTTTGCCATCATCTTTGCAAGCCAGGGGACGTTCACTGTCCACTTCCCATGCTGGGAGAAGTTCAGCCTCCTCGTCCCGCACCAGGGAACATCCACCGTCCTCCTCCCACACCAGGAGATGTCCACTGTCCTTGTCCCACACCGCAGGAGCCTCGCCGTTGTGTTCCCACAGCGCGGGATGTTCGCCCTCGTCTCCCAGAGCAGCGGGAAGTTCACTGTCATCTCCCGGCACTGAGGGACGTTCACCATCGTCCCCCGGAACAGCGGGAAGCTCACTGCTGCCTTCCTCCCCTTTGGCCTCCTCTTTGGAAGCAGAGGGAGCCAGAGGAGGTGCTGGTGCCGCTTTTGTGCCCTGTGGACAGATGGCAGCGTGAGGGACGGGAAGTTCTTTCTCACTTATCACCTTATTTACCCTCAGCTGCACATCCAGCTGCACTAAGCAGAAATTGGGTTCGGAGCTGTTCAAACTAACAATGGGCTGAAGTCGACATTGCCCCTTATTGTTGGGAATTCCATATTCCACCATGGCTAGAGCCAGCAAGCAATGCTCTGCCTGCAAAACCAGACCTGCAGCTCTTCAAAAGCTCTTCAGCAGAAAAGGAGAAAACTCCCAGGGATCCCTTTGCTGCTGCAAGGACACTGGCAGGAACTTTCCTTCAGCCTCCCAGGCTGGCACATGGCTGCCACATGCCGAGCTCACAACTTGCTCACAATTCCAAACACCAAAGGTTCCTTTCCCACTCACCGAAGGAGGAGCTGCGCGGGATCCACTCATGAGGTGCCCTGCAAGGGAAGAGGGAACATGAACCAGATGCTGTCAGGAAAAAAACTGCCTGTGGTGGGAAATGCCCCGGAGCAAGGCAACCCCGAGAGAGCATTTTGCTTTCACAGCGTCCCTCCAGGAGCCACAGTCCCTTCCCACAGCAAGAGAACAGCACAAAATACTGGGCTGGGTCAGCTCTTGGCTGGACAGGCAGTTCCAGGCTCTGCTGCCACAGACTCCCCGCTTGAGGGAACAGAACCCCCCAGGGCTCATTGCAAATGCTGTGCACGCCCCGCTGGCTGCAGACACCCCCTTTTCCAGCTGCAGCTGCTGCCAGGAGCTCTCCCAAAGCAATGGTGTCTTCACGGCAATTTGGTTACAAAGTCAGCTCAGGCCCAGAGGAAGAACGGCAAGCACACAGCAAGCCCAAAGCCACAGCACCGAGGGAAAACCTCGACTTACGTGCCAAGTGGGTTAAAAAATACCCCGCATACGCCACAGAGTACAGCGTGCAAACTGCAGCAGCCACGTGCTGGATCATTTTGGCTGCGCTGCACACGTCTGCAGACTGTAGCCCTGCAAGCACAGAAGGACACCCGTCAGGGCTGGGCTGGCTGCTGAGAATGCCTCGGGCAGGAGGATCCTCCGGCAACGAGCAGTGCCCAGAGCCACTCTGGACACTGAGGCCTCCGTGTGCCACAGCAACGGGAACACCTCGGGGACGTGGCAGTGCTCCTGTGACATCACAGCAGCAGCTCACGCAGAAACCGCCTGGAAGGTTCTCCTGTGTCACAAAGGAGCACAAAGAACCCTCCCAGGGCACAGCCTGTTGCCCAAAGGATCCAGGAGGAGCTCTGAAAATGCAGCAAACAAGGACACCCCATAGCCCAGCCTGAACACTGAGGAGGAACAAGGATGGCACCAAAGCAGAGCAAACATGACCTTTAGTCACTGACACTTCTGGCTAAAATCAGCAAGCCGCGTTCCCTCTGGGATCTTTGTTCTCGTTCTAAAAACAAGCAAGGTTCTCCACTCTAAATATAGAGAAGGCAGGAACTGGGGAGGAGGTGGGATGAGGAAGGAGGAGGAGGAGGGAGAGAGGAAGAAGAGGAGCAGGAAGAGGAGGAGCAGGAGCAGGAAAAGGAGGAGAAACAGGAGGTTCCAGTGCCCCCTGTGGCCGCAGCACCCTTGGCCCCGGGACCATCGCCCCCGCCTCATCCTGCATGTGGGAGGGAAGGGGGAGCTCGTCCCAAATCTATCGGGGGGGTCCCTGAGAGCGTTTTTTTTTGGGGTGTGTTTGGAACTTGCAGACTGTGGAATTGAGCCCCAAATATCATCTGGGAGGCCCAAATAAACCCTCTGAGGATTTTTTCTCTCTCTGTGTGTGTAGGTTTGGATCTTGCAGGACCCCAAAGCTGAGCCCCTTGGGGGGATCTTTGGGAGTCCACGTGGCCATTGCCCAGGGCCACCAGGGGGAGGACATTGGTCCTGGGGTCCCCCGGGGGAGCAGAGAAGGGGCAACCCCTGGGACCCCTGGAGTGGGGGGAGCAGAGAGGGGTGATCCTGGAGCTGGGGGAACCCCGGCTGGCTGGAAAGGGGGGGAGCCTGGAGAGGAGGGACCCCTGGGACCCCTGGGACCTCAAAGTAGAGCATCAGGGCAGAAGGGACCCCATGGACCCCCAAAAGTCCCTGGATCATCCCTAAGCAGGAGGCCGGAGAAGGGGGAGCCCCTTGAGGCATTGGACCCCCATCATCCCAAGGAAAGGAAACCTCTGGAATGCCAAAAGTGGAGAGATCAGAGATCGGGAAGTCCTGGGAGAGTTGTTTTGGGCTGAACCTTGATATAGTGGAGATTTCCATGGACACAAGACTCCTGCTGAGTTCTAGGGATGGACTTGGGCAGTGAGGAGCCTCTACTCCAAGGTGCTCCCACCTTGGTTTTCCCCAAAGCAGGATTTGTCATTCTCAGGGCGTGGCTGGATGGAGGAGGAGGAAAAGCCCTGGAGATCCTGCAGGAGGAGGGGCTGCAAACCCAGCCCAGGAAGCTGCGGGGAGGAAAGAGCTCCCCTGAGCCAGGAAGGTGGCCAGAGATCCAGCCGGAGCTCGGAGCTGGTGGAGAAGCCTCATGGCAGGGAGAAGCCCCACAAGTGCAAGGAATGTGGGCAGGGTTTCAGCTGCAGCTCCACCCTGATGGAACTCCAGAACACCCACACTGGGGAGGGGCCCTGTGAGTGTGGGGAGTGTGAGGAGAGCTTCAGTGGGACCTCTGACCTCACCGAGCACCACAGGATCCACACTGGGGAACGGCCCTATGAGTGCTTGGAATGTCAAAAGAGCTTCAGGTGGAATTCAGAGATCGTCACTCACCAGCACTTCCACACCAGGGAGAGGCCCTGTGAGTGCCCCGAGTGCAGGAAGAGCTTCGTGCGCTGCTCCAGCTCCATCCCCCATGGGAGGATCCACGTTGGATGATCCCCAGTGACCCCCGTTGGGCAGAGCCCCGGTGACCCCGCTCTGGGTGATCCCGGTTGGGTGGGGGGAAGGTGTTGGAGAGATTTCTTTCCCCTCTCCTTGTCCTGGTGTGATTTGGTTGGTAATAAATTCCCTCCCTGTGCCCGGGCCGGGTCTGTTGTGCCCGTGCCGGATTTGCTGAGGGATCTCTCCCGCTCCTTGTCCCCAGGCAGGAACCCTCGGTTCCATTTGCAGTCCCTGTGCGGCTGCGGGGGGCAGGGACAGAGCGGCTCTGGGGGGTGCCTGGCATGGGGCCAGCGTCACCCCTCGCCACGGGCACCCCTGAGACCCCGCGCAGCCGGGCACACATTTCTGGGCACAGCTGAGCTCCCAGCTGCGCAGCGCCCCAAGGCTCCCCGTGCCTGGAAAAGCCCCAGCCGGGGCTGCAGCGTCCCGGAACCGCTCAGCCAATCCAAACGCAGCCAAAACGCGCTGCAGCCAATGGGAGCGCGAGGAGTTGAGGAGTCATCGGTTGTGTGGCAGAGCCTCGGCAATCGGTGCCCAAAAGTGCTCGGAGCCAATGAGAGCGCGCGGCGCTGCTGAGCCCGCGCTGCTCCGGACTGGTGCTGCCAGCGCAGCGCGGCCGCTCTGGGGCTGGTGCTCCCTGGGCGGCGCTGGCCATGGGGCGAGTGGCGGCAGCTGGGGCCGTACTGGTGGCACTGGTGGTGCTGGGAGCCCCCCCGGCTGCGGGCGCGGAGCTCTCGGGAGAGCGGGGGGGGCGGGAGGCGGTGGGACAGGGGGGAGAATGGGGAAAAGGGGGCGGTGGGAGCCCGAAATTGCAGGGGCAGGAGGAGGAGGGGACCCCGAAAGGAAGAGCGGGAGGGGCTGAGGATTGGGGGCAGGTGGGGAAGGGTCGGGAGAGGGTGGGAAAGTGGGGAAAAGGGGAGGGTAGGACCCCAAAACTGAGCGGGAGGGGGGGCTGGGGATTGTTAGAAAAGGGTGGGAAAGGGTGGAAAAGAGGAGAATGGGATCCTAAAAGTGAGTGGGGAAGAGGGTGGAGGTAGAAGGGGAGAGGATGTGGAAGGGGAAGTGTGGAAGGGTGGAAAAGAGGAAGTGGCAGCTCGGGCAGGAGGGATCCATGGGTGCCCTGGGCCACGGGCGGTGTGGAGTGGGGATCCGGGGTGGATCCCGGAGCTCTGGGCGTGCTGGGGGGGCACCCCCGGACCTGTGTCCTGCACACACAGGGGTGTTCCAGTACGTGGGAAAGTCCGAGTGTCACTTCATGAACGGCACGGAGAAGGTGAGGTACCTGACTACAATCGGGAGCAGTACGCGATGTTCGACTGCGACGTGGGGCACTTTTTGGGGTTCACCCCCTATGGGGAGACAGCAGCCAGGTATTGGAACAGCGACCCAGACGTTATGGAGCAAAAAAGGGCTGCGGCGGACTGGCTGTGCCGGTACAACCACGAGTATCTCAGCCCGTTCCTCACGGAGCGCCGAGGTGAGCGCGGGGCAGAGCGTGTCCCCTCGGCCCTGCCCTGGCATTGACCCTGGAGCCCCTCAAAACCTCCCTGGAATCGGCCCAGAGCCCTCAGCCCTCCTTGTGCCCATCCCCGAGACCTTGTGTCCCTGCCACTGACCCCCGTGGCTCTCCCAGTCCATCCCAGTCTCTCCCAGCGCCTCCCGGCTGTCCATCTCAGCCTAGCGTGGTGCTGCCGCCCCTCAGCCAATCAGAGCGCGTGTCTCTGATGACTCATCAGTTGCCAGGCAGACCCGCAGCGCCGAGTGCCCCGCACTGGACTCGGCCTCCCAGTGCCGCGCACTTCGTTCCCAGTTCCTCCCAGTGCCGCCCCAGTCCCTCCCAGTCCATTCCCAGTCCATTCCCAGTTCACTCCTAGACCTCCATCCTCCCTCCCAGTGCCCCCCATCCCCTCCCATCTCTCTGAGTGCCACCCCAGTCCTTCCCAGTCCCTCCCAAGTCCACCCCATCCCTCCCCTCTCTCTCCCAGTTCCCCCCAGCTGATCCCAGTCTTTCCCCGCTCTCTCCCAGTGTCCCCAAGCGTGCCCATCTCGCTGGTGCCCTCGAGCTCCCAGCCGGGGCTGCTCCGTGATGGATTTGTAGCCTGCCCACACCCAGCTGAGGTGGTTCCAGGGCCAGCAGGAGCTCTCTGTGGTGGCCACCGACATGGTCCCCAACAAGGACTGGACCTACCAGCTCCTGGCGCTGCTGGAAACACCCCCCTGGCCCAGGCTCACCTGCAGCTGCCAGGTGGAGCACATCAGCCTGGAGCACCCCCTGAGCCGGCACTGGGGCACAGGGGAGGAATTGGGGGCGCTGCAAGAGCCACTGGGATGTGCTGGGAGCAACTGGGTGGGAGTTGGAGACAGCCTGGTTTCAGCTGGGAGAGGGGCTCAGGGGAGTGGAAAGGCTGAGAAGGGGTTTCAAGGATGCTGGGGAGGGTGGGATGGGGTTCTGGGGGTCCTGGTGGACACTGGGAGGGAGTTTGGGGGTGCTGGGTGTGACTGGGAGGGATTGGAGTGAGTCTAGAGGAGCTGGAAGGAGATTGGGGATGGAAAAGCAGAGGTTGGGATGAGGTTGGTTGTGCTGGGAAGAGACTAGGAGGGGTCAGGGTGAGTCCTGGTGAGGCTGGGAAGGGACTGGGACAGGGTTTGGGGGTCCTGGGGCTGTAGGGGAAAACTGGAAGGGGGTGGTGGGATCCTGACAGGAATGGGAGAGGCTTTGGTGTGTCTAGGGGAGACCGGGAAGGGTTTGGGGGGAGATTTCAGGGGGTCCTGGGTGGGATGGGAGTGATCGGGAGGGTACTTGGAGGGGCTTGGGGTGTCTCTGAGAGGTTTTGGGGGGTCCTTACTCCTGCAGGCCCCCCAGAGATGCCACTGGATGCTGCCCGCAGCAAGATGCTGTCAGGGATCGGGGGCTCCGAGTTGGGCTTCGTCTTCCTGGCGCTGGGGCTCAGCTTCTAGGAGCTTGTGTGCTCCTTCCCTGGGGCCACCAGCCCGGTGTCACCCCCTTTTCTCTGCCCACAGAGCTCCTGAGCCGCCGCCAGCTGCATCCCGTCCCCGGACCCCCCGCTCCGTCCCCACGCTGATTTTGGGGGGGTCGTGTGTCCCCCCAACCCTGCTGTCTCTCTGCCCCTGCCTGACTGCTCCCAGTGTTCCCTGTAAAGCTTCCCAGTTAAACCCAGCCCAGGTTATGGGGGGCAGTGGGGAGGGACTTGGGGGGACCCCACGGCGGGGCCGGGACTGGGCAGGGAGGGTGGGGTCCAGGTGGGGAACACTGGGTGCTGCGGGTCTGCCCGGCAACTGGTGAGTCATCAGCCCCGCTCGCTCTGATTGGCTGACTCTTGTGCACCGCGTTCTCTCATTGGCTGAGGAGAGGCCCGGGACTGGAGAGAAGCAACGGCAGAGATCCCGCCCCGAGCACCGGCACGGGGACAACAGACCCAGCCTGGGCACACGGAGGGAATTTATTACCAACCAAACACAGCAGCACAAGCAGAAGGGAAAGAAATCCCTCCAACACCTTCCCCCCACCCAACGGGGATCACCCACAACAGGGCTTATCCACGATGCAGAAACGGGGACAGCCGAGTTTAGACCAGAAGCCAATTTCATTGAGGGTACCAGGTGTTTATACAGGGTTTTACTTGTGTGGTGCTCAGACAGGGCTCGATGTTTGCTAACAATTTCCCATTAGTTACACATTCTTCATGACATCACGGCACCTGGGAACATTATCTTATCACAAAGTCTCACAACAGGTTGCTTGGTCACTTCTTGCCCAGGGAGACTTAAACTGTGTCTGTGTCTCCCACAGTTTCTGCTCAGTCAGGCCTCAGATCTCGGCCCCTTTATCAGCTCCATTGTTTTCCTCTCTGTTTTATTCCCCATTCGGGGGCACCAGGGCTCTGCCCAACGGGGGTCACTGGGGATCATCCAGCCTGGATCCTCCCATGGGGGATGGAGCTGGAGCAGCCCACAAAGCTCTTCCCTCACTCTCTTCCCTCACTGTCTTCCCTCACTCCAAGCTCTTCCCTCACTCTCTTCCCTCACTGCATGCTCTTCCCTCACTCTCTTCCCTCACTCGAAGCTCTTCTTTCACTTGGGGCACTCGCTGGGTGAATTGAGGTGGAAAATGAAAACCTTACAATTCTGATAGATTTGTAAAATTTGGTACGTATTGCAGCACCGTGCGCACGCCAGGCTTTTCCCTTCACTGGCCATGTGTGTCCCTGAAAACTCCGGATTCTTTTTTATTACTCTAGCTAATTTACATATTCATAGAATTTCACAATAGGTTCATGCATATTCATTCTTCTGATTTTGCCTTACACTTACAGCTAGTTACACTTGTACTCACTTTTTCTCAGAAAGTACATAGAGAACTCCTGGGTCCCTCTGCGATGTCTGTTTCAAGGTTGGAGGAGTCTTTCTTATCTCTTTAGCTTACAAATTTGCATTCTTTCTCTTTAGCTGGGGCAGTTTTGCTTGTGCTCCAGTTACGAGAATAACAGCATATTTTACTTATGTTTGCAAGCACAAAGAGGAACATTTTACCTAAATCCAAAGGGATTTCTAGCCTGTTAAATTTTTACACTATCTCAGGGCTTCCCTTAGTGGTGCCTCCGTTGGTGTTGGGTCAAGTTTGAGCTCTGTGAGAAGCTCTTCCCACACTCCCCACACTCGTAGGGCCTCTCCCCGCTGTGGATGCGCCGGTGCACAGTGAGACTGGAGTTGTGCTTGAAGCCTCTCCTGCAGTCGGGGCAGCGGAAGGGCCTCTCATCTGTGTGAATCCGCTCATGTTTGAGGAGATTGGAGCTGGTGTGAAACCTCTTCCCACACTGGGGACACTCGTAGGGCCTCTCCCCAGTGTGGATATGCTGGTGTCTTCTAAGGATAGAGTTCTGGCCAAAGCTCTTCCCACACTCCCCACACTCGTAGGGCCGTTTCCCAGTGTGGATCACCTGGTGCTGGATCAGGTTGGAGCTCCACCTGAAACCCTTCCCACACTTCCCACACTTGTAGGGCCGTTCCCCAGTGTGGATCCTCCGGTGCTCAATCAGTTTGGAGCTGTGGCTGAATCCCTGCCCACATTCCAAGCACTCATACGGCCATTCCCCAGTGTGGATCCTCTGGTGCTGGATCAGGTGGGAGCTCCGGCTGAAACCCTTCCCACACTCCCCACACTCGTAGGGCCGTTCCCCAGTGTGGATCACCTGGTGCTGGATCAGGTGGGAGCTCCGCCTGAAACCCTTCCCACACTCCCCACACTTGTAGGGCCGTTCCCCAGTGTGGATCCTCTGGTGCCGGAGCAGGTTGAAACTCTGGCTGAAACCCTGCCCACATTCCAAGCACTTGCGAGGTTTCTCCCTGCCATGAGCCTTCTCCACCAACTCCGAGCCCCGGCTGGATCTCCGGCCACCTTCCTGGCTCAGGGGAGCTCTTTCCTCCCCGCAGCTCTTTGGGCTGGGGTTGCAGCTCCTCCTCCGGCAGGATCTCCGGGGCTTTTCCTCCTCCTCCATCCAGCCACGCCCTGGAATGAAAAATCCTGGTTTGGGGAAAAAACAAGAGGAGCGCAACTTGGACTGGAGGTTCCTCCCTGCCCAAGTTCATCTTAGAAGTCATTGGTAAGTTTTTGTACGTAAGAACCTCCAAAACACCAAGATTCAGCCCACAAATCCTGCAAACTTCAATACACACATCAAAAACATCCCAAACCCCACAATTCAGCAAAAACCTCCTGCAAAAGATAAAGATTCAGCTGCCACATAAAACCAAAGCAACAACATTTAGCCCAAGCAAGCTCAGAAACACCAAGATTCACCCCGTGAAAATCCTGGATCCCCCTCCACAGTCACCTGCTGCATGTGGGGTGAGCAGAGCTCCTGGGGCTGGGGGGAGGCTGCAGATACAGGGAGGGGTGGAACCTTGTGCTGCTTCCTGTTTCTGCTCCTCCTCCTGTGACTCTGCTCTTCCTCACACTCCTCTTCCTCCTGCTATTCCTCCTTCTCCTGCACAATCCCACCTTCTCCTGCCACGTCCATCCTTTGACCATTTTGTTCCTCAACCCTGCTTCTCCTTCCCTTCTCCTCCTGCCCCCAGGCCCAGCACCCACTGCCGGCTCCCTCTTCCCCCCAGACCCACAGCATCCCAGCACAGGGGCAGCAGGGATGGAGCTGGGGCAGGTCGGGCTGGGGCAGCGCTGGGCTCTCGGCCGCTTCCGCCCGCACTCGGTCCCCACTGCAGCCGCTCCCGCCAGGACAGCGCGGGGGGGCCCGGCCTTGGCGCTGCCCCACTCCCACCTCCCCAAATTCCCCTCGCGGGGGCGATGGGGCCGAGGGGGGGGCGCAGGTGGGGTCCAGGTGGGGAACGCTGGGAGCTGCGAGTCTGCCTGGCAACTGGTGAGTCATCAGCGCCCTGCGCTCTGATTGGCTGAGTTCTGCCTGAGGGCTGGGGCTGCAGCAAAGAGGGGACACCCTGCTCCAGGGGGGATGTCCCGAAAACGGGGGACCCCCATGAAAGGAACAAGAGGAAAGTGTCTTTACAAACAGATGCTGTGAATCTGCTCCGAGATACGGCCAGGGACCTGCACATAAGGAAGTGACAGGAGAAGCCATCGGTTTCAGGAAATGTTATCAATTGATGACACAGACTGCTGCTCAGCCAAGGTCCTGCTCAATTCATGAACTTCCCGAAGAACAACAAAGACTTAACAGAGCCAGGAATATCGTCTGCTATACAATAGTGGGGTGCACATGAAGGGGGTATGTAGTAGGTGGATTGGGAAGTCTGCACCTCTCAAGTACTTCAGCCAGTGGGGAAAGGGAGAGGGAGATGTGGCCAGGAGAATTGGGATGAAAAGGAGGCTGTGTCCTCCAACAACTGCAGAGATCCCATGGGGAATGTCCCATGGCCTCTCCCATTTCTAGGAATGAAATTACTTTTACAGGACTCCTCTGTCTGCTTTGTGGACAGAAACCTCTGCTGATGTCAATTTTCCCACACACCCTGGGGCTCATCCGGAATTCCTTCCACCGTCCGGGGCGGCGGGCAGGGAGTGCAGCTGAAGGTGCCTCACCCACTTTGGGTGATCGGCTCCCTTGGCTGGCGGCGGCACCGGGGATCAATTGGGGACCCGGGAGTGACCAGGAGACAGACGAGGGACACATCAGGGGGGTCTGTGAAGAGTCAGCAGGGAGAGAGCACTGAAAATCTCAGCAGTGAGTGCACTGGGATCTTCGGGGAGTGAACATGGCAGGGCACCCAGGGAGGGGAGAAAAGGGAAAGCCAGGGAGGGGTCCTGGCCAAAGGGATGATGATCCCAAAATGTCTCTGAAGGGTCCCTTGGGAGAATGTTGAGGTAGTTTGCACATTCCCCCAGAGGTATTTAAAACCATGGACAGCCAGGGGGGCAATAAGGGAAGTGGAGAAGGGATTTGGACAACAGGGGATGGATGGTGTTGGTGTGCTGGGAAGGGATCGGGTGAAGGGCAGTGTGCAGCAATGTGGTGAAGGCAAGAAGCAGCAGGAGTAATGTATGAGATAAGGAAAAGGATGGTGGAAAAGAGGAGGAAGAGAAAAATACAGAGGACTGGGATGTCTTTCAGCACTGTTCTATGCTCAGAATTTGCTAGCTGATCCAGATAATTTCCATTCCGGGTTTCCAGGAGAGGAAAAGAAGGAGGTCAGGATGTCAGGGGGTTTCTCTGTGGTGGGCAGCGGCAGCACCGGGCGCAGAGGTGCGGGACCGGGAGCACGGGCTGGGGGCCTGTGGGGAGCTGCGGGGTCGGGCCGGGGCTGTGGGGCAGCCGGGGCTCAGCGCCGGGCGCTGCCTGACCCCACCAGCCCCGGGCAGGGCCGGCAGTGGCCCCCGGCCCCCAGGAGCCTGCGGGATGCCCCGGCCGCTGCCCGGCCCCGTGGAGCTGCCGGCCCTGCCCGCCGGGGGGGCCGCCTTTGGACACTGCGGCAGGACAGGGACCGGCTCCGGGATACGGGCTGTGGAGGGCACCCTGAGCACAAGGAGGAAAACAAAGACACATCTGGGAAATGTAGATTGTACATGGAAGGATCAGGGTTTTCTATTAAGCATTTGCTTTGGGTCGCTGGAGAAAGGAAAGATTTTGCACAAAGCTCAGCAGCTCTCAAAGGATGAGCCCCCACAGGCAGTGAGCGCGGCTGCAGGAGTGGCAGAAGAAGGCCCTGGAGCACTTGGGCACAAAGGCACAGCAGCTGAAGGCAAGAAGGGATGAGCAAAAGGCCAAGCTGAAGGCAAAGGCCATGGCACAGCTCCTACAGCTCCTCTGGGATCAACCCCAGGGCCCAAGGGGGCCCCAGCACCCAGGGGACGGGGTCGGCCACAAGCACCTGGCAGAGGCATTGCCCTCCTGGGCAGGGGAGAGCCCACCCAAACAGCCCCTGGGAAGGAGTCAGGGCTGTAAACCAAGATGCCATGGGTACGGCTTTTGCCGTTGGCTTTGGCAAGAAGAGGAGCCAGACCCAGGGCAGATATTCAATTCTCTCCCTTGCAATTGATCTTGGGAATTCCTTACCCTGGTAATTCTCCACCCAGTGCAGGGTGGGGATAAGGGATGTACATTTAAAGCAGTCTGTGGCCAGAGTCCTGTCTCTTGTGAAATCTCTCCCACAGGAAGCTGGGCTGGCACAGAGCCTGCCTTGGCACTTTGCTGTTCCCAACATCCAAGCAGGACATCGGGCCCTGCCTAAGGAGGCCAAAGCAGCACCACTGGTGGCCAAGTGGCGTGGCCCATGCCAAGTGTCCCTGAGGCCAGAAACAGCCCCCAGCACAGCTGAGCACGGGGGGACCCCTCAGCCTGGGCTCCAGGGCTCTGAAGCCCCGGAGATTTGCACTTCCCGCCTGCAGCAGGAGCATGGGAGGCCCCCACGGAGCCTGCACTGAAGGCAGCGCAGCAGCAGCCAGGGCTCCACAGCGGGGCAAGCCCCTGGGCCTGCCCACACATCCTCTGCTCAAATCCTCTGCCTGGGCACCCTCCTTTGGCAGCTCCAGCCACCGGGGCCAATCCTTGCTGCCACTGCTGCAGCTTCAGTGCTTTCTGGGCCTGCACTGCCACAGCTGCTGGCGAAGACAACGGCACAATTCCACTCTGGGTCTCAGCCACACTCACACACTGCGCTGCCTGGGATTGCACTGATGGAAAATACACCAGGTCATAGACTTGAACATTTCTAACATTTTCTCTACTCAGCCTTGGTTTGCCTTGGCCTCGGGGAAAGAAATGGTAAAGGTTTTTTTAAGGGATGTTCCACCCCTCAGTGCAGATGAGTTTAACACCTCAACACTCTGGGAATGGCCCAAAAGATTCCCACAAAGATAACGCCCAGCAGCAAACAGCAACCAACACCTACCCCAGACACTGCCCCCGGCAGAGCTGGAGACACCTGCTCTGGAAAAGGCTGAGAAGGAAATCCAGCAGTTCCGACCTGATGAACAGCAGAAGCCAAGAAATCCGGGTCCAACAGGAACCCAAATACTAAAAACTGCACAACTTGAAACTACAGAACATTAAACCAATGGATTTAGATTGGTTCAGACTGTATCAAGTTTGGGGAAAATCCAGTAAAACCCACGTGTCATGGAACGATTTTCTCTGCACACCCGGGCTATGTGGGGATGGAATGATTTCTGTTGCAGATCCTGGCCAGAATCAAGGAATGCCTTGACTCCTACACTAAACATATTGGTGGAGTTTTCTTTTCTCCTGCAGTTTCAGTGCAAAGTTTATAGTAGAAGAGTATTTTTTTGTAATAATCCTACTTCTATATTGCCGGTTAGGTTTGGGCCAGGGATGTGAGAATGAGTTTTTACTCCGAGGAGAAGTAGAAAAAACTTAATTGCCTTGGAATTTATTTGTGCATGTTTGTGTGAGAGATACCAAAATTTTGGTCTGGGTTTTTCGACGTTCACCTTTAGGCTGCATTTTGGAAAACGAGAAGAGATTTAAAGGTGACCCTTTCACTCATAAACAGTAAATAGACGATTTGAAGGAAAAAAAAAAAAAAAAGCAGCAGGTTGTGGTGGGGGTCCACACTTGAGGCTGCTGAAGGCTGCTCTGGAAGAGAAGCTGCATTCCAGGCAGCCAGCAGAGGAGCTTTAGAAATGCAAATTAACACTGCTGGGGCAAAGTGGGGACAATGGACCTGGCTCTTCTTGCCTGGGGCAGGAATTGGGCTGATTCCCTCTGCCCCTCACCCCAAGCTCTGCCTGCCTGCACAGATGGAATCTGCACAGCTGAAGGCAGAGCCCATGGTGAGGATCTCTGACTCTGCAACAGAAATGGGGGAAGCTGCAAAGGGAAACAGCAAATGGAGAATGCTGTGAAAACTTCACTAAAATAAGGGGGGATCATCCCTGTGCCCACTCCAACATGTGCTGGCACTGTCTATGCTATACAGGGAGTATCAGAGCACTGGGGTTTTTGCTATAACAAGTTCTGGGAAATCAGTTGGAATTCAAGTATTTGATGATGTAATTAGACAAAAGCAGTCAATTGATGCAGCCCCGGCTGGAGGGAGCAACCAAAAATGGGGAAAAGATGAACGGCCACCAGAACAAATCCTACAACACCATGGACCAGCCCCTGGGAACCCGAACCAATTCATATCAGGAGACACAGAACCCATTTATCATTTCAATGGCATCATTAGATTACAAGCTGTCCTGGAAATAAGAACCAACCAGACACCTCCAGCTCCTGACCTTCCTGCCGACCCATCCACTGAAATGAGGAACACAACATTTCACCAGGGGATGGGATCAGGTTATCTTTTCCCAGAAAAAGGAGGAGTTTGTGGAAAACTAAATGACTCCAACTGCTGTTGGCAAAGAGATGACAAAGGAAAAGCAGTGAAAAAAGATAACAAAGGAAATAGGAGATCAGTTTATGTATTAGTCCAAACATGGAAAGGATGGGAATGGGACACGGTTTCGTGGCTCCCTGGCACACCATGGGTTAAACGAATGCTGCTTCTCCTCTTCTGTGCTACAGCAACTCTCATCTTTTTACCATGCTCCACACCTTGGGAGTGCAGCTCATCCAGCAGCTGAGCCAGGGGATGCAGGTGGCAGCCAGGCCTCCTGATCCAGAAACGGCTACAAAAGGACAGGGAATGAGGGCAGCGAGAATAATCCCAAAACCAAAGAGGACCCGGGAAGAACAAAACAGAGTCAATGAGTGAATCTGCCTGGAGATAGGGCCAGCGACTTGGAGATGAGGAAGTAACGGAGAAACCATCCGTTCCAATAAATGTTACAAATGGACCCAGACAGCGGCTCAAAGTCCCGCTAAACTCCTCAACTTCCCGAAGAACAAAGACCAAACAGAGCCATGAATATCGGCTGTCATCCACAAGGAGGGGTGCATATGAACGAGGACGGGCAGCAGGCGGATCGGGAAGTCTGAACCTTCCAAGTCCCTCAGCCAGTGGGCAAAGGCAGAGGGAGATGCGGCCGGGAAAATGAGCATCCAAAGGAGGCAGCGTGCTACAACAAGGGCAGAGAGCGCATGGCAAATGCCCCACGGCCTCTCCCTCTGCTCAGCAATCGAGTCACTTTGACAGGACTGCTCGGTCTCCTCTGGCCACAGAAACCTCCGGCGACGGGAATTTCCCCGCACGGTCCCGGCCACGGGGCAGCCACCTCTGTCCCAGCCACAGCAACCGGGACGAGCCAGCGCTGCTCCGGCAGCGGCTCCTGCCCAGGCAGCGGCGGGAAGGAGACCGCGGGCAGCCGCTCCCGCAGCGCCCTCAGCCCAGGGCCGGCACGGGCCGGACACGGCACCGCCAAGCCGCCGGAGCCCCCTGCCGCCCCCTCCGCCCGCAGCGAGCCCCGAGCCCCCGCAGAACCCGGCGCGGCTCCCACCTGCGCCGGGGCCGCCTCCGAGCTCCGCCAATGCCGCCTCCCCGCGCTCCGGCCGCTGCCGCCGCTCCCGGGCCCGCACAGACGCTCCGCCAATGGCGCCGCTGCCGAGCCAGGGCCGCCCTCAGGCCGCCAGCGGGGCCGTGCTTCGCCCCGCTCTCACCAATCAGCGCGCCAGAACCGCGACTGACGGCAGCAGCGGCCAATGGCAGCGAGGGGCGGGCTCTGCACACGGCACAGCCTCGCCCCGCGCTCTCAGGGCCCCCCGGGCTGTGGGAGGGCAAAGCCGGAGATGAGGAACAGCCCTGGAACGGGCCCGGGCCCGGGCCGGCATCGATCTGCAGCACCAACAAACTGCTCCGCACCTCCCGACACGGCTTTCCCGGCCCTGCGCCTTCGCCTTCGCCGGCTTCGGCTCTGCGGGAAGCCCAGCAGCCCCACTTCTCCTGCCCCCTAATTCGGAGCATCAGCGCATCGCTTTGATTTCCCCCAAAAAGGGAAAACCGCCCCAAAGCCCTGTGGGGGAGTGGGGGAGGGGAGAGATTTCTGGCACAAAACTCCAAAAGCTCCGAGCAGGACAATGAGAAGTCAATGAAGAGCCTTGAATGCAGCTTTCCCCACGCCTCCCTCCTTCCAGCTGCACCTCCTCCCCCGGCAGTGCAGGAGACAGGGAATGGGGCCGTGCTCAGTTCATCCCCCGTGGCTTCTCCCTCTGCCCAGGGACAGGAGTCGTTCCCCTGCTGCAGCCTGCGGTCTCTCCCACCGGAGACTTCTCCAGGAACTTCTCCAACCGGAGTCCATCCCCTGGGGCACAGCCCCCCTCCAAGTGCTGCAGCGGGAAAAACGCCAGTCACTTGTTTTTACAACTTTTTAAAGTTTAATGATAATGAACTGGTTATAAAAATAGTAATACAATTAGAGTAATAAAAATTCAGAGTTCTTGTAATTACAGGACAATAAAAAACAAAGAATTACGGACGTCTGGATGCTCTCGGGCACTTAAGCTAGGACAGGAATGTTTTGGGAACAAAGGAATTACTCTTAAGATCCATTCACTGTTGCATATTCATACATACCTCATGGTTATGCATACATTCTATTTAAAATAAGAAACTCTCTCTGGAATATGTCAACTCCTTCTTTTAATCCCCACGGTGTCTTCCAGTCTGAGCAAGGCCTGAAGAAATTACCTTCTTCTAATAAGAAACCCATAAATTCCTCTTCTCTGGAAGATTTGGGTGTTCTGTGACTCTTATCTCGAAGCCAGTATCTCATTATTAAAAGAAAAAACCCACATACATAGTTTCTATTTTAACTACTGAAGCTTCATTTTAACTACAAAACTACATTTACCATTCTATCAAAATGTTAATACAGCACTTCTAATCAATGTATTTCATATAGTATTCAATTTAATATTTGTGAAAAGCCAATCATAAAATATGCATTTTTCACAGAGGACATCCCGAGGCTGCTGCAGGGACAGTGATGTCACCGCTGTGACGTCATCGGGAATGGTGACATCATCAGGGACATCGCTGCTGTCACTTGTCCCCCTCTCCTCTCCCCACATGGGATTTGAGACAAATTTGGGGAATTTTCTGGGAAGTTTCATTGAAATTGTCCCAAATGCTGATGGGAATTCCTGGGTGACGTCACTGGGGACACTTGGGGACACTCTGAGGACGCTCTGGGGACACTCATGGAGGCGGGGGCGGGTCAGGGGGTGAATGACCCCCTCGGTGCCTTGCAGCAGAGGCAGCTTTCTGCTGTGGCTGCAGCAGAGCCGGGTTATGAATGACAATGGAATAATTGGCTTCTGCATTTCTGCATTGGCTTCTGCGCGTTGCTATTGATCACAAGGACTTTGCTCTGGTACTTGATATTGAGATTGATTATTGATGATTCCTTGTAGCTGCTCGCTGGTACAATAAAATCGATCCGTTTATGTGTGCACCGTGTAACCAATTTAATGCTAGAGTAACAAATAGATATTCTCTCCTAGGCCTTCAAATATTAAAAATAGATGAATATGAAATAGATCAATAACAAATATTGAAATAGAGACTATGCAATGTTAAAATGCTTCTGTGTGGCTGACTCAGGTGTAAAACAATTCCATTGTTTCTCCCATCTGCGGACCAACCTCACCAGGTGATAACAGTGACACAAACCTGAGAAGCGTTTATGAATTTTTCAGGGGCTCTGAAACAACAGGATGGAACCAGGAGAAGAAATCAAATGTATTGACTTAATCTGCAGAATGTCCTGCAGACAAGTCAGAGGTGAGAACCAAACAAGAGTTCCTGGAACATCCAAAGCTCCCGGGAGTGTTTGAATAATGTCAAAACTCAGGGATGTGTTTGTAGCCCTGCAGTGGAACCGGATCCAGAGAACGAAGGGTTAAGTTAAGGGCGGGTTCTTTGGCCGAGCGCCAAAACCCTTTTTTATCTCTTATCAAACTTTTACAAATCTCCAAGAGTGAACTTTGTTTTTCACACCCGGCTGGGGTTTGGGGGGCCCGGGGGGGTCCCCAGGCAGCCCCCGCTGCTGAGCACTGACCCCCCCTCCCCGGGCACCGGGACCCCCCAAAAACCGCACCCGCACCCCCTTCAGTGCCCCCGACCCCCCCTCGAGCACCGACCCCCCCGAGCACCGGGCCCGGACCCCCCTTTGTGCCCCCCACCCATCACGGGGGTTCCGCCCCCTCCCCTTTGAGCCCCCGGAGCCGCGGGACCCCCGGGAGCAGCGCCGGGACCGGGGGGGCCCAGGGATGTGAGCAATGGATTTGTCAGTGTGAAAAATGCAGATTGAATGATCGGCTCTTGGCAAATATTAACTTGGATACTCTGTGTGCTGTGTTGCACAGTTATTTTGTAGAACTGTATTAATCCTTTTGAAGTAGTGTGGGAAATGCAGTTTTGGGTTATGACATAATGTCAAAATAGAAACTATGCGATGTAAGATATTGTTTGTAACCAGCTCAAGGAATGGGTAGGATAATTAAGAAATTCTTCGCACGGAGATAACAGCAAGAGTTACTGCCTCCTTCTGGGAAAAGACAAACATTCTTACACCTCTCCTCTGTCTGTAAGGAGCCACCGGGATTGAGGGGAAAAAGCTGACAAAAAGCAGAGAACACCCTTTGTTTGAAAAGAATTTATGCACCCTGGGTGAGATATTTGAATGTGCAACAGGCTATTGCTTTTAAGGGTTAACCCTTTGTTAGCCAGGCATGTTTTTGTGGCTTAGTGCCCAAACCCACCCAGACGTCTGTAATTCTTTGCTTTTTATTGTCCTTTATTGTCCTAACTCTGATTGTCCAAATTCTCATTGCTCTCACTTTTATTCCTGTTTTTATGAATATTTTTATTACTATGAAGCTTTAAAAAATTTTAAAAAAGAGATTGGCGTTTTTCACAGTCAAGGATTCCCAAAACCTGGCAGAAAGCTCACACAGCCTTGGACTTGTCCATGCCAACTCTGAGATTTTATTGTGCCAGCGAGCAGCTGCAAGGAATTATCGATAATCAATATCAGTATTGAGCAGCAGAGCAAAATGCTCGTGGTCAATAGGAACCTGCAAAAGCCAACAGAGAAATGCAAAAGCCAACAGAGAAATGCAAAAGCCAACAGAGAAATGCAAAAGCATTCTGATTGTGCTCAGAATGTCCCCAAGTGTCCCCAGTGATGTCACCCCAGGAATTCCCATCAGCAATTTGGGACAATTTCGGTGAAAATTCCCAGAAAATTCCCCAAATTTGTCTCAAAGCCTGCGCAGGGAGGGGACAAGTGACAGCAGCGATGTCCCCGATGATGTCATCACTCCGATGACATCACAGTGCTGACGTCACTGTCCCTACAGCAGCCTCGGGATGTCCGCGATGGCTTTTTGGCACCGCTCAGCCACTGTGCGGCCACTGGAGCCACCGGAGCCACCGGGGGCTTCACGAGGAGCCTGCAGATGTCCCCAAGTATCCCCAGCAGGTGACGCGTGGCCAGGCGGGCACTGGCCTCCCACAGCCGCTCGGCCATGGCCGCCTTGGCCACCAAGTCCCTGAGGACATCGGGGGACGCCTCATTTGTTCCCTGCAGGATGGCCTCGATGGCCTCGAGCCGGCGACACATCCCCCAGACGAAACACCTGGCTCTTTGACACGCGGCCAGCAAGTGCTCCAGGGGCCCCAGGGCCACCTCCGAGCGCTGTCCCCTTCCGGTGGCCGCCTCCTCCTCGTTGGTGGCCGCAGGCACCCGGACCCCAGGGGCGGCCCCTGCCGAGGCCACCTCCTCCCTGTCCGTCAGTCGCGGTTCTGGCGCGCTGATGGGTGAGAGCGGGGCGAAGCACGGCCCCGCTGGCGGCCTGAGGGCGGCCCTGGCTCGGCAGCGGCGCCATTGGCGGAGCGTCTGTGCGGGCCCGGGAGCGGCGGCAGCGGCCGGAGCGCGGGGAGGCGGCATTGGCGGAGCTCGGAGGCGGCCCCGGCGCAGGTGGGAGCCGCGCCGGGTTCTGCGGGGGCTCGGGGCTCGCTGCGGGCGGAGGGGGCGGCAGGGGGCTCCGGCGGCTTGGCGGTGCCGTGTCCGGCCCGTGCCGGCCCTGGGCTGAGGGCGCTGCGGGAGCGGCTGCCCGCGGTCTCCTTCCCGCCGCTGCCTGGGCAGGAGCCGCTGCCGGAGCAGCGCTGGCTCGTCCCGGTTGCTGTGGCTGGGACAGAGGTGGCTGCCCCGTGGCCGGGACCGTGCCGGGAAATTCCCGTGGCCGGAGGTTTCTGTGGCCAGAGGAGACCGAGGAGTCCTGTCAAAGTGACTCGATTGCTGAGCAGAGGGAGAGGCCGTGGGGCATTTGCCATGCGCTCTCTGCCCTTGTTGTAGCACGCTGCCTCCTCTGGATGCTCATTTTCCCGGCCGCATCTCCCTCTGCCTTTGCCCACTGGCTGAGGGACTAGGAAGGTTCAGACTTCCCGATCCGCCTGGGCACAGGGATGATCCCCCCTTATTTTAGTGAAGTTTTCACAGCATTCTCCATTTGCTGTTTCCCTTTGCAGCTTCACCCATTTCTGTTGCAGAGTCAGAGATCCTCACCATGGGCTCTACCTTCAGCTGTGCAGATTCCATCTGTGCAGGCAGGCAGAGCTTGGGGTGAGGGGCAGAGGGAATCAGCCCAATTCCTGCCCCAGGCAAGAAGAGCCAGGTCCATTGTCCCTACTTTGCCCCAGCAGTGTTAATTTGCATTTCTAAAGCTCCTCTGCTGGCTGCCTGGAATGCAGCTTCTCTTCCAGAGCAGCCTTCAGCAGCCTCACATGTGCCCCCCCCACAAACTGCTGCTTTATTTATTTTTTCCTTCAAATCATCTATTTAGTGTTTATGAGTGAAAGGGTCACCTGTAAATCTCTTCTCGTTTTCCAAAATGCAGCCTAAAGGTGAACGTTGCAAAACCCAGACCAAAATTTTGGTATCTCTCACACAGACATACACAAAAAAATCCCAAGGCAATTCATTTTTTTCTACTTCTCCTCGGAGTAAAAACTCATTCTCTCATCCCTGACCCAAACCTAACCGGCAATATAGAAGTAGGATTATTACAAAAAATACTCTTCTGCTATAAACTTTGCACTGAAAGTGCAGAAGAAAGGAAAACTCCACCAGTATGTTTAGTGTAGGAGTCAAGGCATTCCTTGATTCTGGCCAGGATGTGCTACAGAAATCATTCCATCCCCACATAGCCCGGGTGTGCAGAGAAAATCGTTCCATGACACGTGGGTTTGACTGGATCGTTCCCAAACGTGATACAGTCTGAACCAATCTAAATCCATTGGTTTAATGTTCTGCAGTTTCAAGTTGTGCAGTTTTTAGTATTTGGGTTCCTACTGGACCCGGATTTCTTGGCTTCTGCTGTTCATCAGGTCGGAACTGCTGGATTTCCTTCTCAGCCTTTTCCAGAGCAGGTGTCTCCAGCTCTGCCGGGGGCAGTGTCTGGGGTAGGTGTTGGTTGCTGTTTGCTGCTGGTCGTTATCTTTGTGGGAATCTTTTGGGCCATTCCCAGTGTGTTGAGATGTTAAACTCATCTCCACTGAGTGGTGGAACATCCCTTAAAAAAACCTTTAACATTTCTTTCCCCGAGGCCAAGGCAAACCAAGGCTGAGTAGAGAAATAAAATGTTAGAAACGTTAAAGTCTATGACCTGGTGTATTTTCCATCAGTGCAATCCCAGGCAGTGCAGTGTGTGAGTGTGACTGAGACCCAGAGTGGAATTGTGCCGTTGTCTTCGCCAGCAGCTGTGGCAGTGCAGGCCCAGAAAGCACTGAAGCTGCAGCAGTGGCAGCAAGGATTGGCGCCGGTGGCTGGAGATGCCCAAGGAGGGTGCCCAGGCAGAGGATTTGAGCAGAGGATGTGTGGGCAGGCCCAGGGGCTTGCCCCGCTGTGGAGCCCTGGCTGCTGCTGCGCTGCCTTCAGTGCAGGCTCCGTGGGGGCCTCCCATGCTCCTGCTGCAGGCGGGAAGTGCAAATCTCCGGGGCTTCAGAGCCCTGGAGCCCAGGCTGAGGGGTCCCCCCGTGCTCAGCTGTGCTGGGGGCTGTTTCTGGCCTCAGGGACACTTGGCATGGGCCACGCCACTTGGCCACCAGTGGTGCTGCTTTGGCCTCCTTAGGCAGGGCCCGATGTCCTGCTTGGATGTTGGGAACAGCAAAGTGCCAAGGCAGGCTCTGTGCCAGCCCAGCTTCCTGTGGGAGAGATTTCACAAGAGACAGGACTCTGGCCACAGACTGCTTTAAATGTCCATCCCTTATCCCCACCCTGTACTGGGTGGAGAATTACCAGGGTAAGGAATTCCCAAGATCAATTGCAAGGGAGAGAATTCAATATCTGCCCTGGGTCTGGCTCTTCTTCTTGCTAAAGCCAACGGCAAAAGCCGTACCCATGGCATCTTGGTTTACAGCCCTGACTCCTTCCCAGGGGCTGTTTGGGTGGGCTCTCCCCTGCCCAGGAGGGCAATGCCTCTGCCAGGTGCTTGTGGCCAACCCTGTCCCCTGGGTGCCGGGGCCCCCTTGGGCCCTGGGGTTGATCCCTGAGGGGCTGTAGGAGCTGTGCCATGGCCTTTGCCTTCAGCTTGGCCTTTTGCTCATCCCTTCTTGCATTCAGCTGCTGTGCCTTTGTGCCCAAGTGCTCCAGGGCCTTCTTCTGCCACTCCTGCAGCCCTGCTCACTGCCTGTGGGTGCTCATCCTCTGAGAGCTGCTGAGCTTTGTGCAAAGTCTTTCCTTTCTCCAGCGACCCAAAGCAAATGCTTAATAGAAAACCCTGATACTTCCATGTACAATCTGCATTTCCCAGATGTGTCTTTGTTTTCCTCCTTGTGCTCAGGGTCCCCTCCCCAGCCCGTATCCCAGAGCCGGTCCCTGTCCTGCTGCAGTGTCCAAAGGCGGCCCCCCCGGCGGGCAGGGCCGGCAGCTCCACGGGGCCGGGCAGCGGCCGGGGCGTCCCGCAGGCTCCTGGGGGCCGGGGGCCACTGCCGGCCCTGCCCGGGGCTGGTGGGGTCAGGCAGCGCCCGGCGCTGAGCCCCGGCTGCCCCACAGCCCCGGCCCGGCCCCGCAGCTCCCCACAGGCCCCCAGCCCGTGCTCCCGGTCCCGCACCTCTGCGCCCGGTGCTGCCGCTGCCCACCACAGAGAAACCCCCTGACATCCTGACCTCCTTCTTTTCCTGTCCTGGAAACCCGGGATGGAAAGGATCTGGATCAGCTGGCAAATTCTGAGGATAAAACAGTGCTGAAAGACATCCCAGTCCTCTGTATTTTTCTGTTCCTTCCCTTCTCCATCATCCTTGTTCTCACCACACAGATTCCTCCTGCTGCTTCTTGCCTTCACCATATTGCTGCACACTGCCCTTCACCCGATCCCTTCCCAGCACACCAACACCATCCATCCCCTGTTGTCCATATCCCTTCTCCACTTCCCTTATTGCCCCCCCCGGGTGTCCATGTCCTTAGTTACCTCTGGGGGAATGTGCAAACTACCTCAACATTCTCCCAAGGGACCCTTCAGAGACATTTTGGGATCATCATCCCTTTGGCCAGGACCCCTCCCTGGCTTTCCCTTTTCTCCCCTCCCTGGGCGCCCTGCCATGTTCACTCCCCGAAGATCCCAGTGCAGTCACCGCTGAGATTTTCAGTGCTCTCTCCCTGCTGACTCTTCACAGACCCCCCTGATGTGTCCCTCGTCTGTCTCCTGGTCACTCCCGGGTCCCCAGTCGATCCCCGGTGCTGCCGCCAGCCAAGGGAGCTGATCACCCAAAGTGGGTGAGGCACCTCCAGCTGCACTCCCTGCCCGCCGCCCCGGATGGTGGAAGGAATTCCGGATGAGCCCCAGGGTGTGCGGGAAAATTGACATCAGCAGAGGTTTCTGTCCACAAAGCAGACAGAGGAGTCCTGTAAAAGTAATTTCATTCCTAGAAATGGGAGAGGCCATGGGACATTCCCCATGGGATCTCTGCAGTTGTTGGAGCACACAGCCTCCTTTTCATCAGATTCGCAGCATCTGTTTGTAAAGACACTTTCCTCTTGTTCCTTTCATGGGGGTCCCCCGTTTGCGGGACATCCCCCCTGGAGCAGGGTGTCCCCTCTTTGCTGCAGCCCCAGCCCTCAGGCAGAGCTCAGCCAATCAGAGCGCAGGGCGCTGATGACTCACCAGTTGCCAGGCAGACTCGCAGCTCCCAGCGTTCCCCACCTGGAGCCCACCTGCGCCCCCCCCTCGGCCCCATCGCCCCCGCGAGGGGAATTTGGGGAGGTGGGAGTGGGGCAGCGCCAAGGCCGGGCCCCCCCGCGCTGTCCTGGCGGGAGCGGCTGCAGTGGGGACCGAGTGCGGGCGGAAGCGGCCGAGAGCCCAGCGCTGCCCCAGCCCGACCTGCCCCAGCTCCATCCCTGCCCCTGCGCTGGGATGCTGTGGGTCTGGGGGGAAGAGGGAGCCGGCAGTGGGTGCTGGGCCTGGGGGCAGGAGGAGAAGGGAAGGAGAAGCAGGGTTGAGGAACAAAATGGTCAAACGATGGACATGGCAGGAGAAGGTGGGATTGTGCAGGAGAAGGAGGAATATCAGGAGGAAGAGGAGTGTGAGGAAGAGCAGAGTCACAGGAGGAGGAGCAGAAACAGGAAGCAGCACAAGGTTCCACCCCTCCCTGTGTCTGCAGCCTCCCCCCAGCCCCAGGAGCGCTGCTCCCCCCACATGCAGCAGGTGACTGTGGAGGGGGATCCAGGATTTTCACGGGGTGAATCTTGGTGTTTCTGAGCTTGCTTGGGCTAAATGTTGTTGCTTTGGTTTTATGTGGCAGCTGGATCTTTATCTTTTGGAGGAGGTTTTTGCTGACTTGTGAGGTTTGGGGTGTTTTTGATCTGTGTCTGGAAGTCTACAGGATTTTTGGACTGACTCTTGGTGTTTTGGAGGTTCTCACAGACACAAGATTCCCAGTGACTTCTTGAGATGAACTTGGGCTATGAGGAACCTCCACTCCATGTTGCTCTCCTCTTCTTTTTTCCCCAAACCAGGATTTGTCATTCCCAGGGCGTGGCTGGATGGAGGAGGAGGAAAAGCCCCGGAGATCCTGCAGGAGGAGGGGCTGCAAACCCAGCCCAGGGATCTGTGGGGAGGAAAGAGCCCCCCTGAGCCAGGAAGGCGGCCAGAGATCCAGCCGGAGCACGGAGCTTCTGGAGAAGGCTCATGGCAGGGAGAAGCCTCACAAGTGCTTGGAATGTGGGCAGGGAGTCCGTTGCAACTCCCACCTGATCGAGCACCAGAGGATCCACACTGGGGAACAGCCCTACACGTGCTTGGAATGTGGGAAGGGCTTTGGGCAGAGCTCTGCCCTGGGAACACACCAGCGCATCCACACTGGAGAGAGGCCCTACGAGTGTGGGAGGTGTGGGAAGAGGTTTCAGACCAGCTCCAATCTCCTCCTTCATGAGCGGATTCACACAGAGGAGAGGCCCTTCCGCTGCCCCGACTGCGGGAAGGGCTTCAACCGCAACTCCAGCCTCACAAGGCACCGGCGCATCCACACCGGGGAGAGGCCCTACGAGTGTGGGGAGTGTGGGAAGAGCTTCTCCACGAGCTCAACCTTGACCAAACACCAACGGAGGCACCACTAAGGGACGTCCTGGGAGTGCCCCCAGTGAGGGAAGGGAGTGAGGGAAGCGCTTCATGCGCTGCTCCAGCTCCATCCCCCATGGGCAGTTTCCCCCTGGATGATCCCCAGTGACCCCTGTTGTTCAGAGCCCTGGTGATCCGTGGTCCTGGTGATCCCCGTTGGCTGAGGGGATGGTGTTGGCTTCTTCTCCTTGTGCTGCTGTGATTTGGGAGGGTTCCCATGGATGGGGGAGGGGCGGTGAGGGGGGGGTCCTGTTGCACTGGGGGGGGCTCATGGATCAGGAGGGGTCCCAGCATTTTAAGGGGGGTCATCTAACGGGGTGAGGCAGTGCACGGGGGGTCCCGGTGCTCGGTGACTGGAAGTGTTGGAATCCAGGACATCCCTCTGGCTGCCCTGGATGGCTTGAGCTCCTGACAGGGGGCTCGGAGACCTTGGCACGGTGTCAAGAACGCCTGTGGCTTTGGTTTTAGCCCCTGGAGAAAATTGCCAACGTTGTATGAGGAATTACAAGCCACAAGGGTTTGGGTAGGGTGGTAGGTGAATTAACACAGGGTGAAAAAGTAGAATTTTAGGGTTTTAAAATAAAGGGTTCAATGGGACAAGCTGGAGGGATTTGGGCGTGTCCTGACCTTCTTCTCCTTCTTCTTGCCCTCCATGTCTTGCTGTGGTGGTGACACTTTTCTCTTGGTTGAAGGTAGAGTCACAGTGTGCAACATGAATGATAGGTGTTGGCACGTTATTGTAAACACAGTACAGGTACTTTTTAGTGTAAAAGGCAAACACCACCCTGAGGGCAGGGAGGCTGCCACCGACCGACCTGCCAGACAGAGCTCAGCAGAGCGGACAAAGCATGTTATGGATAAGAGAAAATAAACGACCTTGAGAAGCAAAGCTACGCATCCCGACTCCTCCTTTGGCTGCATGGGCTGGGAGAAAAGGACTTTTCACAATCTCAGGGTCATCTCGACCAGCAGAAAACCGAGAGGGGGGGTCTCCACTCGTCCCAGTGCCCGGTGAGGGGGGGCGGAGGCACTGAAGGGGGTGCAGGTGCGGTTTTTGGGGGGTCCCAGTGCCCCCCGGGCAGGGTCAGTGCTCAACAGTGGGGGCTGCCTGGGGACCCCTTCGGCCCCCAAATCACAGCTGGGTCTCCTGCAAGGCACTGAGGGGAGGCTCGTTCAGCCCCCCGCCCCCACCAGCGTCGCCACACACCTTCCCAAAGTGTCCCCAAGTGCTCCCAAAGTGTCCTCAGAATGTCCCCGAGTCTCTGCAGAGGTGACCCCGGCCCCATGGCAGCCCAGTGGTGATGTCGCTCTGTCCACAGCAGCCTCGGGATGTCTTGGTGGCTCTTTGGCACTGCTCGGCCACCGTGTGGCCACCGTGACCAGGAGAGGGACAGAAGAAGAGGCTGTTCATGTCCCCAAGTGTCCCCAGCAGGTGACGTGTGGTCAGTCGGGCACTGGCCTCCCACAGCTGCTCGGCCTTGGCCACCGTGGCCACCAAGGCCGCAGGGAAATCAGGGGACACCTTTGTTGTCCCCTCAAGGGCTAACTCGATGTCCCCAATCCGGCGCTGCAGCTCCTGGGGGAATGCAGTGGCTTCGTCACACGCGGCCACCAAGTCCCCCAGCAGCCACAGGTACAGCTCCAGCCGCTGCTCCCTCCTGATGGCCACATCCCTGCAGGCGTCGCGGAGCTTGGTGGCCTCCTTGGCCACCTGGGCCCCGCTGTCCATGAGCCTGTCCAGCACACGCTGCCAGGCGGTGGCCAGGGCTCTCACACAGGCCCAGGTGGTCCCTGGGGTGTCCCCGAGTTTGGCCAGGGTCCAGCCCAGAGAGGGGACAGGGCAGTGGCCCAGGGAGGGGACATGGTAGTGGCGCAGGGCGTCCTGGAGGTGAAAGATCAAGGTTCCCACAGCCACCCGCAGGAACTCTGGGGACACGGCCAGCAGCACGTCCTGTTCGGCCTGGCCACGGTGGCCATCAGTTCTCTCAGGGTGGCCAGCAGCTCGCCCAGGGTGGCCAACACGACCACCTTCGCCTCCAGCAGCTTGGGTGGTGGGGACAGCTGGTGAGGGGACAGGGGAGGTGTCAGGGACCTGGTGGCACTTATGTCCTCTTACGGTGGCACCCAGGTGTGACATCACCTGCCCAGGTGTGACATCGCCTGTCCCCATCTTTCCCAGCTGTCACAGCGCACCTGTCCCCTGCCCATGCCCCTCCCCCATGTCCCTGCTGACCTGGCACAGGTGGCCCCGTGTCACACGGAGCTGTCCCTGCACCTGCCCAGGTGTGACATCACCTGTGCCCAGGTGTGCCAGGTGTCACTCAGGTGTCACCCAGGTGTCACTCAGGTGTGCCAGGTGTCACTCAGGTGTCACTCAGGTGTTACTCAGGTATGCCAGGTGTCACTGAGGTGTGACAGTACCTGCGTCCAGGTGTGCCAGCTGTCCCCGCACAGGTGCCCCGGTGCCTGACGAAGCTGTCCCTCCACATGAAGGTGCGCTCACAGGTGCTGCAGGTGTAGGGCCGCAGCCCGGTGTGGGTTTCCATGTGCTCCGTCAGGTGATGTTTCATCCTGAAGCGCTGGCGCCCCTGCGCGCAGGTGAAGGGCCGCAGGTCCAGGTGCTCGTTCACGCGCCGCTCGCGCGTGCTGCGGTGTGAGAATGCCTTCCCGCAGTGGCACGCGAACACCTTGGCCGAGCCGCACAAGCTCACCTGGGCGGCAGGTGAGGGCTGCGAGGGGCTGGGATCCGCCTCTGCGGGCGGCTCCGGGATTCAAGATTTGGGCGGGTCTGGGCGAAATTCCCGAATTTACATGCGAAATTCTGCCGGTCCTGGTCAAAATCCCCTCAGTTCAGTCCGGAATCCTGCTGGTTCTGGTCAAAATCCCTGAATCTTCGTGTAAAGTTCTGCCGGTTGTGGTCAAAATTCCTGAATTTTCCTGTGAAATTCCGGTGGTTCTGGTCGAAGTTTTCATTTGTAAATTAGGACTTTCTCTCTGCTGCCATCAATGGTTTTGCAATCTTTACCCGGCTGCGGCTTGTGGTCTTTTAAAACTTCAAGAATCTTTTTGTACAAGCACAACTTATTTCATGTCTATTTTACATCAGCATGAATTATTCCATGACATATATAACAATGGGCTGCAGGGATCCCCCTGCAGATCCATGGGGATGCAGAGATCCCCCTGCAGATCCATGGGGATGCAGAGATCCCCCTGCAGATCCATGGGGATGCAGAGATCCCCCTGCAGCCCCTGGAGGAGCCAGGCTGGAGCACGGGGATGCCTGAGAGGAGGCTGTGACCCCGTGGACAGAGGGGCCCCCGCTGGAGCAGCCTGTCCTGGAAGGACTGACCCCGTGGAGCAGTGACCCACGCTGCAGCACTTGGAGGGGGGCTGTGCCCCAGGGGATGGACTCCGGTTGGAGAAGTTCCTGGAGAAGTCTCCGGTGGGAGAGACCGCAGGCTGCAGCAGGGGAACGACTCCTGTCCCTGGGCAGAGGGAGAAGCCACGGGGGATGAACTGAGCACGGCCCCATTCCCTGTCTCCTGCACTGCCGGGGGAGGAGGTGCAGCTGGAAGGAGGGAGGCGTGGGGAAAGCTGCATTCAAGGCTCTTCATTGACTTCTCATTATCCTGTTCTTGTCGGAACCCAGAATGTCCCTTGGACACTCTTGGATATTCCGGGCACAGGTCGGAAGCATTTGAGACCCTGATATGCAGCCAGAAACCCCTGTGGCTTTGAATCTGACCCATGGAATAATTTACCAACCTTGCAGGAAGAACAAGAAATCACACAAGTTTAGATATTATTGTAGAAGTAGTCACAAAGTGAGAGGAAGAACTTTTGAGTGCTGTACAGGGGGGTTTTAGGCCTTGTACAGAGGGGTCTGAGTTTTGTACATGGGGTCCAGAAGTTCTAAGTTGAAGGGACTTGGACGTGCCCTGTCCTCCTTCTTTCTCCTTCCTAACCTCCATGTCCATGGTGATGTTGGCACTCACAGATTGGTTTAGAGTAGAAAGTCACCATTCAATATAGGTGATAGGCATTGGGGTAAAACCATAAACATTTAACACGTCATGGATGATATAAAAGATGGCACCAGCCCCCTGGGAGTCAGTGTGTGCCTTTGTCTGACCTGCAGAACGGACCGCAGCAGTTCAGGAAGAAAATCTTTTAGATAACACACAATAAACTCCCTTGAGACAGGAGGACTGAAGACTACTGAGTCTTTCTTTGAAGGCACAAGCTGGAGGAGAGACTTTTCCATCTTTCAGGGCCACCCCAATCTGGGGGTGAGCCCTGACACACAGTTTGTAACCAAGAGTCGGGTGCAGCCGAGAAGGCTCCAAGCGCCTCCTTCCAGGCTGACTCTGCAGATGCCGAGGCTGCTCTGGGCTCTGCCAGGGCTCTGCTGGGGCTCAGCTCTGGGCGAGGCTGGGCCCGCTCTCCCCTCACATTGCTCCGGGCAGCTGAGTCACACAGGGAGAAGGAAGGGACACCTCAAGGGAGTTGAGTTTTAAGAGAGTTTTTATTCAAAAAACTGCCATACAAAACAGGCTGTAAGAAGAACTGTAACAAACAGGCTGTCATAAGAACCGTAACAAACAGGCTGTCCTAACTACCTTAACCAACTAGCACTGCTAACTACCATAACTAACTGGCACTGCTAACTACCATAACTAACTAGCTGTCCTAACTCACTACTGTAACTAAAATCTGTCCTCCAGTGCTTCATCTCCTCCGCTGCTGCCTCAGTTGCTTTGCTGCAGTGATCAGAGGGGTCAGGCTGGAGAGAGGCTTGGCTGATGATAAAAATGGGTGCTGCCCAAAGGAGAAAAAAGAAAGAAATGAACCGTTACTTTCCAGAGTCAACTTCCTCACAGGCTCTGTTGCAACAGGACAAAGGAAAATGGTCTGAAACTCAGGAGAGGGAAGCAGGCTCAGACTAGATCTGAGGCAGAATTTTTTAGCAGGAGAGTGGGAAACCACTGACAGAAGGTGCCCAGAGATGTGGGAGGTGCCTCCTCCCTGGGAACATCCAAGCTCAGGTCAGGCAGGGCTCTGAGCCACCTGAGCTGCTTGAAGATGGCCCTGCTCGCTGTGGGGCCCCAGGTGCAGATGACCTCGAAAGGCCCCTGCCAAGCCAAACCAGGCGAGGATTCTGCTTGCTTTGCGTGTGGAAAGCAGCGAGACCTGAGACCATCGGAGGGGGCCCCACAAGAAAACCCCTCCCTGGCGCTGCTGCTTCCCCTGCAGCCGCTTGGCATTCACCTGCAGCAGCTCCTGGGCAGACCAGCGCCGCTCCTCGTCCGGCTCCAGGCTGCACTCGAGGAAGTCCCGCAGCAGAGCCGACAGGCGCCTGGGCTCCTGCAGCTGCGGGGTCCCGTTCTGCCGGATCAGAGCGCGAGCCTGCAGGAAAACCAAACTCAGCGCTCTGCCAGCTTCCTTCCCACCCACAAGTGCTCACATCGACCCCGGCTTCCCAGCCCCAGCTCCAGGGGCACTTTCCTCCCTGGCAGAGATGCTGCTCACAGCTCATTTTTCTATGCCAACCAAAAAACCCAAACCCTGGTGCTGCCACAGCCATTGTAAAGAGCTGGTGCACTTGCTTCACATTTTCAGGTCATCCTCACAGCCAGAAGAACTGCAACAACGTAAATCCCAAAGCAAATTGTGTCTGGAGACTGCAGAATATGTGTCTGTGTTGAGGCTCCAGTCCTCTGGGAATTCCCTTCCCCATGTGCAGAAACCTCCAGCTGCTGCTCCCAGTGCAGGGTCACCCTGTGCTCACAGGCCTCTGCAACCACTGGAGAATTGGCCTCTTACCATGGCCCTCGTTTCCTTGAAGTAAGGAGGTTCTCCTTCCACCATCTCGATGGTCACAATTCCAAAGGACCAGATGTCCACCTTGGGGCCGTAAGGAGAACTGGTGACAACTTCTGGGGCCATCCAGTGAGCAGTGCCCACCATGGAGCTGCGCTGGTCCTGCTCAGGGCTGAGCTGAGCACTGAGGCCAAAATCAGCTGAGGACAGAAACAAACACTGTCAAAGGCAGCTGGAATGAGGAAACCAAGCACAAAGACTCCCCGCTCTCAGTCTGAGAATGCAGCAGTGAAGTCAGCTGGAAAAATTCTCAAGGCTGCAGCCAAGGAAAGATGGAACTGAACTGGACCCTTAAAGAAACCCTCAGCTTTCATGCAGTTGCTTTTACTGATTCCCTTGGAGCTTTAGATCCCAACTCCTGCCCCTCTGGGAGGGCCATTCCCAGAGCAACGGCACCCCTGACAGCCTGCTCCTCTCCTGAGCTCTCTGCAGGGGCAGCCGCTCTCAGCTGGCAGCAGGGGCCGGGCAGTGCCCCCAGCAGCCCTTGTGGGGCTCTGGCCGTCACTGGGAAGCAGCCCCACAGCCGCACCCCGGGAGCGCCGTGCCTGGCCAGGAACACCCACCCAGCTTGACAGAGCCGTCCATTCCCAGAAGGATGTTGGAGCTCTTCAGATCTCTGTGGATCACCCGGTTCGAATGGAGGAAATGCAGGCCCTGCAGACACTGAGAGAGAACAAGAAACACGAGGGTAAAAACCAATGGCCGGAATATATCACACAAGAAAGGACAGTTTAGAATTCTGCCAGCAGCGACTTTGCTGTGACAGGCCAGGAGTGCAGTGCAGACAAGCTCCAGGCAAACGGTTCAAGGCAAAGCTGAGAACAGCACATCAAATCCAAAACAGACAGAGAGTGCCACAACAGCAAGAAAGAGAGCAAGAACAGAGGAGAAGTGCAGTGCTGCTGGCAGGCCGTTCACTGCAGGGGCTCTTTCTTCTCCAGCTCATAAAAACAACAGAGAAACAAAGCCCTGAGCCTGGAGCCACTCCTGCTCTCACGCCCTCTTGGGAAGGACCATCGTGTCCAAGCCAGGGCAGTCACAGGCAGGATCCCTCACCTCCCGACTGACAGCTGCCATCTCTCCTTCAGCCATGCGTGTCTGTCTGACAACGTCCTGCAAAGTTCCTCCATCCATGTATTCCATCACCAGCCAGAGATCTCCATCCACAAGGAAGCTGGAAGAGGAAAGCAGTGGCATGGAGACCAATGTGCAGTGCTCAATTCCCCCATGGAAAAGCCTGGAGTGGAGTTTTGTTGCCAGGTCACTTGTCAATGAGGACAGAATCCGATGGAGAGACATTCCTGCCAGGCTGCACAGCCCTTGGGATCTGCACAGCCTAAAGGAGGAGACCCCTGTGAGAAAGGAGAGGCCTGAGATGGCAAGCAGGTGAAAAATGCAGTTTAGCAAAGGCCCAGATCAATGTGGAACCACAACACTGGCCCCCAGCTGGTTCAGCTTCTGAACTCATCAGTTCCACCCTTCCCTGCAGAACAAGGCAACACAGCTCCCAGGGTTATCCAGGGGAGGAGGCCGGGCAGCACTTGGGACAAAAGGGGTCAGAAAACCTTTCAGAAAGTCCCTTCAGAAACAGGCAAGGCCAGTGACAAATGGGCAAACGAGGCATTTCTGGGAACAAGAACCTGGTCTTCCTGGCATCTGCAGCAATGAGAAAGGGCAGGGAAGAAGAAGCCAAGGGAAATAATTTCTGCTGTGGTTTACCAGCACTTGTTGTAAGACACAGAAAACAGGGTCAGCTTGAAGGAAAAACCAAACCAAAGCAACAAAAGCACATGGAGGGAGCGAACTGCCAGGCTGTTGATTTAGGAAAATACATCTGGGTCAGGCATTTTCAAATCAGGCTACAGACTACGGATGCCAGGAAAGGTTAAGGCAGGGCCCGGGCACGGGATAAGGCCTGAAGCACTCACCTGTCCAAAGAGCTGAAAATGTTGGGGTTCTTCTTGTCCTGCAGGAGCAGGAGCTCATTCACAGCTCGTTCCCTGTTCTGCCCTCTCAGACTCATTTTCTTTATGGCCACCTGAAGGGACATTGCAGACCTTTCACTGGAGGAGTCTGTGGCTGGAGGCCGCAGCAAACACGGAGCGAGTCTTTTTGGAGCGACGGAGCCGGGCTGTGCCCAACTGCCTTGGGATGGGACACGAGAGCTCAGCAAGTGCCATTCCCACAGCCCATTGCTCTGCTCGCTGGGGGCTGCTTACAGGACACATGGCCAGAGACATTTGGCCTTGCAAGCTCTGCAGAAATGGCCCCTCAGCTGTCAGCCTCCAAGCTCTAACCACATTCTCTGCACCTACAGTCTTCTCAAATGGCCTCAACACTCTCATTATTATTCAAACACACTTTGCAAGCAGGAGGTAATTCTAGTTCTGTGCAAACAGAGCAAAACAGCCGGGAACCCTTTAGCAGTTCTATGGGATTGGGTCATGATTTCAGATGCAACTGCTCTGGTTGGGATTGTACAACAAAGCAAACACACACATCCATTGCCCTGCTTGCATTCCTTTGGGCACTTCAGAAGGGCCAAGTCTGTCCCAGCTGTGCTTTGCAGGCTGACACGGCTCTGCCTGCAGAGGAGCAGCCTGTGCAGGAAAGCTCTGCTGGCCCCCAAAGCTGCAGCCACAGCTCCCAGCAGAGGGGAGAGCCCTGGAGAGCTGCCAGACGTGCTGGGCGTGTTGACACTGACCTCTCCTCCAGTGGCCCGGTCGAGTCCTTTCGAAACGGTTCCAAAAGCCCTGGAGACAAAACAGCAGA